>NW_026974141.1:6392133-6729266 GCF_037042905.1 Lytechinus pictus
CATTTTCTTCTACATATGGATGAACCGTCTCCAAACCTAGATCCGTCAATATCACTCCATGTTAAATTGTTATCAGTTGGGGGAAGAGCTTCGGATTGAAGTAAGTGTCATTTAACTCAAGTTGAGCAACTTATCAACACAGAAGGTGTAGTATAGAACGAAACCCTCATCATTGACTTTGAAAGTAGCTCGGGACAGCAAAAGGATTCGAGAGAGTCTCTATGGATGAATAAGATTGAATTTTTGATGGATTGGCTAATAATGACGTCAGGAGGGGCGAATAGAATCGAAGCGATCTAAGTCATGAAAACATGACTGCAGGTCAGTATAATCTTGAAGATTGTATTAATTATCATTATTTATAAGGCAGTAAGAGGCAAGGAACAATAATGTATCATTTCCTAATGTTGGGAAAATATAATGGTATGTGTAAGCGACACGATGGCAATGCGCAATTTACTCGAAAAAGGCTTGAAGACCCAACCACGATAATTCCCAAGTACCGATAACTAAGCATCAAAATAATAATAATAATATAATAATAATAATAATAATAAATAGCAAAATATAATATTATGACAAACAATTGCAACATCATTGCTGTTAGTTTTGGGGAGAAGATGTTAACCCTTAAATTCTAACAATTATAGAACAACCACGATTAGTTCCGCGTGTTAACTTTCAGGACCACCCCAACCCCGCTCCCCCCCCCCCCCTCCCCCCTAATCAATCCCCACCACTCGTCAGTGCAACGTATATGTATATAATTACAGCTGGTTATTAATCAATTTTTGAACCTACAAAACTTTGACATGACACCACTGTCCGTGAAAGCTATAAAATGAATGATCCAAGATATTCGCATATTTAGAGGGGTAGCCACCTGTTTGCTCCTGTTTTTTTTTCTTCAAATTACTCCTCACCTGGTTTGTGACATCCGAATAATACTTGGTATTTTTTTGTTAGGGTACGGGAAGAGCAGCCTCGGGGG
Source organism: Lytechinus pictus (assembly GCF_037042905.1). Classification (NCBI taxonomy): domain Eukaryota; kingdom Metazoa; phylum Echinodermata; class Echinoidea; order Temnopleuroida; family Toxopneustidae; genus Lytechinus; species Lytechinus pictus. The sequence continues at coordinate 6,393,125 of NW_026974141.1, forward strand.
TGTGGAAAGCTACAGTTACTAGTCTAACTGCGAGAGGTGATGTACTAAATTGGCAAGCAATTGGGAAGGCATGGGGAAGCACGAGTGTGTGTGTGGGGGGGTGCGCTATGCAATTTTGACAGACGTGTTTCAAGCATATCTCATTATTTACGTCTCGGATCGACCTGTAATGTCTCCATCAGCCCTTGCTCGGTTTAAGTTCGAACATTACAATGTCTATGCCAAAGTTCATTACATGTGGCACTAAGTTTCAAATTTCGGGCTGCGATGTGCCAATCAAAGAGTTGAATTAATAAACCAGCAGGCTGGGATGATTTTTTTAATTTAGACTCGCCAGCTTAAAGTAACTGACTTCGAACATGCAAGCATAATAGAGGATGTTCGTTTATAGGTTTTTGACAATCATAAAACCTGTTATGAGTGTAGGACTGGGATTGTCGTTAACCTCGTCAACCGAAAGGAAACATTGATTCTGAATTTGGTCACATTGGTTTTTTCTGACTTTGTAATGCGTTAGACCGACGGACTCGCATGACGGACCTTTTGATATGTATAAGTAAATTACTTTCTTGTCATTTATATACAATTAGGATATCAAGTGCTCTACTCTCGGGGATGGCAGCAGCAGTGATGATTACAGTGGCCTGTACAGGGCAGCGGGAGAGTGCTGACGGCGCGATTTTTTTTATCAGTATCTAAAAGAATGTCTAATTATTTTTTTATTATGCCACTAATTTATTGTTATTACTATCTTTTTTGGAGGGGAGGGGGTAAAACAATTACGACCGGATTCAGAAATGCGTGCGTGTTCTTTTTTAAGATTTAAAAGCTGTTGTAGGATTTGCATTTCTGAAGATTATCTATATTCACATCTTAAATCAATATACAAATAAAGTAAAAAATTGTCATAAATCACATTTTTTTAGAAAACAAACAAAAACAATACCTAACCCAGGACAAAAAAGTCATTAAAAATTATATATTTTTCGTACCCCCCCTCAAAAAAAAAACTCCTACAGTTCAAGTGGAAGTTAACATATAAATGCCTTACTAAAACACAGTTGGTATATTTTGAAGGATAAGCTTAAACATTTTGGACATTTAAGACCCTTTACCGAAAAAGGTAATTTTTTTTTTGGAATCGAAGTATCTACGATATCGTAAAGAATAATGTAGAGGCTGGTATCATATTGGTCAAAATCCTTTGTCTAGAAATCATACTATGTCCATATTTGCAATATCGAATAAGTAATGTTTGGTTAGGTACGCATCGTATTCATGATTACAAACATTGCTTAGAAATGGACCAAATCTTTGGTCAAAATGTCAAAGATTTTAAGCTCGCGCTTCGATCTAGCGTCAAATGTTTAGGTAGTTGGCCACCTTATTCTGTTATTCATGATTATCCAAAGTACTTATAATGTCAAAATTTTAGGTCAGAATGCCTACTATTTTCAGCTTGCGCTTTTCGCTGGCATCAATTGTTCGGATAGTGTTGTACAACGCCTACTTAGCTTGTTGTACGCGAGCAAATAGGAGGCTGAATGTCAAACATTCGTACCGTTGCACAAAATACGTACCATCCAAAATGTACCGTTGCACGGCTTTAGGAGGTGACGTCACAATACGATTTAATTCATTGCGCTCGGTAAAAATAAACAATACGCGTATAAGCAAGCTGGCTAAATGCACAAGGCTGCCCAAGGTCATGTGCGCTTGTGGGATTTTGCTTTCTTCTTTCGGTATTTTTGCTCCCTTTTCATAGATTACTATAGGGATAAACTCTTAGTTTTTTCATATTTTCGCAAAATTCCGAGGCGTTGGACAACACAAATAGCGAATATTCTTATTCGTGCAATGGTGCGAGATTTCGCATTCGGTGAAAGAAAGAAACGCTCTATTCAACTCGGCTCACACCTCGTTGAATAGAGCATCTTTCTTTCACCTCATGCGAAATCTCACACCATCGCAATCATACCTATTCGCTATTTGTATATTATCATCATAAGATAGTGTTATAATCATTAGATTATTCTAAACATGCTTGATGTGTTTTCCTTCTGGCCCTACTTTTATTGCAATTTCTAACTATGGACTTATAATGTTTTATAGTTAGGGCCGTATTCTTTCTTGAGGGTCGTCATTTTTCAAGCCTTTGTGCTTATGACTGTCCCTCCCATGTAATGATTATTTATTGTTATTTAACCGTGAAATGATAATTTTTTGCATGGAAATAAAGAATCAATCAACCAATCAATCAAGATACCCATCTTGTTCATGGCTACATAAAATGCTTAGAATGTCCAATTTTTGGTCGCAGTACCACAAATTTTCAACTCGCGCTTCGCCCTCGCATTAGATGTTTACTCAAATACCCACTCTGTTCATAATTACCAAAACTGCTTAGCATGTCTACGTTTTTAGTTTAGCTCCTGCTTTTCTCTAGCATCAATCGTTTAATTGAAATAGTCAGGATAAATTGCAAAAGAATAAATCGTATTTAGCTAGCATTATTTTATTTGGCCTTATGAAAAAAAATACTTCCCTAGCTTGTGTGTAAAAATAAAGCTAAGATTATGATAACCCGTTAGTCTTTAGTAAGAACTACAACCTCAAAACAACAACAATAATATCAGCTTTTAACGGCGGATCGGAAAAAATATATATTTGCGAAAGCTGGATCCGCCCCTGATTTCAACAAATGAATTTTACATTTACCATAGCTTGCGCATGATGCGCAAGATGGCAATTTCTGATAGCAACAATGATAGCCGCCTATTCTATTTTGTCTTATCAATGTCCTGACAGGTTTAAAATCAGACCTTACATAATAAGGGGGATATTTCTTTGTTAATTGTATCATGACAGGGCCCTTGACAATTATTATGACAATAACATTCTTGATGCAGCTGCATTAAAAAAAGTAACAATGAAAGATGGAAATAAAAGTATTACGTAGCACAAAATTTGTTAATATTACATAAAGAATATCGGTATTTTCGACCTAATATCGTGAATAAAACAACACATCCAACCATAATTGTATTAAATTATACAGCGCATCACCTGGTTTTAGGCATCCGACGAATGTTTGACATAGGGTTTGCATTGTAGAAAACCGGCAGCTTTGGTGGTCGACGATTTCGTAAGCGCAATGGTACACTGTTGCCATAGTGGTCGAGCTGAGGTATGAAATATATTTTCTTCGAACCAACGGAAATTTTATTATGGGCTTAAGTAATATTTTGCTTTATAAAAGTTAACAAATACTATTCAGTAATTATATGCGTGGGGGAATTTTTCTCCATCTTGCAGCATTTAATAACCCCAATCCTCTCTAGGGATTGATGAAATTATTTTCAATCTTTTTTCCTTATTCATTGCCCTTTTGAAGAACAAAGCGCAACTTTACCATGAACAAGTTTTAAAATGGCTGCATTCTCATTGCGTAATTGAACCACTATCATTGTATTTAACATAAAATGGATACATTCATATTTTTATGTCATTTTCATAACAAACATGGTAGCGACAATAGTGTCTTATTATTGCTCACACATACTCCTCCAACTTCTTTTTGGCATTTTGACGTAAAAAGGTTGATTTATAAAAAAAATAATCGGACATCGTGCAGCGTCGAAAGAAAAAGTCTTAATAGGAATGTGATTATTATTTTCCCCAAGTAAAACAGGCTTGCCATTAGTTTTTTCCCATATTTCAGCCACCTTTTTTTAGTTGTTCGTCCATTTTATATTCGTTATTTAAAACGTCTCACCTGGTTTGTGGCATTCGACGAAGATTTCATATTGGCTGAGATGCAACATGTGTTGATTCTGGTTTATCAAAATACCGAATAAAAGAAAGATACATCTTTGTCATACTGAGCGTGTTGTGATGTAAATAGAGATCCTACTAGGTTCGCTCCAATTATCACACATGCTATTAAAATATTTTGTATCAAAGTCTAGGGGTACATATTTTTGTAAAAGTACAGTGCACACCAACTGCCACTCGAGTGGATTACACGGCCGAATCTATTGCGGATAGCTTCAAGGGAGTTGCGTAAGTAATTTTGATTCTGTTTTCTGCGTTAACTGCATTTCGTCATTAAACATTTAACGTCTCACCTGGTTTGTGACATCCGACGAATATGTTGGGATGTTGTAGATGATGACTGTGTAGATTTGGAGATTAGGAAGGAGTAAGCACAATTGAGCACGAATGTCATGTCGTACGAGCTGGTATATTTGAAAGAGATCCCACCATTTTGCTCACCGTATCCAATTTGATGAAGAAGTTAATAGATTGCCTACTTGGAGCGTGTATGCAGACATCATTGAAAAGAGAACAGTCCATCAGTTCATTCCAACTGCCGTCTGACCGCTTGACGTTGATTGACTATTTCATTGATATTCGAATTATCTTGCATCATTGAAAACAGAACAGTTCACCAGTTAATTTGAACTGCCATCTGGCCGCTTGACGTTAGTTGACTATTTCATTGATCATTTAATTAACTTGCCTAATAATGTGAAGAGGAAATAATCACTTTAAATAAAATTAATTATTTTTTTCTCAATGTTTAATGATTAGGGAAAATAAGCGTAGATAAAATCTGATTACTTCTGTATTGTTTAATTTTGCCGATTTCTTTCTTTCTTAAAGGACAATTTTTAGGGGGAATGTTGATATTTATTTCCTCCCCTTCATTACTTCTAGGCGAGAGTAAGATGATAATTTATTTCCATTGAGGAGGTTAATAAATAAATAAGTAAATTCATTGATTAATTGATAAAGTAAATTAATGGGTGGGGCGTTAACACATGTAAACAATTTCTGGTTAAGATGTCAAAATATTTGAAATAATTTTTTTTAAGTAGAAAAAGGTCAATAATCTCCCTTGCTCGCTTCGCTCCCTCGTATTTGTCCTACACCTCAGGGTTTTACACCAATGATCTAAGGATCTATTGGGATTTTGCCTGATGGTAAAATGCTATTAAGCTTGTTTTGCTGATTAGGATTATCTTATAAAGCAACTGGAAATTATACTTTCTGATAGTTGTTAAACACGTGTAAGGGATTTTTATATATTTTAGTTTACGTCATCGCGCAACCATCTTAGAGGCTGAAGCCACTCGACATCTTCCATGCACTGGGGCTTGTTGCAGAAAGAGTTGCAATCAATCGCAACTCTAAAAATCATGCGCAACTTGATTTTCAACCAATCAACAGCGCGCATTTCGGACTTGCGATTGATATTTTGACTTGCGTTTAAACGCAACTCTTTCTGCAACGGACCCCAGGTGATCCGCAGCTGACGCGTGTCTGACTTTTTTGTTTCTTCGCATTCCTATAGCCTCTGATGAATGGCGCCATGAGATGTTGACGTCATACGCATACAAAAGGCATATTCGTATATATGAGAGGAGAGTCGGACATTTGATGTCACTCCTTTTTCACCAGTTGCACACACATTTTTTTTCTGGGTGCAAACTCAAACAAATATGTTTTTGTTTATTTAGCAATGGACAATTATGGACAGGGGTGCCGCTTTCAACGCTGTTCAATTAATTACAGTTATTTTTTGCTTGGTATAATGCTAATTCCATTATTATTATCATTTCTTTTTTTTTCAGCTAACTATATAACATAACCCGACTGCGGTCTTCGTGGATACCAAATGATATCTCTTGAGCTAAAGATTATATTGCTCGAGATTGAGCCAAGAGTGTTCCTCTTACTTACTCACGATCACAACATCATCTTTAAACGTCTCACCTGGTTTGTGGCATCCGACGAATATTTTGGTATGTTTTTGTAGTAGATAATGTGTAGATTCGGAGATGCGCAATCCCGTAAGCACACCTGAACACTATAGTCATGTAGATCGCGGTGGTATATTTAAAGGTATTCCATCATTGAGTTTACTGAATCCAAGCTGATGATAAAGTAATTGGGTTTGACTTGTGGCTTACATGATAAACATATAGATCAGTTGATTCCAACTGCCGTCTGACAGTTTGACCTCCAGTTCGTAAAGAAGAAAAGATAAACGGCAAGAACGTCAAAGGTGCAACACACGAAAGAGTTTGATTAAAGTAAAGAACATGCACACACAAAAGACGCCTGCAAAAATACGCCAAAATGTGTTGAGAAAATACAGGTAGAGAATTGCGTTTAAGTCTCTGTGCGCGCTATGAGTATATGGCATCATAAATATATGATTTCTCATCATTGTATTTTACTACCTTTTTTGAGGGGGTGGAATATAGGAGGGAGGAGATTAACCCTTTGCACACTGATGTTACAATTTCGTACGTTCGTGTAACTAAATTTTAAAAATCGTAATAATTAGTTTTCTCCCCCAACTTGATATTAGAGAAGCTAATAATAGGCAAAAGTTCTTGGACAACATCTATATAACAATCATTAGTATCAATTTCTTTTTTAATGAAAATCTTGATTCAAAGAAAATAACATGAAAACAATTGTAATTTTCATCCCCCAAAATTAATTCAGCGTGCAAAGAGTTCATAAACTAAGAAACTTTCATTACAATATTTTTTTCATTAGTACAATTTTATATTTCTGTATCAATTGATTTTCCCTTAGTCATAGCTGACAACAAGAGGCTTTGCCGACTTGATGATTATAAAATTTCAGTTAATATCAACTGCCGGCTTGGAAGTGAAGAAACGGGAAATACATGTTATGATTTCAAATAATTTAAGAACTTAATTTCTATTTTGATTATTGTTCAAATGTGATGATTTAGAGATTATCAATTTTACTCAGCTACTCCGACGCTTTCTTGAAAATCACGACACAATGAACTACAGTTTCTTCTTATTTTTGTTTATTGTTTCTCTCTTAATTCCATCAATTCCAGAAGAACAAACATATTTCCAGATTATTCAATTCAGTTCAATTCTATATTCATTCAAAGTCAAATAGGTTAAAAAAACACATGTACAATGCAAACAAATTATAAATGCATAAAATTATACAGAGCAAAACATATTATACATAAACAAAACATTGACTTGATTAAATATCATAATTGAATGAAAGAGAACTTGAGAAGAAAAGCACAGAGGCCTTGTGAAAATAAGTTCTCACAGAAATCACATTTAAAATGGGCCCGATACTTTTGCAAGAAAAAAAAAAAAAAAAAATCGAATGTTTTACCACTAGGAAACTATACTCAATATTTAACTATAACCAATATTGATAAAAAAACATATTTCAAGGAAATATCAACAGTGATAAATGATATTGCAATAGGTTACAGGCGCTTGATAAATGCATACCAAGAACTAATATTTGAATATAGATAAAACTATCGTGTCTTAGCATCTGATTAATGTATGAATAAAGCGTTTGATTATAGCTTGATATCTTCAACACATCTTTTGAAAGCTTTTATTCTCCCCAACCAACTGCAATGAATATATGTAATGAAAGTCATTACGACTGTTCATCTAAAAAGAACTACTACATTACGGTATAAAAATCGTTTTTGCTATCGCTTGAAATACTCAGATACCATTTTTTTATGTGCGCATATTTACAATGTCTGTATATCAACAGGAGATCCAAACACACATACAAAGCAAGATCAATACTCGCATTTATTTTGTTTTTATTTCACTTATATCGAAAAGAACAAGTTCAAGTTCAAGTTTGGTTTATTTCATTTCGACTCAACTCAATGCATTACTGATAAAAGATTGTTTCAGATTGTCCAAGTCTTTGTTCCTCATATTTGAATTTAGGTTTAATATTTGATTACTTAAGTACATGTAATATGAAGCCCTTGTTAACATTTAATTAAGATGATTTTGATTTTAACCGGAATAGCTTAATTTGGAGATTTGATGTATAAAATAATTATTCATAAGCATGGCAACAAAATGCAAGTTACTTCTAAAATGTATTAATACAAACAAATCAATATGAAATTTCTCCGAATAGTAGGAATGAAACACATCACCAAAAACAGAGAGGATTTTAAGTAATCTATTTTTTTTTCTCATATCATTTATGTTTCTTTGTGTAAATATTCCGTTTTGTAATCATGTTTTTTCGTCATTCTTCTTTATCTTTTCGTACAACGTATTGTCATCGCCGATGCCGATTCGAGCAAGATAGCTTAACGTGGGGTATCATAGTCCTCGTAGTTATGAGTGTTGCGGTCTGGTTTGAGGTAGGGTTCCGTGTACAATGACTTGTCACCTGCAATGTAACCTGCGTATCCCGACGGGACGTCGGGGAGTGGTCCCCGGTCTTTATCATGCAGGTATTCGTTCGAGGATGAATGGACCCGACTGCCACGAAAAAAGAGAAAAATGAAATGAAAAGAAAAACCCAATAATGTTAGTACGTTATAGTATTGAGACTGATAAAACCAACCTGGACAGTTTGTTTGTGTGTTGTGAGGTAGTTTTTATTTTATTTTTTTAACACATCAGTAAATCATACAAACGAACGAATATTGCAAAGACTTGCATCAAAATTGTTTTCGGGTATTAGTCAGAGTAAATGGAAAGAGCATTGTCTGATTCTATGATATTGCTAACAAATATTTATAATTCAAATATATATCCCAGGAAAAAAAACGTTCATTATTTTCAGTGGTTGTTTCATAAACCTATAACTGCAGGACATTTCAATTGGGTTGAGTAAATCCGCACTGAACATGAACACTCGACGAACCATTCAAGAAAACTCATTTCAAGAGTTCTGTAATTAGATTATTACCAAATCAGACCAATCGAAAGTTATATATATCAATATATATATATATATATACAAACCCCTCAAAAAAGTTAGGAAATCTGAGTTTGGCCATTAATTTCTCCCAACTCCCAATTCTACACAATGCATATTTGACATCATTCACAAGATCATTTAATTCTCTTTAAAATAATACCATGCTTGTTATGACCATACCAAAACGCAAAGACCATGATTCAAAAGCGTTGGGTGAGGTCTGAATTGAAAAGCTGCAAAACGAGCAGAAATAGTGATGAAGGGTTAATACAGAACATGATTCTTTTGTCTGTGTCAATAGAGAAGAAAATCCATTCAAATCAAGCCCCTGCTTCTTCATTCTGGGAGATAACATGGTTTGAGTCGTGGTTTGAAATACCTATGCACGTGTGTTTGTTTGTTGTGTGTTTGCTTGTGCAGAGGTGTATTTGATTCCATGTTAATGTTGATGTTAAGGTGCATGAAAACAATTAAAACAAACAGCTGAAAAATGAAAAACTCACTAACTTTCAATATTGTGTCATTTTGCAACTTCTTTAATGTTGACCTTGCCCCACGTTTCAAGGCACTGCACCTTCATGTGAACCATAATCAAATCATGTAGGGTACCATTTAAAAGATAATTAAATGATCTACTCATTAATGTTAGTAACACATTAATATTTACTAAAACCGAGGAGAAACACACTCATCACCACGGAAAAATAAACAGTGACTCTTAATATTGTGTCATTTTGCAACTTTTGAATTTTGACCTTGCCCAACATTTCAAGGCACTGCACCTTCATGTGAACCATAATCATAACATGAAGGGTACCATTTTAAGGAACATTAAATGATCTTTTTATTGATATTAGTTACACATTGATATTTATTAAAACCGAGGAGGGATTATCGATCAAAGTCAGATTTCCAATTTTTTTTGAGGAGTTTATATATATATTATACATATATACATACATAAATGACTTTCGATTGTGCTGATATATATATATATATATATACATATAGAATTCTACATCACACCAGAAACCGAACACACGACACTGCACACCTCCGAGTCAACCTGAAAGACCCCCAAAGACCCAGAACCCATGAAGAAGGCCTAAGGCCGAAAGCTCGGATTAATTTGTGGTCTACAGCAACGTCAAATCGTCTTGTCATTTTTTCGCCTATATATATATATATATATATATATATATATATATATATATATATATATATATATATATATATATATATATGCGTGTGTGTGTGTGTGTGTGTATATTTATATATATATGTACAAACAAACAAGTAGAAATTAGTGTAACTCCATGCACTACAGATTTGTTTCGTAGGAACAGCAAGAACGCTGCTCCCACTCTTCAGTTAAACTAATTTCTACTTGTTTAATGCTCCTATGTAGTCGAACACTCTTAACATGGTGTTTTGCACTATTCATATGCGGATTAAATATGTGTGTATATATATAATGACTATACGAAACTACAGTTACTGAAAAGTGCTCAACTACATCTACATATATGAGCTTCATGTAGTATAGTAATAGGGTGGAGCGAGTTGCTTAGATTTTAGTTGTACAGACTGTTTCCCCCTGAGGGTTCATCAGCAACTAAATCAAATTTAATGTTGAACTAAAGTACAGTTAAATAGAACAATAACTCTAGTGCAGTCAAGCAAACAAACAAAATACACAATGTAAGGGGGATAAATGACTACAGTGAACAGATAATAGCTATTCTTTAAACTGAGTAAGGAGAATTGGGGTAATGTTGGGGTGGAGTGGGTTTGACACATAAGGGGGGGGGGTGTTCTATGGTTAACCATAACCTGAAAGTAAAAATTTCCTCTTGTGTTTACAAGTTGAAATGAGTTCTGTTCTTGAGTTTATCATTGCTGCTTTCTTGGCCGTGATTATGTGGTACTTCTCCCACAGACACAGGTTGCATCTCTTTGTTTTGGGTGAGTAGGGCTGCGCAAGTCTTGCGATTCTCCATTTGACTGAGTAGGGCGTTCCTTCATCCTTCAGTCTCCATATGTACTCGCTGAGCTTAGTTTGGTGCCGTATCCCCCGATTGGTGATGCTTGCTTTGTGGTTTGCGTACCTTGTCTTGAATGGAGTTGATGTGAGCCCGATGTACACTTTCCTGTCCCTAGATGCCACTACCTCGGCTTCATAGATGACATTGGTGGCCATGCATTTTCCAGGGATCGGACAGTATGATGAACCCTCAGGGGGAATCAGTCTGTACAACTAAAATCTAAGCAACTCGCTCCACCCTATTACTATACTATATATATATATATATATATATATATATATATATATATATATATATATATATATATATATATATATATATATATATATATAGTGTGAAAGAAATGGATGAAGAGAACAATGGTAGGCGTAGCTTAAATCAAGGTTCCCCAGAGCTATCTACCCTTTTTGGAAAAATTGGTGATGCCGAAAAAATGTCTCTGCCGGGAATCGAACCCGGGCCCCCAGCTTTGAACGCCGGTGCCTTAACCACTAGACCACAGAGACGGGTTAGTGGCTAGGGCGACCCCGATCCGATTGACCGTCAGATAGACAGATTTTCGACACCATACCAATTATAATTTCCTTTGTCGGGTGAAGGTGGGTTTTGAACAATGACAAGCCGCCATGCCTCAGCTGGATCAAAGCTATTGCTTTGATACAGGACACGTATGGGAGAATGTATACAAATGTGTGAAGTTATACATGTACTACAGCTTTGGCAACTCTTTTATTTGAATATTGTGTGAAAGAAATGGATGAAGAGAACAATGGTAGGCGTAGCTTAAATCAAGGTTCCCCAGAGCTATCTACCCTTTTTGGAAAAATTGGTGATGCCGAAAAAATGTCTCTGCCGGGAATCGAACCCGGGCCCCCAGCTTTGAACGCCGGTGCCTTAACCACTAGACCACAGAGACGGGTTAGTGGCTAGGGCGACCCCGATCCGATTGACCGTCAGATAGACAGATTTTCGACACCATACCAATTATAATTTCCTTTGTCGGGTGAAGGTGGGTTTTGAACAATGACAAGCCGCCATGCCTCAACACCAAAACAAAACGAAAAAGGGTAGATAGCTCTGGGGAACCTTGATTTAAGCTACGCCTACCATTGTTCTCTTCATCCATTTCTTTCACACAATATTCAAATAAAAGAGTTGCCAAAGCTGTAGTACATGTATATATATATATATATATATATATATATATATATATATAATGATAAAGGTTAATTAGCATAATACTGACCGTTTCACGAAGATCGAGAAGCCTGCCATTGACATCAACACCAAAACGAAAATGATCGTCGCAGTTACAAGCAGGGCCGTAGTTAAGAAACCTCTGCTCTCCTCGGCTTTTCTATCTGCAGTATTTCCTATACAAAATACCAAAAGGTTTGAAAAAGGGTTTTAATCTAATTTTTTTTCCATATCATATTTGGTGCTTCATGTTATATATAACCATGTCAACTAACCACTGTTTTAACTTTTTCGGTTAGTAAAGAAAAAAAGAGAAACCTCTCAATTATGTACTGAGATGTTTCCAAACAAGGTGTATGATGATAATGATAGATACATATTGATTAGTTTTTACATATTAAGCAATTTAACAAGAAAAATATTCATTTGATGTAATTTGATATAAACAAGTTGCATATACAATGAAATTAACACAACACAACCTACTTTTCAGCATAGATGTCTATTCATGGTATTTTCATGGCATATTATGGTACATTATAATTTTGAAAGCCGAATGCATTGATCAAATACATACCTGGAACGGGACTAACATGGCCAAGGGATGGTCTTGGAATAGGGCAATCAATGGCCCTTCCCCGCCATTTACCATCCCGGTGACATTCCCAAATGAACCAATCAGAGTCGCCGTTGCAAGTGACGTTGACCTCGTCGCCGACCTTGTAGCGAGGTCTTAAATTCTCGACAGATGAAACAGCCGGTATGATTGGTGGGTTGCATTCTATACATAAGTAGGGAAGCCATAGTCATGATAGTGGAAGTTACAATGAAAAACGTCAATTAGGAAAGACGTTCTTGCTCACTTTATCAATCTATATAAACTGATGGTAGTTTGTTAATCCTTATTACTTCTTGAATTCGTTCTGGTGTGGGATTTCGAAAACTCGTTATCGAGTTATACGAATAGGACTAGACTTATTGATCCAACGGATAATCCAAGTGATGTGGCTAGCGGAACTTAGGCAGGGTTGGATCATCGTTGAATATATATATATATATATATATACAGTGTGTATCAAACAAAAGTTTACACTTTAAAAAGCCCTGGGAATTAAACAATATACAACATATGAGTAATTTTTTCACATGTATTCTTGGGTTTTGGTCTCTTCTATCCAATGAAAGTAAAAGATTTGACAGAATGTTACACTTGAGTGAGCACTGTCCATTTTTGTAAAGCTCGCATAATTGTGTTTGCGCAGAAATGCTCGTTTTCAAGCTGTGTCAATGGGAAAGGGCGAAATCAAACTTACCCTGCTAAACATTTATCTTGCACTTTTAGTCAGTTGAAATAAGACGGATACATTCAAGCATTTTCTAACAATTTTGCCACCCAAATTGAAATGTCAACATTAAGTATCTGAGGACATAACTGAATCTGAACAAAAGCTTATTTTAGAAATTTCTGACATTTTTTCTCTAAGTTATTATCATTTAAAGTGGTTTACATTTGATTTTTCATTTAATACTTGTTTCTCCACACTTTTCCAAGCTTGACAATGATTAACAAAATGAAAATCAAACCTTAGCCATTTCATGTAAATCACAGCTCAGTGTATTAAAAGCAAATATCGTCACGATAACTGCATAACTATTTCAAAGTTCTGCACAAATCATTTTTCGCTAACTTTTCAAAAGTAAGTGGTGCTCACTCAAGCGGACTTATTTGTCGACAGTTATTATCGTCATTTGCTCAAATGGATCTGTACCAATGTTAAAATGTGAAAAAATCGTTAGGATATTACAAATGTATAATTTTACAGGATTTTTTCTAAGTGTAAACTTTTTTTGATACGCACTGTATATTGTTTGTTTCGTTTTGCTCATTAGGAATCATGGATATATTTTGCGAAAATGGGGTTGTAATTTAAAATCATAGTCTTTTTATTTGCTATTGACTTATTAGTTAATACATTGCTTGCCTCTCCTGATACAGTTTTCTAATTGCCTAACGGTGGAGCGTTGTGACAGCATCTTGTAACAAAAACTCGCTGATGTGGGGGTTTACATACCTACATCTGGTTCCTTGCACACTATGTTTTGTCCGATCCATAACCCTTCTCGACATACCAAGAGGAAGGAACTATGATCTTCATTGCATGTCACGTTAACCCTATCGCTAGGTTTGTATGAGAGACGAAGATTCTGGTTGGTTGAATGACTGGGAATGACCGGAGCACTACAGAAGGTTTGATGAGAGGCACCTGTATGTTTTCAAAACGCCAATACGATTTAATGGAAAAATTTTTTTTAGATAATATTCAAACAATTTAAACTTGGTGTAATACACAATGAAAACGTTGTTTAACATTTTAAGCACGTTTTTAAACTTGTCACTCACAGCTACTATTTAATGTCATCTAAATTGTTAAAACAAATTAAACAAAATAATTTTTTAAAAATGGATTGAAAGTTTATTAGGGTAAGATTGGTACCATTGGTGATTTTTGAAATTTTCAAAAAATTGTAGAATGTAGTAAATTTACAAAGGAGTTTTCGGTGGCAATAAATAGGCGCGCAAAACACACTTTAAAAGAAAACTAATGTTCAACGTTTCGTTTGTAATGGAAACGTCTCTGGAGTTTATAATTACGTTGTATGCCCTTTGCAGGCTAGGCTTTCTTATGCCCTGGGTGAAATTAATCATAACTATTTATCATTAACACATTTATCATAACTATGTTCATGAATTAATACATAAAATAAGCATGTATACATTTCGGGGAAAAAACTAAAGTAGGAAAGACATACCCGGATCAGGCGCAGGGCAAGCGATATTTGGTCCAGTCCATATTCCATCATTGTTACATCGAAGGGTGAACTGAGAACTACCTCCGTCACAGGATACAATCACCTCGTCATTAGCATTATAGGCCAATTGTTGTCCCTCAATACCTGAATATCTCGGGATAGCAGGAGCATTGCATTGTCTTGGAACTATTTTGGAAATGGGGGATTTAAATGGACATGAAATGAAATATAAATTAGAATAGATTTCCCAAACTTCATTTCTTTTTGTCCTCATCTCTTTATCGAGGATCTGCACATGAAAGGAAATGATACAATACGCCCGAACATGTTTTGGGGCAGTAAAATTTAATATATTATGTGTTTAAAAACGTGAGGATTTTCATAACACCTATTGTTATCCAAAAGAGGTATAGAACAAAAGAATGCGAATGTGTCAACGTACTTGCAAAAAAACATATAAAAAAATATCTATATTATTTGTATCTGAACTCAATGTCATTACCAATACAATGACTCTAAATTAAGTCTAATAGATGACTATTGCAGTAAAAATATTGATGAATTTATCATTAATTACCTTGTGGAGGTTCTGGACAAGATACCGCCTGCCCTTTCCATAGACCGTTCGTGTCACACTGTAGGATAAACTGAGTGGAGCTTCCATCACATGTCACAGTGATTATATCACTATAGTCATAGCTCATCTGAAAGTTCTGAATTGTTGCATATCTTGGGACGTATGGTGCGTTGCATTTTACGGGAGCTGTGAATTAAAAAAAATCATTAATGAAATGATAGGATAACAGTTCTCAGAGATATTCTTAGCTTTAGCGTAATAATTCAATCTAAGACTGAGAAAAATATATATTTACTTTAGTCATGTTTATAAGAACAAATACCAAATGGCAAAAGAAAGACCAATGAAAATACGATGCGATTAAACATGATCCCATGTTTATTACACATATCCTTCACGGACATGATTTAGTGATTGGATCAATCACAAAGAAGCTACAGAAAATCAACATCAAAATTGAATATGACTAGAACAATCACACAGCCACACACAAACCATTATGGTGATGTCCCGGCAAACGGGGATAATCTGAAGACGGTATGTGTCTGCGTGTACCCCACTCAGCCACACATAGACATAAACTGTGCTCAGATTATTCCCCGCTTACTGGGACATCCCATGGGATCTGTGTGTGGCTGTGTGATTGTTCCAGTCATTTGAAATTTTGATTTTAACTTCCTGTAACCCTTTTGTGATTGAGCCAATCACTTAAACATGCATTGAATGATATATTCAATAAACTGGAAAGTTTGTTTTATCCCATCTCATTTTCAATACCTTTGCCATTATTATACACTCTAGATTCTGAACCAATTAATGTGATTGGCTACATACAAAAACATCAAAGAACAAAAAAATACAATTACTAAGACATATTGAACTACTGGTATGTATTAAATCAAGAAAACCATGTACGTTGTCGATACCCTGCTGGAAAAACACAAAGTGAACATATTATTTACATTATGAAAAGGCTTAAATTCAAGAGTGTAAAGATATTTTTACACTGTGGACATCTCGGCAGTGTGACTGTTCACAGCATGTTCGAAATCATGATCAACTATGTCAACATGTGATTCATGCTTTTAAAATGCTCAAATTTAATATTGTGAAGGTGATTTCACATGGCGTTCCACACTGTGGGTTATTGTACAACGCCTTCTTAGCTTGTTGTACGCGAGCAAATGGGAGGCTGAATGTCAAACATTCGTACCGTTGCACAAAAGACGTACCATCCAAAATGTACCGTTGCACGGCTTTAGGAGGTGACGTCACAATACGATTTAATTCATTGCGCTCGGTAAAAATGAACAATACGCGTATAAGCCAGCTGGCAAAATGCGCAAGGCTGCCCAGGGTCATGTGCGCTTGTGGGATTTTGCTTTCTGCTTTCGGTATTTTTGCTCCCTTTTCATAGATTACTATAGGGATAAATTCTTTGTTTTTTCATATTTTCGCTAAATTCCGAGGCGTTGTACAACACAAATACCAAATATTCTTATTCGTGCAATGGTGCGAGATTTCGCATTCGGTGAAAGAAAGAAATGCTCTATTCAACTCGGCTCACGCCTCGTTGAATAGAGCATCTTTCTTTCACCTCATGCGAAATCTCGCACCATCGCACTCATGCGTATTCGCTATTTGTATATTGTACAACGCCTACTTAGCTTGTTGTACGCGAGCAAATGGGAGGCTGAATGTCAAACATTCGTACCGTTGCACAAAAAACGTACCATCCAAAATGTACCGTCCAAAATGTACCGTTGCACGGCTTTAGGAGGTGACGTCACAATACGGTTTAAATCATTGCGCTCAGTAAAAATGAACAATACGCGTATTTATAAGCCAGCTGGCTAAATGCGCAAGGCCCAAAGTCGAGTCATGTGCGCGTGCGCTTGTGGGATTTTGCTTTCTGCTTTCGGCATTTTTGCTCCCTTTTCATAGATTACTATAGGGATAAACTCTTGTTTTTTCATATTTTCGCTAAATTCCGAGGCGTTGTACAACACAAATAGCGAATATTCTTATTCGTGCAATGGTGCGAGATTTTGCATTCGGTGAAAGAAAGAAACGCTCTATTCAACTCGGCTAACGCCTCGTTGAATAGAGCGTCTTTCTTTCACCTCATGCAAAATCTCGCACCATCGCACTCATGCCTATTCGCTATTTGTATACTGTCTTCTTTCCAGAGGGTCAAAAGGTAGATCGCACCAAGATTTATTCTACAATTGGATTACTTTCTTACGTCTGTAAGGTTCTGGACAAGATACCACTGGGCCACTCCAAAGGCCATGCGTGTGACACATGAGGGTGAACTGTGTAGTACTGTTGTCACACGTTACGGTTATTCTTTCATTGAAGTCGTAGCTCATTCTGAGGTCTTTTATTGTGGCATACCTTGGGACGTAAGGGGCGCTGCATTGCACTGGGGCTGTGGAAAAAAAATAATTAAAATCGAAATAAATGCTATTCATGTTTGCTACACATTTTGACATAAAGACACAGTTCACCGTTTAATAACAAGTGAGGCTAAATAAGAATAAAAGAAAGTCACAATGTCGAAGAAAAAAAAAATGCCCAGAATAACAAAAATCTAACATTGATATACATGCTACCGACTTCAATGAATTATGAAAACAATGTACACGCTTTTAAATAACACAATTATAGAGATGCGTTGAACTTCTTTTAAATACCAATATTATAATGTTATGAATATTCCAAAGGCTAAATTCTTAATCAGAAGAAGATCATTGAATACTCTTTGTCGACAATCACAGGGATTTCGATACCCACTCTTAACAACTTCACAAAAAAAAAATTAAATTATTACGTCTGTAAGGTTCTGGACAAGACACTACTGGACCATTCCATAGGCCATGCGTGTGACATCTGAGGGTGAACTGTGTAGTACTGTTGTCACATGTTACGGTTATTCGTTCATTGAAGTCGTAGCTCATTTTGAGGTCCTGAATTGTGGCATACCTGGATACGTACGGGGCGCTGCAATTCTCTGGAGCTGTGAAGACAAGATAAAACAAATACCAAAACAATAGGGATTAATAATAATATTCATCATTTATATAGCGCTTTAATAACACGTCGGAAAGACGACTCTAAGCGCTTTAAATATATTTTTATCACACCGGTCGTCGGATCCTCGCATGCCCACTCTGAGATAACAAATAATAATAATAATAATAATAATAATAATAATAGGCATTTATATAGCGCCATCTATCTATAAATATTCTTTTCTGAGGCGCACAAGAAAATGAGAAAGTTTGGATGAGTGTCAAAGTGCCAATAACTAATATTGTTAAAGTAAGGTGCATTTACGGATCTGCTTTACCTCAACGCACATATAAAACATCAACAATGACGAAAACAAAATATCGACTGAATTGGATGAAATGATATCACTACCTTCAATTGGTGCAGGACAAGAAAGAACGCTTCCCGTCCAGAATCCATCAGAGTTACACCGAAGGTTATAGCTGTCCGTACTGTTGTCACATGTGATCCTAACACTGTCGCCAACATTGTAGTCCAAACTAAGGTTATCAATTGACCCATACTTCGGGATGTACGGACTGTTACATCGTATCGGTTCTGTAATGTGACAAACACATTGCAAGTAAATGATGTATTATACAACGGGGGCCTGACATAACGCACCACCATATATGTGGACTGGTAACTCGCAGAAATGATTTCTGTAATAATTTCAAAAGGAAATCCCTTCACCATGTTCACATTAGTTATTTCAACGTACAAATTACATTAGATCATCGACAGGCAAGGTGCAAAATCACAATATCACTAGAAAAATAAATGAAGGAAATCGATGTGAATCATGTACGCAGCCTATTCATGAAATTTGGAATAGATTCTATACAAAATAAAGTGGCTTTTGGAAGAAAGAAAAGTTTATATATTTTAACAACTTCTATAAATTAACGTTATAATTCCATATACTGATAATGAATTCAGTAACAACAAGTGACCGTTGTATCTTTGCATGGGCAATGGCAGGGATGATGATTATGTAATCTTAACAACTCAACAAATACCAAGAATTTGTGTAAGTTCTTACGTCTGTAAGGTTCTGGATAAGCAACGACTGGGCCACTCCAAAGGCCATGAGTGTGGCATTGGAGGGTGAACTGTGTAGTACTGTTGTCACATGTTACGGTTATTCGTTCATTGAAGTCGTAGCTCACAAATCACAAGTCACAAATGGAAATTAATATAAATTTAATCCTACAATCACCGTAAAGTGAAGGATTTCCAAAATACAAAGACGCAGTGAACAGCTTGTACTTTGAAAAATGCTCAGGGGCCTTTCCGATTTTGTCTTAACATACATTGTTTTGATAAGTATATTCCTAATTCCAATTCTTCACAAACCAGACTTACTTTCTACAGGTGTCGGGCAAGCTTGTACCTGTCCCTCCCAGAGTCCACCAGTGCGACATCGGAGTGCGAATCGAACCGAGCTATTATCACATCTTACATTTACCCTGGCGCCCAAGTCGTAAGATGTTTCAAGATTTCGAGCGGATATCTTGGAATATCTTGGAATGCTAGGAGCGTTGCACTTTGTAGGGGCTGGAAACATGAATTTCAGAAAGTATGATGAGTTCAGGCAAATGGATTTAATGTTATTAAGCACATGGCAGTTGAACTTTTACGAGGAATAAGAATTTATACGAATTTAAGAGATAATAATTCCGAAAATGTAAAATAGAATAAACCTGACATCGATATAAATAACAACCTACAATAATAAAATGGAGAGAAAGAGAGAAAACAGATATGTCAAACAGGAACACATCTACGGATATGTGATAAACAACTTCTGTTCAATCAAATTATACTGATCATCGATCAAAAATCGAGCATTGGATCACCTTTGTCGGCATTTGCAGGGACTTAAATTCGACAATTCAGAAGAAGATAATTGACTCGTCTTTGTCGACAATCGCAGGGATTTTGATACACACTCTTAACAACTTCACAAATATAAACAATAATTAAATTCTTATGTCTGTAGGGTTCCGGACAAGACACAACCGGGCCACTCCATAGGCCATGCATGTGACACATGAGGGTGAACTGTGTAGTACTGTTGTCACATACTACGGTTATTCGTTCATTGAAGTCGTAGCTCGTTTTGAGGCCCTGGATTGTGGCATACCTTGGGACGTAAGGAGTGTTGCACTGTTCGGGGGCTGTACAAAGTAATATTTGAATGTTTAAGAAAATAATATGTAAATTAATTAATGTAAAGGGGTGGAAGTTACAATGTTACAAATGAAAGGGAATATTACATTAATAGAAACACTACCTACGCTGATAAAAAACAAACAACACACACAAAAAACAACGATGTTTTCGAATACTAATACAATTTCAGAGATAAAATTATATTGACTAACTTCTTTATACATGTTAGTAAACATTATTAATTAAGATACATTCCATATGATGATTTTTTTTTGGGGGGGTTAGAAAGTGAATATTGAACTGTTTTTGTCGACAATGCAGGGAATTCGATTCGATAATCTTTTCAAGTGATCAAATAGTAAAGTTGGTCTATATTCTTACGTCTGTAAGGTTCTGGACAGGACACCACCGGGCCACTCCAAAGGCCATGCGTATGACACATTAGGGTAAACTGTGTAGTGCTGTTGTCACACGTCACGGTTATTATTTCATTGAAGTCATAGCTCATTCTGAGGTCCTGGATTGTAGCGTACCTTGGGACGTATGGGGCGCTGCACTTTTCTGGTGCTGTAAAAAAAAAAAATCGAAAATGTAAGTGCAGTATCAATGGATTATCACTTTATATTGACATGAAGTAAGTTCATGGATCCGTTGTCCTAGCTTTACCAAAAGCAACATATAAACCATAACAATGACGGCACAATAGCAAGTGAAATGGTATGGAATGGAATCGTATTATTACCTTCAACTGGTGCCGGACAAGAAAGAACGCTTCCCGTCCAGAATCCATCAGAGTGACACCGAAGGCTATAGCTGTCTGTACTGTTGTCACATGTGATCCTAACACTGGTGCCAATATTATAGTCCAGACGAAGGTTATCAATAGACCCATATCTCGGGATGTACGGACTGTTACATCGTACTGGCTCTGTGATGTTAAATACACATTGTAAGTAGATATGGAATTGATAAGGGTGACATGACAATAACTGGGGGACATTTATTTCACCGGCAACTCGAGCCAATAGTTCCTAAGAGATTTTCAAAAGGAAATACATTATAAAATATATATTGTAAAATTCACATTAAATCATTGGTAGACAAGATGCAAATCCTAAGGAATATTGCCAGGTATTTACTGTAGTTTAACGAATGTACCTCCGTCACGTCATATTGTTATTTTACTTTGCTTTTTACTAATGTCTTGCAAATTTTTACTGATTGACCTTTCCATCAATCTTGGTTTAGGTGTTAGACGGAAGGATATGTAATTTATCACCTGCAATTGGCGGAGGACATTGTCGCATTTGGCCAATCCATAATCCTGTGGTATTACATTGAAGTGCAAAGGGTTGAACACTGCTATTGTCACATTGTACATTCACACTTTCCCCATGGTTATAGCTCAACTGAAGGGATTGAATCGCGGAGTACCTTGGAATTATTGGCGCGCTACATTTAGCTGGAAGACCTAAAGGGAAATACAAAAATACATTATATATTAATGGGTGCATCACACAAGAAAAACATGACTGCTACCATTTCCTTGCAACACACTAAAGTTTTTAGTCAAATATAATTATCATGTTTTAGTCGAATCGCAAAGATTTTTAAATTCATTTATGCTAATTGAAATAATCTTATTCACCGACTTCGTTAAATTCCGAAAAAATAGACAATTTCTTTACTACGATAGCTTTAGAAAGTACTTCGATTTCATCATACCGTCTGGATATAATGGTGCAGGACATGAAATTACAGGGCCACTCCAGAGTCCCTTGTTGTGGCACTGAAGGGTAAAGGTATCCGAGCTTGTATTGCAAGTCACAGTTATCCTGTCACCAAAGTTATAGTTCAATCGGCGGTCTGTGAGGTGTGCATGGACTGGAATGTATGGGGCGCTGCAATTGATTGCTCCTGTAAAGATAATGAGAAAATGATGAAAAGGAATTTTGTTCAATTTCCCAATTTCTAACCATTGGTTTCCTAGATGTCTCACTTGGTTGGAAGCATCTGACAAGATAACATACTTGGTATACTGCTGAATCCAAGGTTGAAGAACAAGCCGTTTGATAGTTTTCAAGCTCGTACGATAATCTCATCACTTTGGACATATGGGCCGTGATGGTAAACTGAGTTATCATTCAGAGCCATTGAAACATTGTCATTTTTAGATATTTAGATGATTTTGCATTGTTGACTAGCAAACGTTCGGCTCAGATCCCCCCCTAAAAAAAAAAATCTGCAAAAAGTGTTTTGTATTCTCACAGCAATAATGATAATTAATCCGCATTTATATACCGCTTAACACATCGGAACGACGTCTCTTTTACAGATATATTACAATGATGACGACACATCTAGGGGATTGCCTGTAGAAATCATTTTCATATAAAATATGGATATGATCATGCCCATCCCATTAGCCATTTCAAATGTACCAAAGACTTAAGACAAAACACAGCAGATATGTTTTGAAATCAACGTAATGACACAGCAGCAACCTTGATATCATTACTCTGATGTAGGATACTGATGATGTTATTTGTTATCAAATTAGAAGCTCACCTGGTTTGTGGTATCCGACCAATGATTGGAGTTTGTTTGAATATGGGTAAAACGTGTATTATTGTTGTTCCAACACTGTTAAGCGCAATCAATACTAAGGACATTGGTATGTGAAGGCAATGACACTTGTCATATAAGTTAATAGATAACAAGCTGATGACAGATTTTCGGAAGATACTGGTCTTTCTGAATGCACTTGCACGAGAAATGTTGTCCATGCCATGCCCAATCAAAACAAAGCTTGGAAAAAAACGAACACAAACGGAACACACATACACACATCACACCCATACCTGCACTCCATAATTTAAATAACAGTTACAACATGTACATGATGACCACAAATCATCGGGGAACACCTAATGTATATCTGACAATCCACATTTTGCACGATATTGATATGTATGTATAAGTCAACACATTTAATCCCATCAGTTTAAAGGAATAAAATATTTCAACATATTGATAAATCCTTATCCCTATCATTGATTGATCTCAAAGCAAGATATAACCAGTTAATGCCATGTCTTGAGATAATGTAAACAGTCACGTAAATGAAATCATCACATGGTTGCAAATGCACGTTGATATTAATTGGCAAACTATCGTCGCGACCCTAACTACTGTTGCCGACCCTAACGAGCCGACGCGTCGGCTCGTTAGGATCGGCAGCGTGTCCTGAAAACTGAAAGGCCAAGATAACTTCTGATATCCACAACGCCTGAAATCGGATCAGATTCACCAACAAGTCACACAATTATCATCACTTGAAAAGAGTAAATCCATGATCTAGATCAGTTAGCTTCGGTAATTACATTATTTATAATCATAATACCACTCCTTATCATTCTAGAGGGGTTACCTTTTTACCTTTGCACAGTTTTCAACTTTGTTAAACCAAAAAGTTTTGGGACTGCAGTTCCAACGGGCAACAAATGTATTCAAGCAGATGTTAATCTCTCAAGAAGCACTACAGCAAGTACGGCACTAATTTTGCTTTTGATGTCATCCATTCGAAGCCACCAGTTTCATGTGAAAATCCGGTGAGTGATTTTAGGAAATAATCATTTGTGTTAATGTTTCATAATTGAAATGAAATATTAATGGATAAAAGATGAAATTTGAGCAAATAGTATAACATCAATACCCAAGCAATAGTTGCGCCAAAAAAAATTGCCAGATTCTATCAAATAACCTTTGATTAGTGAAACAGTAATAGTTTTACCTTTTCTAAAATCCAGATTTGACACTTTTCCAATCGTTCCCCTCAAATGAAAATAAAAAATGCGTTCATTAGAATAGTGTTCTTCATTATTGTATATGTCAAATCAGTAGCCGCTCACGACCAGTCTAGTAAATTTGAGTAATATTTTAAGAAACGTTGCATCATTTATTTTCGCATGCCCCCGAAAGAGTGAAAAAAAAATAAAAATACAAATAAATCAATAACTGAATGAATACATAAAATAAATTAAAGCATACGTACTGCTCATAACCAGACCAAGATGCAGCGAGAAAGAATTATCATCACAAATGCATACTACCCCTTGTAAATGACTTATAGGTACGGGGTCATACGGGAATCTCCCCATTTACAAGTCTGGCCGGGCAAGGTGCATGCCTGGCAATTTTCTGCATGTGGCATCGAATGTGTTTCAAAGGGAATACGTTTGCTCAGCTGTTACTTCATCTCATTTTAGATATCCGGGACTAAAATAACATTTAAATTGTATAAGGCTATGTTTTTTTTTCAAACGTCTCACCTTGTTTGTGGCATCTGGAAATTCTGAAATATATTTGGCAATTGAGTAAAGACACAGCCTTTTGTGGTGAAATGAATAATATGCATTTCTTGTGTTTAATTTACATCTGGGCAATATGGCAGATATGTGCAACGGTAATTACCACTTGTGCTCCCTTTAGACCTAAAGACACAAGCTCACCGGGATGTATACAGAGTGAACAAATACAAATTCATGACTCCAAACGGCGAAATAAAAGTTGATATCTCCGACTCCAGAATAATGATCAGGTCCGCCACGGAGCCACAAACTGGCATTTCATCATCATTTCTCGTAAATTTAATGGCGTCGGTTGATATTGATTGTACCTTTGAATGTCTTCGCTGTAAGAGCACAATCTTTACCTCTGTTTATGATATGTTACAAATATGAAAGCCTCAGAATTTAATAATTGGTCAAACGATGACCATTCAGCCAAAGGCATCTTCGAAATGTCTGCACATATTCTTTTTCTTCCTGCGTGTTTTTGTACCCATATATAGCACATGCCAAAGTTGAAGACCTGACCTCTGAAGACATTTGAAGTTAACAAGACCTCTGAATGTTGACCGATGTCGTTGACCCATAATACTGAGCAGCTACGTGTAAGTCAATATTTTGGTAAATAAACCTGCTATAGTACTGGATAGGAATGACTTCATTCTTTCAATAATTTGTATAATTAGCACAATATGAATCTAGAAACAGCTAACATTCCAAAATCTCACCTGGTTTGTGGCATACGACGAATGCTTGGAATTTGGTTGTGTATAGAGTAAACGTGCAGTTTGTTGTGTGCAATTCTGTTATGCACTTTAACTCGAGGGTCATAGTTACCGAACTGGTATTTTATCATCGTCACATTTCATGAGTTGCCATTACGTTTCAGACAAATGTTCGGAATATGCTGATATTGACTATTACAATTGCTGCAGGTTAAAATGCAGTGGTTCAATTTAGAAGAACCTTCATTAACGTAGATCAAAAATGATCGTGGAAAAGGCAGATTTTTCGTAAAGGATGAATTTAAATCATGTTTGCAATATACAGGTTTCAGATGTCAAACCGTTCATTATTGCATCTATGTAGGAAGGGGGGGGGGGTCTAACTAATATATTAACTATTATATCAACAATTGTTTTGTCTAACCATACGCATATTAATTGTAAGACTGGCTGGTATTCGTAATGAAATTAATCCATAAACATTTCTAAGATTGAAAATGCGGTTATGAGGAGGGAAGTTGCTCAGTGTGTTAAAAGAAATCGTCATACATTTTGAAGGCGGGAGACGGAAGCAGAACAGAAGGGTAACCCAGAGAACCAAGATGCCATACCGGATCGTGTTAAAAATGTTGGTCACGTTGATGTCTACAAAGCCTGAATAATGATCAGGTCCGGAGACGAGCTGCACACCCGATTGTTTGTAACACATCCAGTAAAAAGCGTAACATCGGTCTATCTATTTATATTTACGAACTTGAAATGAAAAAAAGGACAAAATTGTTTCCTGATGAGTCTTGACATCTTGTGTTGCTGATCGAAAATACAGCGGTCAAGCAAATACATTTAACACCCTTCTCTAACTTTACCGCACGGTTCTGTCATCGTTGACAATATGGTATATATCAAAATTTCAAATGTTGAGTATATTGATATTTTTTGGTTTTGTAATATGATTACGTCATACTCATTTGAGCTGTTGTTTGATATCAACGTTTGGCTTGGTTCATGCTATACCTACCATATGCCTTGGTTTTCAGTATCCAGGTTTATATAAGAAGAATTTTTGTTTCATTTCTCCATCACACAGTTTAGATACGTCACTTTTTAAAATCAATGTATGAAACTGAATGATATCTGGAGGAGAAACTCTTTGTTTAAGCAAATAACGGCGAGCCAAAAAAAAAAAACATTAATCTTACGATTTATGTTGTCCCAAGATTGTCGTATGTGCAATTCAAGGCACTTATTCTTAAGTCGTTCATATTGTTTTCCCTTTTTTCTACAGTTGCACAAATTGTGTTCCACGCCTCACGAGAGTATTACACACACCTTACGACCGCCAAGAGCAGTTCGTATTGTATTTTGTGACAGAGCCATTACTCAATAGTGATTATATAAGGGTCTCAGTATCTTTCATTTTAAAAACCTCACCTCGTTTGTGACATCTGACAAATGCTTGGTATTTTGATGAATATGTAGTGAACGAGCAGCTTTCGTGTTTTAAATCACGTAAGCGCATCTTGTCACTTTCGTAATAGGGATCGTGGTGCTGAATTCAACGACATTCACCAAGACTGCGACATCTGAGTAGAGCAACCACAAAAATCTATCGCGCTACTGGCCCAATATGCCCAGTAGACCTTCTGATATTCCGTGCATCCACAGTTTAGGCTAATTTCTTGACTAGATGATGTAGTAAGGATATTTTGCCTATTAAATAAGGCAATTTAGAAGGGTCACCATCTTGATGTTTGGAAATATGTTAGGGGCAGTTTTTATGTTTCCTTGTCGAAGATGTATCCCAGGGCATTGGTTATGGGGCTTTAGTTGCAGTGTAACGTTGTGCAAGATCCACCGTCACCAATTAAGCGCTTCTGATTTATTTTACCTTGTGTTTGGATGACAAATTAACATTATAAGTAGAATACAACACGCTTCTCAGTCGTTCAATTAACACTCTGTCACGTCCTCCCACCTTTTAATCAGAACCCTCCTATGCAAGTGTGTAATGACCTGCTAGTATACATCAAATAATTTACGATGCATTTTTTTAATATCAAACAAGAAATTGATCCAGGGACCTTGAGATAGGGGACAAACCCTTTCGCACCCCCACCCTCGGGACATCTCCTTCCGTTCAGTCGTTATCTCTTTAATGGCCCCCATTATTTTTAAAACCAGTTATCGCCCTTGCTTTAATATAATAACACAATATTCTTTGCATAAAAGACATCTCACCTGGTTTGTGGCATCTTATAAATGCTTGGTATTTTAATGTTATGTACTGTAATAAGTGAGCAGCTTTAAGGATTCCAATCCCGTAAGCGCAACTTGTCACTTTTGTCATAGTGATCGCGGTGCTGATTTTAAGGATATCCCACCAAAGAAGCTTACCCGTTTGAAGCGATGTTGTCAATGTACAGTTATTGCAAGTGTTTCATGTAAGAGCATGCTAGTTATTTTATGTGATAAAATACGTCTCACCTAGTTTGTGGCATCTTATAAATGCTTGGTATTATTATGTACTGTCACGAACGAGCAGCTTTAAGGTTTTCAATCCATTAAGCGCAACTTGTCACGTTGGTCATAGTGATCGCGGTGCTGAATGTAAGGATATCCCACCAAAGAAGCTTACCCATTTCAAGCGATATTGGCCATATAGAGTAGGCCCTACTGGAAAGTGTTTCATGTAAGAGCATGCTAATTGTCTTATGTGAAAAAAAATGTAGTTCTCAAACATTTAAAATCAAGGAAAGATGTAATACTGACAACTTGTTGGCACCAAATTTCGATAACTTGCTTCCCTCTGCAAACCATTATTCCACAATTTTCATAACATTTCCCAACAAGAAGTTTACCGACTGTTCATTTGACTACAAGGTGAACGAAGAGTATTTTGCCAATCAAAGGCTTACGTAGCGTTATTTGCTGGTTTATCCTGCCAATACAGTAACAAAAACATAGCACGTTGTTTAAGCCTGTCACTCTTTCTTACAACAGGTTGTTCAAACTTTTTTGTAATTGTTTAAACTGTTTAAACAACTTGTCTTAAAAGTATAAGCAGCTGTTCAAAAATGTTAAACAACTGTTTAATAATGTTTAACAGTAGTTGTTAGAGTGACAGGCTTAAACTGCACGCTGAAAATTTTAAACAGTGTAGTTTATTTGATAAGTAGTAAGTATGGAACAACATATATCGTGTTTTCAATCTTGAAAGAGCATCAAAGCATTTTTGCAAAAAACACGGTGTACTGAATTCAACTATGTTCCACAAGATCTACGTGAATTAGATATTACACATACCTTGTGTTCGATTGGCAAATAAACGGATACAGTAGTGTCACCAGCCACAATACTCCAGAGACTCCCTCGCTCTGAAAGTTTGACTGCTAAGAATCGGCATTTCGTCAGGCAAGCACTTTAAACGGAATATTAGCCATGTTAAACCGAATACACTCTGTT
The DNA here is from genome assembly GCF_037042905.1 of Lytechinus pictus. Classification (NCBI taxonomy): domain Eukaryota; kingdom Metazoa; phylum Echinodermata; class Echinoidea; order Temnopleuroida; family Toxopneustidae; genus Lytechinus; species Lytechinus pictus. The sequence continues at coordinate 6,422,292 of NW_026974141.1, forward strand.
ACCGCTCTTTAGTAACCCTTAAAAAAAGTCTCACCTGGTTTGTGGCATCCTATGATACATAGATGTAGGAACTATCAGACCTGACATAGCATTTTTCTGGCATTGCAACGATAAGCGCAACTCAATGCTAATGTCATACTGTACGAGCGGCTATAATCAAGATATTGCTACCACTTGAGCTCCCCGAAACCAAACGTCATAAGCGTTATTGCAGCAGTAAGTAGGAAGACCAGAATGAGAATAGGGAAAGCAGCCAATGTCTACTTCCTTAGCGCATAATTGAACATTTATCTTGGAATGCAGAATTTGATCAGGTCCTTCGACGAGCCGCAAATTAGCATCATATTAAAAGTAACCCAACCTTCAAGCATGAATGTCAAATCAGTTCTTTTTTTGTCCACCACATTCTTCCATCTAAAATATTTTATTGAAACATTTATGTTTCACAATTTAATTTGGGATATGAACTGCTCTGCTTAACACGGAACTGGTCACAATAGATCAGGTTGGATACAGTTACCAAAAATAATAATCGAATGAATATCAAACAAATTACGATATATAGAGATTATAATTTTGATTAACATGTATTCATGTATTCATTATCTTTAATTCATTTATTATAATTTTTATTAGTTTTTTAATTATTATTATCATGGGGGTACCAAATCGCATGAAGAATTGAAAGACTAGCAAGACTTATACAAGTAACGGAGAAAAAGATAGGACAAATGTGTATTTTCTATCCCCATTGTTTAAATTTTTGCATAAACGCCTCACCTGGTTTGTGGCATCTGACAGAGATATTTCGTTTGTCGCTGATATGGGAGAGCCCATTCGGTGGTCAACAAATCGTAAGCGCAACCATCCACTTTTGTCATACTGCGCGTGCTGTCAAATTTAAAGGTATCCCATCATTTGTTTTTAGTTAGAATCTTCAGTATACTGAACAAACATCTGCAAATCCAAGTCAAAGTAATTTTGAGTGTTGGTTACAATGCATGTAAGTCACTATTTTATCAAAACATTAAAACTGATCAGAACGTAGATCGTGCAATATAAACTTATAAATGCATTCATGGACTACGCCGGTGGAGAATCCGGGATTAAATACGAGTAAAGGTCGATAATAAGGTAGACCATTTCTTTATCCCATGTTAAAGTCATAGCTCACATACATTTGTTATATCTTGAGGTGATTTACCATCGCATATTGCAAAAATATAATCATTTGATACGAATTAGGTGTTGAAGTGAAATGCCTAACACTGTGCAATCGCTAACGCGTACAAAGGAATGATCCAGAATAGCACAGGACGACATAAGGCTCGGATCTCATAGGGTGCTACTTCATGAATATTTCTGTTCTACCCCGTCATGCCGCAGACACAAAACGACGCCAGAGTAAACGTGCATGCTCAACTTCCTTACACATTCTCATATTTTCAAAATCTAGGTTATCTTGCAAAGTATAACATGAGGTAAATAGTTGAGTTTTTGAACGGTGAAAATATATATAACGTATTACGACCATCTATTATTTAGATAATATCAACAATATAATACAAGATGAAATTACTTCTTTTTAATGTATTTACCCCAAAACAACTCACATACTTTATATTTTTTTCCCGTTGGCTTTGATTTTGCTAGAACGAGGAGGATCGTAGTCTTGTTTTTGTAACATTACCTGGATATGATGGCTGTGCAATAGACGAGTTCGTAGTTACCCGACGGACAAGTTTATTAATATATGTTTTTTCCTATCAGGAAAGGCTAATTTCAAAGCAATATTTTTGTGTAAGCATGCCTGAAAAATATAGCAGGGCGCAGAAAATGCATAGACCATTTAACTGTAGCAGCACATCAGTGGACACTTAATGAAGGTATTTCTACCCTGAATGAAGTGAGATGTTGCTAGTACACTGTTAAAAAAAACCTGATTTTACAGAAAAAAGAAAGAAGATTTTGCAAAAAGCAAAAACAGAATCATTCTGTAAATTCATAAAACAGGAATTTTTCTGCAATTTAACAGAACAGGTCTGTTTAAAAAGGGGAAAAGGATGTTTTATTAAAGGAAATTTGTAAGGTTCCATTGACACCAAATACCAATTTCCTGTAAGATTACGCAATCTTGTAAAATTATAGGTGTTCTCGAGACTCTGCTGCAGGAACTTCTTTTATTCTAAGGATTAATTTTCTAAGTGTATGTACTTGGTCAACTGATAGGACCAAATTTGTCGCATTATTTCTGTCCTGCGGATTTATGAAAAAGTGGAAGAAAGAAAACAATTGAAGAAATAATGTCACGAAAGTTAGAGCATATTTATTGAATACTAAACAACAATGTCATTCGAGTTGAAATAACCTTAATCATGCCCAGAGTGGAATTTCGAACTTGTCCATTTGCCATTTTGAACTCTACCCAGCCTGTGTACTGATCAGGTCCCCAGACGAGCCGAAAAAATGAATCACTTGAATAACTGTCATCTTACTGAAGAGTCCCCTTCCCAAGATGTTTTCAAAACCCTCTTTTTAATTCAAATTTGCCCCCACCCTAAAAAAAATAATAAATAGAACGCAATGCAGGTGTATGATATTGCACAAATGGTAATTATTAAATCAGCATAAGCATAAGTATACCGGTATGTTGGGATATTGGAAAGAATCCTGTTATTGAAACGACAATAAATTATGTTCAGTCGATATATGATGTTTGTTCCCCTTATTTTCTGTCTCTATCCATTTCCATATTCCAATTTGTCCCCCCTCTCCCGTTGATTCTCGATCCTAAATTTCTTCCCCTCTTAAATTTCCAAGTTTTTTTTATCTTTCAACTGTTTTTCCTCCATATTTTTTTCACCCCTCCTCTTCCTCCATCCCAATATTATTTTTTCTCTGTTTCCCCTTCCTTTTCTTTCCCTATCCTTCTAAGTTTTCTTCTTCCTCTTTTCATCTTCTCTTTTGGTCCCGCTTCTTTAAAACAAGAAGATAAAGAAAATTAAGAGACAATATGTTATCCTGGGGAAATGGTTGCCCGTCCAATAATTGAACAAACTATTTTTAACAGTTTCTAATAAATCTTTGATCTATCTATGCCTGATAGTGCCAAGCTGTTCCGGTCATATTCATTTCATCTTTCCATTTCCTTCTCTTTTTTTTTTTTTTTTTTTTTTTTTTGGGGGGGGGGGGCTCCCGACACTTGTTTCAGATGCGAGTAATAATAAATATTCCAAGTTGACGTGAATTCTACGAATGGCTTGGTCCTACGAAACGAAAATGTGTGGAATCTTATTTTCCCACCTAAAACGTCATGAATTTCATGGTTATGGCAGCAAATTCGAAAGATCAGTAACGATTTATGACACGTGCGTGATTTTTTATTAAGCTACCGTGGCTTTATGAATGCACTCGAACCAGCGTGGCCAGTGAAAGAAATCCAATTATGCCAGAGGAGCAGCGAAATTATGCTAAATCGCGAAAAATTATGCCAAACCGTTTTGGACCCTAGGATTTTCCACAGGGGGGGGGGGGGGAGGGGGGGCAAAACCGTCAAAAAATTTGACAAGCCAAAAAAAAAAAAAAAAAAAGGTCTTCAATCAGAAAATAAAGGATTTCGTATCAGAAAAAAATTGACAAGCCCCAAATTCTGCTGAAAGGGTCGAAATTATGCCAGAAAAAAAGTATAATTATGCCAGAATTATGCCAGGCATAATGAATTATGCTGAAAGGTTCGAAATTATGCCAGAAAGCATAATTATGCCAGTTCTGGAAACGTTGACCCGAACTCCATTATAGATGCGAACCATAGTTCAGAACAGTGACCCGAACTCTCCGATCCACCAATAAATATGAAGGCACGCCTTTGTTTTGGTCGTAGAGGGAGCTATTTAGAATAGATTCTTCGGTATTTTGACAGAAATTAAGACTTGCAGGAAAGACGAACAAAAGAACGGTGGCATCAATGGGCCTTTGATGGCGGCCGTTCCTTTAAAGACGAGGGAACGTTGGGCGGGAAAGCCGAAGCGAAAACCCGGATGCGGTAAGAACGATAAAGAACGGTGCATGGACTTTTGACAAGCTCCCTTAATAATTTCATCATTTCTTGATGAAGGCTTAAAGATAAAAATTGAATAAATAATTGTCTGTCTACAGTTGTTTCATTTACCATATACTTTGCTTTTTGTCATGTGTTAGCTTGACGTACATGTATCCTAAATACTTAACAGGTCCGTTGACGAGTTTAATGCCCGCTTTATTTGGTTACTATATTATCATGATTATATTTGGATGACATCAGCTAACTTGACGAAATTCGACACAAAGAACCTTTATAACAATCGAAATATGCCAAAGCATGAATCTCCATGGTCAAAGCAACTTCTGCGGAAAATCTATGAAAGAAGGATTGTGGTATTAAAAAGGAAAACACAAAAAATCGCTCATCCCCCCGAAAAAAAAAATAAAAAAATTAAAGAATACACTGCAGCTTAAGAAATAAATCTTTTACAGCAATGCACATATGGACATCTTTTAAAGTAACTTGAAGAAATGTAATATCAATCTTTTTTGATGGCATATTTTGCTTTACTCACAATCGGAAATATTTCAAGAAATCCAAAAGTCTGGTGAGAGATTTAAATTACAAGTTTTGAAGACGAGCAAAATTTTATTCTACTTCCATTTGCTAGCTTGACCTGGACCAAGCCTGAATACTAATCAAGTCCGTAGGTGAGCCCAATTCCTGCCGCCCTTTTGGTGTGGTGTTAACTCAAATCTGCCCGCATTGACTTGACATTGAAATAGCATGAATAGTGAAGTTTGATAGTAAACGATATATATTGTGTGAGCACTACGGTTAGATGAATTAACAATATTACGAAAAGGGATATCTTAATGGTGGAGAATTGATGCTGAAAAACAACGGAAGTTAAATGATGCGTTTTACTGGAATTGAGGCTATTTTTGATTTGCAATTTCCAAATCCAAGTTTTGCCGGTTACAGGAACATCTCAACCAACAAAAAAAATTTCAAACAGTTGCAAGAAAACAAAACAGTTAATTAAATGAGATTAAATACAAAAGGTACGTAGACCTCAATGCACCAATTAGCAAGGGTTGGTTAATTCCTTTGCATTTTTTTATACTACGATTTTTTTTATTTGTTTTTTAACCGATGGTTAATGGTTATGCCAGTGTCACTATAAGGACATCAGAAAGAATTGCTTTTATGATTTACTAATGCAACTGAATGGTGAATTTGAATAAATCAGATTTTTTGTAACGATAAGTCCATTAGTGATGACTAGAACTAAATGAATTCATCCCACCCTCATGGAGTTTGGCAATGAGAGACCTTAGTGAACATCAGTTGGATAAAATACAAACAGAAGCAGGATCGTTTTAATATGCATTCAATTAATTTATTGTAGATAATATGTCTGTAGCTTGAAAAAAAAATACAATAACATAATGATAAGAAATACACATTTGTGTTTTGTCCATTAGGCATCAATATACCCTTATGTTCTATATTGATATATATTCTGAGTATACATACGTGTATAATACACAGTGGTTTGAAATGAATTAAATTTGAACAACATTTTACAGTAAAATCATGACAAATTTATACGCGCCTACTTCAGTTATTTGATTTTACCCCCATTATAATTGGAACAAGTAAGACAAATATGAAAACACGAGTGGGAGAGTGCTAATAACTTTCGTGAAAATCGATGATATTTTCACATTTGTTATTGTTTTTGTTTGCATAATCATTATGAACAATATTATGAATATAATTAAACAAAAGACAGTTTTGCTGAAATTTCATGTATTCGTATTATTAATAACTATCATTAATTGCCATATGATCTACCTCTACTAATACCACTTTCATTATTATTATTATTAACATTATTAGTATTATCATTATCTTTATTTTTATCACTGTGTTATTATTATTATTATAAACGTTATTATTGTTGGTATAATTAAAAAAAATTATTACTGTTGATATTTTATTTCAATTGCTATTATTTATCTTTAACCCCAAATAGGTAAATTAAGCTATCCACAAAAATCTCAAAACATTAATCTTTCAACGATTTTCTTTCCGAGACTAACCATCAGACTTCGGCAGAGCAAGTAGTGTCTATCTTGTAATGAATTAAAAGAGTTATAGATAATTAATCAACCAGCTCACCCTTTCTTTAATATTACCAAAAGACCATTTAACTTGAATAAACTGAGTAGAGAGAAGTCAGAAACGTATCGGACACCGTGAATATGGTGAACAAAATGCACTATCAGACGTGTATTTGTTAACAGTACTCTTTTTTAATCAATGTCTTAAACTTTGCTTATTTGTGGATACCATAATCACTAGTTTAAACATTTATTTCATTCGATGAGAAACACGGTTTGGAAAAACTGGGGGAATCACTCTTTTACTGTTTGTTCGAATGACAAGGTTACACGGGGCATTACTCTCCATAATGTCCACCAACATTCATAGTTATAAAGTACTTAATTGTAGGTTCAGTAAATACATTTTCTTCGCATTAGTATAACTATTAGTTGCATTTTAGTTCCGATTTCCGAAGCAATAATAAAACAAGAACATTAAGGAGAGTGAAAACAAAATATTTACATAGTCCCAACCGAAAAAAATGAAAGTCCTTCATTGAATCTACTAGAGCGTGTTTTCCTCACAAAAGCATGCACCCCTCCTCTATCTCTATAAATTGATTGAAATCATTATGTTGCGTCAAGAATAGCGTTTGCAATTGGATGCGTAGACAATGTGGATACACCTATAACTAAACCAAGCAATTTTCGCTTGAGGACGAAACGCGAATTTACCAAGTAGGGCGAATTCAGGAGTCCAAAAAAGAAGGCAGCAATTAACCTTATTCGTGTCATGTACAATTATTATTTCAAATCTAATGTAACCGCATACATCATGAATCACAACGGATGGAAAAAAAAGATTTGCCAATTGTAATTTTAAATAAATTGATAAAGGTATCGGATTCGGTTATTCGTACTTCTTCTCACATTAAACCCCCTCAAGCTGAAAATTTAAGAAAAAGCTGAACGTTGGCCAAGTCTATACCGATTTTTAAAAATACATTATTCATTATTTTGTTTAATCTTCTCTCATTAATAAGACATAATTTTGCAGTATCCACACATACCCTTATTTTGTGCCTGAATGTATTGTTTTATTGGATAAAAGCACAAGACGCCATGATATTGTTAAACTTGCTAAGCCTTTAAATCTTCGAAATGTAAACAAATTACGAATTGTCACAAACATAAAATCAACTAATGCCCACTCCAAAGTACCTATGAATTGGTCTTTTTTTCTCTTTCGTCCTCATATTACTGTGGCCATTAACCAGGAGAATACGTGTTTATTTTATTCCAAAGGATGAATAGCTAGTGCGTTTTTTTTTTCTTTAGAGATTAGCATTCATATTTACATTACAATTGGATAAATTGATCACATATTTATAACATATGTTTTTTGCGTTTATTCTTGAATATACACATAACTTATTTGAATCTTATTTCATATACATATACAATACAGAGACATACAGTTAAATACGAAAAGAACCCTTGGTAGTAATCGTACGGTGACATTGCCTTCTGCTAAATTATGTATTTCAAAGCATAGAGGAGGTCTACAGCTAAACTAACCGTACACTGCAAAAACACCGGTGTTGATTTAACACCAGCCCGGAATATATGTATGTCCACACCAGAGAAGTGTTAAACTACACCAGTTTGGTTTTGGTCTAACACCAGATAGGTGTTTATACAACACCAATTAGTATTAAAACAGCATGAGTTTGATTCCAAACTGGTGTTGTTTCAATACTTCTCTGGTGTGGACATATATAGAGTCCGGGCTGGTGTTAAATCAACACCTGAATTTTTGCAGTGTAATGTTAAAAAATCATTTGTGGCGTATCTTCCTACAACATGCACAATAGAGATTTATAACCGTGTTACAGATTAAATACATTGTAAGTTTTGTTTTGAATAATTAATTTGGGAAACTAAGTTTAAACGTTTTTCACTCTACAATCATATAAGTTCCGTACATCCACACACACTTACTCATATACACTATGGTGCATCAACTTTATATGTTTCATAATATATATTAGTTATACATGTAGGAGAAATTTCCTGGACGTAATAATTAGGAAGCGAACAATAAAGCAATATATTAATGGGGGGATTATGGTTTAATAAATAACTTTCACTATGAAATTGCCATAGGTCTTACATTTTCCACAAACGAACGCATACTTCACTTTGCAGAAAAATAAATAGACCTAGGTTGCACAATGACATGGATACACAAAAACATCCCTTCTCACAAATCCAAAGCTTCCGGATATTAAACAGTAATTAAAAGCTAAGCAAAATATAAATATTATCAACACAATGTAGTTAGAAGATCTGGAGATGCTTCAATTGTATACACAAATCGAAATCACTTAAGTTTCTCTCTACAAAGAGGTGGTTTCAGTTCACGCAATTAATTCAGACTGGTTTTTCGTAGACCTCGTAGCTGGGGCTTGGATCTCCGTTTTGCTTGAGGTAAGGTTCAACGTAGAGGGATTGTTCACCAGCAACATAGTTTGCATATCCTTCAGGAACTTCAGGTAGCGGTCCTCTTTCTCCTTTCCCATTGATCTCTTCTTTTGATGATGATACCAAGCCATAACCACGACTGAATAATACAAATGAAGAAACATGAAACGAGTAACAAAATGAAGAAAACAAATACAAACAAAAGAAAAAAATTGTCCGTCCATCTGACGGTAAATTGCCAACTTGTCCACTCATTTTACGGTCGACCTTATACCATGTAGTATAATGCCATTCTGTCCATCAACATTTTTTCTATCAACCTTTTGGTCCGGGAACCATTTGGTCCAATAATCACTTTGTCCAATCACCAGTTTGTCTATTGCAATTTCACAATATTTTGCAATATTGCAGTTAGTCTAATACTCATTTTTTCCCATTCATTTTGACTTAGTCAAATTAGACCTAATGGTACATGGACTAAATGGTCATTGGACCGATTTGTTATTAGACGAAATGGTGAGTGGACGAAATGGCAGTTAGAACCTTTGGAGGGTGGACGAACTGATGGTAGACCAAATTATATTAGACGAGTTTGTTATTGTACGAATTGGCATTAGACCAATCAGAAATAAGCTAACCCATCTTACCTGTCCGTAACAGAATTACTCAGACGGATGGTATATTAAAATCTAATATAATATTTTAGGTTTTACCAATGAAAGCCGATGCTATCTCTATAAAGGTAATCAAACATGGCAAAGTGTCAAATAGGACATTTCTTAGTAGGTCCACGGTCTGTATAGTTCCATCTTCCACCCCCCGTTCCCTCCCTCTCTATGGCAATGTTTATCTATATTATGTTCTCGTTATTAGCGTTGCTGTATACAAAATGTTCCACGTATAGGCATGTGATGATAATAAATAGATTAATTAATTAATGAATTAATTAATCAATGAAAAATAAGGGATAACTTGAATGAATTGCATTACGATATTTTGTAATTATTTGGAATTGCCGGTTGCAATTCAATTTAAAATTATTTATAATTGACATTCAATACATTCCAGTTGTCCTTTAGACGTCATCGTTATATTCAATGTATCTGCGATTAAGGTAAGATTTCATAAAACCATCCAAATATGTTACTGAATGTAGAATTTATTATCGAAATTTACAAGTCACAATTTCAGTGCCCACCAAGCTGTATTTCGTGTCACTTTTCATTGGGACAAATCTTTTTTTTATTGTCAATTCTAAATTGTCGCCAGGAGCATTGGGATGTGTTCTATATAATTTATAAATAGCTAAACTTTACCTACATACCAACATAGGTGTGCTTTAAAATATAATTAACCAGACTAAATGTGCTTATACTGATGAGGGTAAGATGTTGGTGTCGACAACATACATGTACTTTTTGAAAGACTCACTTTCTCACAAAAATGAAGAACATCGCCAAGCTCATAAGAACAACGATAAACAAAATGACGGCTGTTACAAGGAGGCCAGTGATAAAGAATTCTCGTTTGCTAGTTCCGTTGACTTGGTTTATTATGGGTGCTGGAGCTCCAGGGTTTTCATCTGTATGATAATAAAGGTCATATTGGTATCAGACAAAAAAAAAATAGATTCTGAATTGAAAAAATATGTAATAGTGACGATGGAAATTATTAATATTTTATACCGGATTACATAATGTATAATATGTATGATATATATTTTATCCGTATTCACATTGGAAATATATATGAAACTAATGATACGAACGTCGGCGACAAATTATTATACATATTGTATACTCACACACTTGTCAAATCTTGGTTCCGAATAGTTACAGCACGGATTTGTAAAAATATATATATATTTATAGAAATGCGTGTAGATCTATCATGTTATAAAGTATACAAATTGTTGAAAAAAATAATGCAAAATAAATAATGTGTATTATGGTCAAAAGAGAAATCAATTTACCATTAGGTGCTGGGCGGGTTGGTGAGCACATTATGGGCTCCCCACGCCACATGCCATCATTACTGCATTCCCACACAAACCAATCAGGGTCGTCGTAACATGTGACATTGACTTGATCGCCAACCTTGTACCGAGATTTGCCAGCTCGAATGGATGAGGCACTCGGTATTATAGGTGGATTGCAGTCTGTAAATAAAAAAGTGGGAGATACAACTTATCAATGGTCATGGTTCCATTGGAGGAAAGTTTGACCGATGTGTTATTGAAAATTATTACCCCATAGTAAATAACGCAGACAACTTCAAACCGTTGAATGCGGGGACAGGCTAGGGTGACATACAGCTAATGAAACCCTTCTGTTATGCAGTATAAGATCTCAATGAAAAACTATCAATTTACGATTTAAAACCCATATAAAGATTTGGCAGAGGTTCAATCATATCAAACTTACACAAGTGTACTGATCGATATATCACTTAATTCAGACCTACTCTTAACAAAATATTGTTAATTGGTTTTCCACGTTTGCATGTAAAGAACTTTGTGAAAATTTGTTGTCAAGCGGTGCACCCCCCCCCCCCCCCATTCACACACACCTCGCTAAAATGTCATATTTCAAGGTTCAAATCAGAGATTTATTTTGTACACTTATCTATGTCCAAGCTCGAAACTCTTGATTATTTTTGTGTTTGAACGGGTTATTGAGTGGGTGTCGATGTGGGTAGGCATATTATCTATCTTGTTAGTCAAGACGTTATGCATTTACGTAATCGCGCCGCCGTCTTAGAGGCTGAAGCCATTGCTTTACAGGAGTTGGTGCAGCTGGCGTAACTCTAACAGCGGCTGTTTTCGCGTATTTCTATATCCTCTGAAGGAAGTCTTTTTTAATATAAATTATATTCATCTTATGATCTTACCGACGACAGGGGCACTGCAAACAATGTTTTGCCCCATCCAGGTTCCATTCCTACATGTCAAATTGAACCAATCGGAATCCTCATTACACGTAACGTTGATGTTGTCACCATTTTTGTACGACAGAGCAAGGTTGTGGACAGATGAGAAAGGGGGCAGCGCCGGAGCATTGCAACCAGTAGGAGCGGACACAGGAGCTGCAGAGGAAAAGTTTGAGGATACAAATACCATTGAGTAAAATATTCTTTATCATTTTATCATACTTTTATTGGGTTTTTTAACGTTGCATACTAACAAATATGTCGGCAATAATTAAGACAGAGACCAATCTGGAGTAATGTTAGAACAATCACATTAAGACACCGCGCAGACACATGAAACAAGGGTTAATTTATTTATTTTCTGATTGTGCCAAAGGCTAGCAAAAGAAACAAATCAACTGTAATGGTAGAATAACATACTAACATAAATGAAAAAGAAAGGAAGAAAAAAAAGATGATGAAGAGGGAGAAGAACAACAAAATAGGATCCACATATACATTTTTGCCATAGCGCACACTTACAAATCCCTAATAAAAATAAAAAGGAATAGTTTCAAATACTTTATATATTCTTTAAACTCAGTATAAAAATGCAATCTTCTTTGCACCAGTTAGCTAACTCTATTTTGACCCGTAAAAATGCATTTATTTCAATAGAAAAAAATATTACTTAAATGATGATGATGATAAGAATGGTATTAATGGTACGAGCATTATTGACCATTATTGACAAAACAATTTGAAATTTTTGATAATAATAAAATGATAACGATAATAATAATGATAATTATATAAATAATACTTATGATGATAGTGATGATGATGATTTAGATGATAATAAAAATAATGATAATGATTATAATAATAATGCAAATGATACTGGTAGAAGTGATCGTAAATCTGTTAACAATAATGATATCAATGATCACAAATAAGAGGATTGTCATTAATATCTGATAATCATAAATTTAACCAAACTCGGGTGGTCACGTGTATGACATTAAGTGCAATTTTAGAAATACAAAGATATGATTAAATTGAAGAAGTTGAACACAAAACATTATATAAATCGTCACACCTTCACTAGAGATATGGACATGAAGGAGGTATGACGTGTAGGGGGCGGTTGTCATTAGTTGATGACAAAGAAAAAAAAATTGTTCAACATCAATCAATTATTCATTAAACCACATTACTTTGGAAATAATATTAACTCATTATCAAGCAATACCTTTTATCACGTCATGCTCATGTTCGAAACTTTATTTTTTTATTTGGCTAATAGTCATATAATGATTATCCCACGTTTTTTCAGTATATCTCTGCAATGGTAGATCCATCGTCTATTTGGATATCAAGCTGGCCAAAACTACCCAGTTTGAGAAGCATGAGGGACACTGTCCATTACTGATATGACAGATTAAATTTAATGTGGTTTTAAATGTGTTCATTGTACATGATATAGGCATATAGATATATAATATATATATATATATATATAATTATGAATATATTTATAAGTATTTTTTAAAACGACTGGTAACATTGGTTATTTTATGTATGTGGTTCTCGTTCTTTTACATGAGGGATCACCGTATGAATAATGGAATTGGCATTCTAATTAAACATTATAAAGAACACTCACCGGCTGGTTCGGGACAAACCACGACAGGTCCGCTCCACAATCCCTTGTTGTGACATTGCAAATTGAATGCCTCATTAGTGGTATTGCATGTGACGGTCACTCTTGAGCCAAAATCATAATTACGTTCAGCAACGTTGACCCAGGAGTGGTGAGGCAAATAAGGGGCGCTACATTGTATGGATCCTGAAAGAACAATTTAAAGAAGCATTTACATATTAACATGTTTTGGGAAATATGCCGTGTTCATAATCAACATGAATACATGCCAGATATTTGGTCAGAATTTGGCACATTCCACATCCTTCCTTTTTGCAGCCACCACGTATTTTCGACTGTATTACCTATTAGGGCATTTGGAAATGTGACCCTTTTTTCTCAAATATCAAAACTACAATTTAGTCATTTTAACGTATTCCCAGTCTTTAATTATTGCTTTTGGACATTGATAAGGTAAATATTGAATTTTTGTATGAATCAATTTATTTGAAGATATGTTCTTTATTACAGATCGTGAAACTATTAGCGTTTAACAGTTGATAAATATTTCAACTAAACATTATTAAACAAACTTTAAAAGGGGCACTGATTATTGCATTGTCATTTCATTTAAACGAATCAAATAATTTTAGAAAAGTAAAGGTGAAGAGCAAAGCCGTATTTATATACATATAAAAATATATATTGAACAAGTACATTGATTACCATAAACATATATCGACATTGCACTAACAATCAATTGACCTGTTGCATGAAAGAAAAGCTACGATTTGTTTTTTTCTTGTTTTATTAACATATTTTTTTTTCATGGGGGGGAACCACAGGCAAAGTTTTATGCACAGGCGCCTTATTTGACAAAGTGACATCGACAAATGCACGCATTAAAAATATGCTAGGTAGTTGTTTTTGAATGTTTTTTTCGCAGGCAAAATCATATTACTAAGAACCAATGACCAGCTGGAAACAAATATGAAAATGAGTTTCCTTTCCCGGACAATAAACGCCACATACATATACATATATATATTTTTGGGGGGCTATTCGTTGCTCCTACTGAAAATGTCATTAAAGAGTGACACCAAATATACACGTATTCAAAATACTGAGACTGATTTTATTAATAAATATACCACAACAATATCCATAACAATGAGACAACATAGTAACGTAAATTTCGATGATAAACAAATACTTGCAATGAGCGTGCCACTCCATCATATTAATGATGAATGCATGGAGCTATTAATAGCTCTATGATGAATGTAAAACATAATTGTTTTTCATGTTATGTACAGTATTAAAGGAAAGCAGCAATGGAGCGTTCTGTCTATGAGAGAACGTCTCAATGAGATTGGATTAATCTGATTAAGATTTAGAAATGACTGTAAAGGAAGCGGACGTCGAAAGTATGAATTAATATTCTTGTACATTGAAAGTTGAATCACAGTAGGAATGTTGAATTTCGTCAAACATATTGAATTGCTAAACCTGTCTCGCGTTAATAATGCAGATGATTACAAGTGTACTCATACAATAATTATAGAACCATGTTTATGAGTTATCATTGAAATTTATGACAGTTTAAGTTGTACACAGTCCCTTTCAACTTCACCATTGACATGTCTGGTATTATTGCACTTTATGTTCTTTTCATTTCCCGCTCACCAAGTGCATCCCCGAAATCTGTAGTGAGAATATAGTCTGTCGTAACGGGCGATGTTTAACTAGATGGAACTTCTTTCGTAAGCTATTCTTAACGAAATGTAATTTGCGAATTAAAGCACTGATACAGATGAAATCAATGGAAACTGAGAAAATTACTGAGTCTTTGTTGCTTCCTAAGCAGCAGCCACGTGAGTAGAGCCAAGTACTAATTGCAGTATCAAGGTACATAAAAACACAGCAAAGAATACTTTTGCTGGCCTCTTCAAATGCATTATTTTCATAATATCATCGTAAAATCTCCCCCATCTTGGTAACAAATGGTTGGTGTTTTCTTAGAAGTCCAGTCACAACGAAGATGTTTAGATGGTGTTCAGTGCATGCCATGCTCTCTTACTTCTTGCAACTGTAGGCGTGGTGTAGGTGGAGTTGTGAGGGGGATGTCTAATTTTCCAGGCTAAGAGTGCGAGGGAATTGTCTATGAAAAGAAGCGAAAAAAAAGAAAACTAGTCTTGAGCAGTGATCTATGTTGAAAAGGAATATGAATTAGCTGTGGATATTAAAAGCAAAAAACTATTACACTTACCGTGACAACAAATGCCGACCTTTTGTCAAACTGGAGTTACATCCTAAATAAGCAATAGTAGATAAGCGTATATGATTCTATGATATCAAATTAATGACAAACAATACAGTGTTTCAATTTTATAGTATTTTAATTTATTTGTTGATATTTTTGCTTTGAGTCGTATTTAAGATTTGAAATTGTTCTTGCAATGCAATTACTAGATGTTTTAATTTTGTTTTATAACTTAAGAACCCTTGAAGTAATAAATACTAGAATAAACCGATTATTTAAATCCATCTCACTATCAAATTGCGTCATTACAGAGTAAGCAATATTTATTTTCGTCTCAGCAAAGTCCAGGTGGTAAGGCTTATCTATATTTCAATATTTCTAAATACTGCTATAGGGATAAGCCGCTTTAAAGGGGGGGGGGGGGTGAACTGTGTGTGGTATCTCGTATACTGTGTGTTATAAATACATAGTCTTAAAATATACTTTTTATCAGATACCTACTAATACTACAGAGAATACATTGACCTATAATTGTATATGTATAGAGAAACTAAAATCTTTTGAGAGGAAAAGTAAATGTTTTGCTACGTGTTAACACAATTATTGCGGTATAAATGTATTGTGTAGTTAATTGAAATTGTTATCATTTAAGTGGGTCTATATTACCAGACTACACTGGCATTATGGGTCAGGAAACTTGCCAGGTATGAGTAGTTGGAGACCCTATATGGCGCTATTGGTTCGCTTCTGCATTAATATTTCAGTTGTCCAGTTAATATGTGCTGCTTAATTTGCCTCCTGAGTGTATATGACTCAATTCAGTTAATTCAAAACTAAAATACATCATCGCATTGTAAAATATATAATTTCTCTACATTCATAAATTGTTCCAAGGTACTATCCTTAAATTTCAATCAGACAGCCTTTCAGAAGAAACTTAAATTCAAATCAAACCGTCACTTAAATGTAATATCATGTGCACATTTTCTACAGCATATCATATTTACAGATCTACGTCATATGGAATGCAACAAAGGAAACTCAAGTTATAATGCCACATAAACATTGAAAAAATAATCACCATCATCACCCAGTTCGAGATGTATATACATTGGATTGAAGAAGTATAACATTAAAATATAATAAAAATGAAATCATTGGGTTCCTACCTTGGATGAACTTCCCATGTCTGTGTGTCACTTGACGTCTTTGAAGTTGCAAAGACAGTGACGAAGCTCGATCTGGGCAACAAGGTATAACGATGTTGTACTTTCGCAAGACGTGTTCAGCGACTTTTTCACGGTGAGCCGAATGTTCGACAAGCAGAGCTGAATATTTTTTCGAAACTATGTTCTCTTTTCCATGTTTACATGGATAGGTCGACCCCACCCAATCCGCCCCCTCTCTCTTTCATTGTCATTATCACTCTTACGTGCAAACTCACTCTTACATACTCACTCTTACGTACACACATTATCGAGGCTCCTGCCTTACAATATGGACCTCACCTGGTTTGTGGTATCCCACGATTACTTGGTGTTTCAATGACACTGTATCGAACGTGCAGATTTGGTTAACTCGAAAATTATCCACGAACTTCGATCAGTATACGACAAGAAATTATTCAAATTATTATTTCAGAAATAGTACATGCGGCGGTATCAGTCAAATCCACATTTTACTCTACCTAAATTTGTCGGAATTTACATTTCTTGAAGAAAAAAAAAAACATTATGTCATGTATGTTGCATCAGTATTCGCAGAGTAGAATAAAGCTGAATGACTGAGTTTAAAGACTTCGCAAACCGACGATCACGTCAATATGACAAAAAGGGAAAGGAATCACAATTACAAATGTTAAATACATTTCATGGCGTATTCACATCTCATTATTACGTCTTGCCCATAACAGCACTAGCTTCTGCCGAGCCTCTTTATTTTTCATGATTAAACTGATATTTGGATCAAATAATTTCATCAGTATATACAACGTATGATAGGACTCCATTACTTTAAACTGGCTATGAAATGGACTGAACGTAAAGTATCTTTTTTAATGTTGCATTTTCATTCATGGTTGGCACGTTGTATATCACGTATATTCTTTAAACGTCCTAAATATTGTCAGAATAAAGAGGGTGGGGGTGGGGTTGGAATGCGTATGTTGCAAGTAGATGGATGATTAATTTAAGTGGGTCTGATTCATTTCTTGACATACATGGCTTACTGTAACCTTGCGTTTTTAAATCAGAGCTTCTATCTACAAGTATTGTGATGTTATTACTGACCTTAGTGCGATTAGATATCAACGGTTGATAAAATGAAATCGGTTAGAAAAACACATATGCAAGCTATAACAGTATTGATATTGCATTTGAAATAAATTATAGAATATCAATATAAATCTCTTCCGAACGCCTCACCTGGTTTGTGGCATCCGACAAATGCTTGGTATTTTTCTGACAATGTACGAAACGTGCAGCTTTGTGAATTTCTCCGTAAGCGCAGGAGTGCACATTGCCATTTTTTCTCAGAGTAATTGTCATTGAACTAATGATACATGCTATATTTCACTGTTCTTATAACAGGGCAAATGCTCATGAACAAAATTAAAAAAATGATATATACATTTATATAGAGTTTTATACTTCTTGTTTCTAGGCGCTTTGTATTGTACTTATTATCACCCTGGCAATACGATCTATCACTGTTCCACACATAAAATGCATCATCTCCACTCCCTGGAGAGCATCCTGAACCTACATCCGTTTTTATCGGTGCTAATATGCCAATCTAATCACATTGAATTCTGCATCACATCGAGTCACATTTAACATCTTGGTGGAGAGTGGCAAACGTTGATATTTGACTTGATAAATGCTATTAGCGCCAGGTGAGATGCGAGCCCTCGACCTTTGGTTCAGAACCTCGGAGTCAAGTGATTCAACCACTACACAATGACATCTCTACAAAATGGTTATGTCTCTGTGTGGACTTAGATCAGACATCCAAGAAACTAACGGTAGAGCCTCGTGAATAACCTTGAATTCCCTTTCAAAAGCCGAATACATGCATCTTGGTATCATGGATGTATCACGAGTGGACCAGAGTCACCACCTGAGGGCGATTATTTTGTCCAACTTTTGAAAAAATATATAAATTCATTCCTTCGTGTGCGTCCCTTTTTCTTTCCATAACATAGACATTTTGTTTATACGTATTTGAATCAATCTGAAAAAAGAGTCTTAAGAAGGTTTTTGCCTAAAATACAATTGGAAACCACTACTATTGCCATTGTAAATGCTTTATTTGTCCCATTGCGCCAATTAATTGCCGAGTTGCTCAATTAGCTGTAACTTACTTTACATCTTTATTATTCGTGTTTATAAACATTAATGTAGAAGAGTCGTTGAAAAAAATAACCCCTATTTCGACGCTAGGAAGAAAATGCTTATACGTTCCAATTAATGCATGAAAATATTGCATGTGCATACCCTATAGGCCGAGGAAGCGATTTTATTTCCCGCAATTTACACCCAACGAGGCTCTATGTTTGAAAGCAAGTTCCCATTATTAATATTGCTAAATCTGTGAATTTACAATTTTAGTAGAAAAGGGGCTTACTCTGCATTTGCTCATATCGTATGTACGAAAATGTATATTCCATATTTTTTCTATCTTTTGATTTATTTTTTTTGTAGGGAAGGGATAGGGTCTTGAATGCCCATGATCGCTGGACAGTTACCCAAACGCCTCACCTGGTTTGTGGCAGTCGATAAATGCTTGGTATTTGTATGAGGCTGTATGGAACGTACAGCTTTGGTTGTACAAATTTGTTCAGCTCACCAATTATGACATATTAGTCGTGCCGCCTAGTTTAAGCCATGCTCCCAGTTAAATGGTCCCAAGAAATTCGAAGCAATCCACATAATACAAAAACCATGACGATCAGAACTTGAGTTACCTACAAAGTAGCCCTCAACTGCCACCCTGCCATGTGCCTTCATTTAAAGCTAGATATTCGAAAAAAACTTAAACATTTTCAACATTCCTCCAGTGTATGTCTCTAAGAGAAATAACCTATCAATGTGCTCCAATCAGACGGGGGGACATTGTAAAAAAAAATATAGGTAATAGAGAGAACATACTTGTTTGTACCTACACTGTTTGGTCGTCGTATCCACAGAGAAGAAAGAAAAAATAGGCCTATAGAAGTGTAAAGTATAAGTTGTTATATAGGACTAAAGCGTAGTTTATATTTGCACAAAATAATATCCACCTTTCTAGGATTTTACGGCGCCTTTACACGACCCCGATGAAGCTAGGCTACCCATCCGTGCCCATAGCTGTTTTTGTTAAAAAATAATCTCTTCCTTGAGGTAGCTATTTGCCTGACCTGGCGTGAATGCAGTATGGATCGTTTTCCGCAGTGGCAGGGATTCGAACTCACGACCCCAGATTTAAAAGTCGAGAGTCAGTGTGATCAGACTACCATGCTAAAAATAGGTCATAACAATTCAAAGGTCACGCTGATCATGATAACATTCTCGATGCTCAAATTCACGCCTGCCGAGGTTATGTAAAGTACCAATCAATCTTATTCCCGAGCCCGATTTTCAGATCAGGCAAGAGTACAGTGCACATCATTTCAACATCATAGTGTGGAAAGAGATGCAACGAACTCTCGTGAGGCAAAAAAGAAAGTACTCAAAAGGTCAAAGGGTCAAGCGAAAACAAATTTTCATAATTGCGTGGAGTACTTTAGGAGTTGGTATGGTCCCATATACTATAAATTGTGTACTTAGAGTACCTTTTCATGTGCCCAAAGACCGTCCGTGCGGTAGAGGACGAGTTCCATCAAGCTTGTGGATATTGATGGTAAGAAAAAGTGTTTTACATCTCTTTCACCTGTTCCACCGATTTTACCACCAGTATAAGAGGGTTGATATATCAACTTGCAATGGCTATCAAAAAATCGTTGACGATCTGTAGCATTCATGGAAAATTTGAAAAAAAAAACATTTTCTCGAATATATTATGTCATACATTACTATATAATCCGCACTTTTGTTTACTTTCCAGCAGGTGACATTTGTCCTACTAAGGAAATTGCAGTCAAACGCCTCACCTGGTTTATGGCATGCGACAAATGCTTGGTATGGCTTTGTCACTGAATAACACGAGCAGCTTTTAATGATGAAGACACCACTGTAGCCTAGTTGCTCACTCTTCATTATACTTATCGTCCTGCCAAGGTCAAAGTAATCCCACGAATGCTTTGAATAAAAGTTGAAAACACCAATGCCCTAGTTGTATAGTACGTAAACAGGTGATCTATGAAAAAGATACAGTGGACTCCAACTGCCACCATTAAGCTTGACCTCTACCTAATCTGTAATGAATCAGGTCCGCGAACGAGCCGAATCTACACACGTTAATCAGTTGTCAGGAGTCCGTTGTTAGTAGTCATCATGGTCAGAATACTATGCAAGCAGCATGACTACGCCAGTACGACAATACGCCAGACGGTGGCCTGTACTTATAGAGAAGAAAAAGACTATGATGACCATAAGACCATAAGACCAACGATCACGTTCACATGGATTTTTGTTCGATGAGCCCCGACCTATGGGCATGGCTGGGGGGGGGGGGGGGGGTCAGACCCATCGAAAGTACGGGGATATCCTTAATACCCTTTTTTTCACATTATCTTTCGCAGAAGCATGTGACCAGTATGCGTAACCTCAGTTGACAGAAAGGAACTTGGTGGCAAAACGGGAGAGAAAAGAAAAAAAAAAGCATCAAGGCTTGTATCTATAGCATTACAATCCATCGATTCGATAGTGTATCTAAACAGAATTATCGTAGGATCGCTGGCAATCAAAGTCGTTGCACACGAATGGTGTGTGTCGCAGGTGTACATTATTTTAGTTTTTAGCCATTTGAAGATCAGTCTGAGATCCGGCTGGATATTTTGTAATTATTTTTATTTGGTTTATCCTACAAAAGACGATTACGCATCTTTGGGGATCTATGTCTCATACGCCTAATCTATTATTCCGCTAGAAATCGGGTTTAAGAGTTTCAAAGATTCTTATGTTGAAAAAATGCACCGAGGTACTTGTGATTACTGAATTCTATTTATTTTCAAAACCTGAAGGTCATCATCAACTTCAACACCAACTCTAGCTACAGACCGGCTGAGTGAGCGTTCCTCCCAAAGAGGCATTTCACTGCACAAAAAGCATCGTATACAACGTACATCTGGGTTCGACTGTTCCAAATTGAATGACCGGCCGGTGTCGGCCACAGTGGTGTTAAAAAATGGCACCTTAATTTTCGCATACGTACAGCATATTTGATGTCCGCTTCGAGGTCGCGAACAGTTCCTATTGTAATATTCGTTCTAGTAGGAGCAAGGGCAATCCTTCGATAATTGTCCAGGGGGGGGGGGGGAATACAGGGGTAACCTCTTCTACCCTTGCTTTTTTAAGAGTGTGCCCCCCCCCTCCCCTCATAAAAACGTAATGAATTGCCGTTTTCTAAGCCTAATTTAATTGATGATTTACTACTAATTACATAAATGTTTCGAAAGGAAAATCACATTTTACGATAAAATTGCCCTTCCATTATTGGTTAACGAATTCTGCTTGACCACTTCACTTACTCGCATAAAATCAATAATCTGGCTTTGACCTCTCGAAAAAAGTGTGGGTTAGTGACATTTGATAGCACCCCTCCCCCTTCCCAGCTCTTGGGACTACTGATAGCATAAACTCACCATTCCTGTCCATCATTTATTGTTATCTTTATTGCTTTTTATCAACGCGAGCAGTAAGCAATTTGTGTCATTTTAAATTTTTGGGGGTAAAGGCGTGAAACATTTTGTATAAAAAATCCAAGTTTTATTAGAGAGGCAAAATCAATAAAACAATTTGAAGAAAATATAACACCCTGGGGAAATACTTGTATTACGTCAACGTATCATGCAGTCAATCCGTGAAGTACAAAGTTTCATGTTTTAATAGTGTAATGTTTTATTTTTTTAATACAAAATTTGCAACGCCTGCGTATGTAAGAATTTTCTTAACCGCAAGTGAGATAAAAGAAATGCTCCAAAACATGATTTCATGTACAAATCAATGATAATTCAGATTCTAACCAAAACTCATATAATCAGCATTCATATATCACTCTGATTCAAATCAATTAAGTAAAAGTGATGAGTTAGTGGGGGAAAACCTCAGTGAGTCAATACCTAACAATAAAACAAACAGACGTACAAATAATTATAATAATTCAAATTTGGTTCTGACATAATAGAGTCCGTACATAATCAATGAGTGCTTAAGAAGCACCCTTTTCCAATGCATACATTAAAAAATTCAACGAATAATGTTAAATGCAAATGTTGAACACGATCACACAATGCCGCACTGCCGATAGCTTCTAGGAGAGAAATATCACCCGTCTCTCCGACTAATGAGAGGTAGAATACCCAGATACTATGAAGGTTATGGTTTTATGCACCATCACTTTCTGTGATAAAACTATTTAAGTCTATACTTGACTTAAAAATAAAGTCAAGATCTCACAAACCATAAAATATCATCAACCACAAGGTAAAAAAGTCCAAATAAGTTATAATACTTGGCTGTCTAGAAGAACTAATTGATAATTCCACTGGTTTAATTTAATATTTCATAGTCCGCTATGATGACATTTATTATATTTCTTCCTCGTAAAAGTTTACTGACATATCCATTAATTCTTAATCGTATCAAGATACGGGGGAAAATAAATGAGTATGTTTTGATTAATATGTCTACATATTTCCAAATAAGAAAGGGACAATAGTGAGACGGGATAAAATATTTAGAGGAACTTCTTTCGCATCCGTCATAAGAACAAATAAATTCGCCAGATTTAAACAAAAATGCGTTATATCCGAGTATAAGCGGAAAGTCATTGTTTCGTCTAATATGACCCTCAACCCCTAAATAACCTCACCTGGTTTGTGGCATTCGACGAAGAGTTGGTATATACTTGATTCTGCATAAATAGAGCAGATTCGCTGTGCTTAAATCTGAAGAGCACTACACTTTAGACATAATGATCGCGTTGCGATGTTCAAAATAGTCCCATCAATTAATTACACTCGCTACCTGAAGACAAATGTGTTGTTGAATCATATTTTAGCCAGCTATAACCCTAAACTCGAAAAAAGGTCTACTCCAACTGCCAATTGCCTTCTTGACCTGTACATTGCTTTCAAAATGATCAGGTCCGTGTGTAAGCCGAATACCTGCATACAAATAACCCAGAAACTAATACTGACTTTAAATGCCATATTTAATCGTCATACACACGACTACTCAAATTAAATGCGACTTGATTGTTATGCATCCTCTAATGACCTTATTAAGTTGAGACCTATTACGATTCTGTCATTTCAAAGAAACTTGAGAATAGTAAATTCTCTTATCTCCCGAACTTTCCTGAGAATCTCCATACATGCTAAAAAATCTCACCTGGTTTGTGGCATCCGACGAAGAATTGGTATTTGTTTGAATGTGTATTGAACGTGCAGCTTTGTTGTGCAACAGAATATAGAGTATCATAACTCTTGCATAGTGGTCGTGCTGTCGATTTCAAAGAAGTCTCACCAAGATACTAACAATTTGTAGACATTTGTGTCGTTAAGTTTCATCAAATGCTATCCATAAACTTGAAAGAATCTACTTGAACTGCCTATTGACCGCTTGACCTATACATTTATTTTAACATGATTAGGTCCGAGTGTAAGCCGAATATGTGCAAAAAATAGACTCTAAGATTAAATACAAATGTAGTTTAATGGATTCATTAATTGTCAACGAGGCGACTGCTTATAATTGATATGATTTGATGATGACAAATATTATAATTTTCTTTTGTTGATTCCAATATAGACATATTACGAATGCGTTATTTGAAAGAGGAACGTACGTTGGCGGTATATGATTATATCACCCAAACATCCAGCAGCAACTCCTTCCACGCTTTATAGGATTCATCGAGGTGTAAATGTAAGAGATGAAATAGCCGCGTCCGTTTTCGCCGCAAAAGAGCACACTAGCGTCTTGAATGGCAAGAGCACTCAGCCGTAGTATAAAAAAGACGATTGAACGCTCAGCGGGTTCGCCGCAGAAAACAATGGAAAAGACGCTCGCAGACTTTTGACATAATGCCTTAACTACCTCACCTGGTTTGTAGCATTCGACGAAGAGTTGTTTTTTATTTGAATATGTATTGGACGAGCAGTCTCGTTGTTCAAAACACTGAAAAGCATCACATAATTAGTGGTCATGGTAATTGCCCTGTAAAATTCAAAGCAATCCTACCAATTAATAGGCCTGGGATAAAATGAGTGTTTAATTATACCCAACCAATTTTGACCTTTAAGTACTTCAATGCAATTCAACTGCCAATTGCCAGCTTGACGAATACCCTGTTTAAGAATATTGATAAGGTCCGTACACGAGCCCAATATCGTTATTATCGTATATCCCCCTATCAATGACTCCCAGGCAAGGGTTTTCAGGGTAGGTGGGGGGGGGGGTCGGTTGGTCTCCAGGAGGACAAGGGAACGCCGCCCCTCCCATGTCAATGTCTCCAATCCCCGATTGCGCAAGATTGTGTGCAATATTGTTCAGAAATCTTACCCATACAGTAATATAATCTGTTAAAAAAGGTAATCATTGACTTGAAGACCCATTCGTAAAATTTCTGTTTCTAAAAAAAAAGTTTCTATATAGTTTCTAATAAGGAAATGTCACGAACAGCCCAGAGGAATGCATCCTTGAAAATCATTTATGGATAACATTTTTGAAATACCAGTAAGATCTGTATTAACTTTTACTTTAATATGTACCCTAAATCCGATTGAGAGGGTTTTCTCTTGAAAAAAATCCAAACGCTGCATTATATACATATATATCATGCAGACATAATAGATGGATAGAAGGTATTCCGTCTTTTATTTGGTCGATTTATTTTGTGAGGAGAGGATATTTATTTTAATGATAGAGGTTTACCCATACACTGTAAATATATATATATATATATATATATATATATATTGGGTAAAATTATAACCAACACGAGGAAAATTATGTGTCCAACCAACTTGGGGCAGTATTTTACCCAATGTGGGAAGCATATTGTCAAGTACGGCTTTAAAATAAGCAGCAATTACTTTAGCATGGGCAGAATCTTCATCACACTGAATAAAAAACAATGCCCAAAAGGAATGCCAAATGTTGGGTGGACACATAATTACCCCCACCATGCCCACAGAGCATTTTTACCCTATATTTTCTAGAGTGTAGTTCCTCTCCAACAAATATATACAGGTTAATATAACTTTATGGGAGTCATCTCCAACATAATAGAGCAAAATGATAGCAAGCGGGTCAACTGCAGGAAAAGTGGATAGCTCTGATAGCAGTACGTTACATTTTATATCATTGATTGTGGTTCGAGCAATGTAGATGCTATGAGAACAGTAGAAGAAGGTTAGAAAGATAGTACTGAGCGAACCGAATGATAAAGGCCATACAATTGCCTTCTTGTCTAAGTTCGTCAGTCTTTTTCGCTGTCAACGAGAGCTGATGAGGGGTAAAAAAACACCTCAACCAACATCACAGACAACAGTAGGTTAAACAGTTTAACACGAAAAGTGGAATCATACGTCCAAACAATACGAATAAATCACTTGACTAACTCAAGGAAGACTTGGTTAGTGTAACACAACAATATGTGCAACGCCTTACCAATGGGCATGATTCGTGGTTTCTATGGGTCTTGGTGCATGTTCATTTAATTTTCATCCATAATATTAACAACACTTTTTAGAGTTTTTGTATGTATGGTTGAAGTATCAATATCGCCGTAGTCGGCGTCATCGAAACAGGCGTTTGCTCTGGTATGCCGAATGGCAACAATCAGTAGCAAGCCGCCTTGCTGTTGAGGGGATTTTTTAATATTATCATTTGAAACCCAGAGCCAAACGCAAGAGTGGTTCAGAGGCTACATATGCTACACATCATCGAGAAGCTCACACCGGGTATAGTATCACCATAAACATTGTACTAAAACTATACTTTTTTTCCGTGTCGACTGTCGTCTTATCTGCGATATGGCACCCTCTCGTTTGCTTCCGTCGACACGAAATTTATCAACATTCTAATATTGTATCAGTATTTACATGGAAGCACACGACTATCTGATCATGAGGCTAATTGAATGCGTCTTCATGCATGCCATAAATGACCTCAATAATTTGCATGTCACCTATTCGAACTAAGACCACGGCTTTGTACATTATGATGCCATAGTTGTTGTTTGGCATTCATTCATATAGATAATATTTACGCCACAAAAATACGTCGTACAAAAAATATTGTGGGTATTATTAAATATTTTTTTTTTTTTGGAATGTAATCCCGAACCCACTGGACCAGGCAGTAAAACCGCACACACCTTATTGCCAAACAGGCGCTTGGGGTTGCGCGCTCTGTCCATATTGATGCAACTATGGTATAGCAAATGGGAAAATGTATTTACATTTATAAGAAAACTCTAGCTTCTGATGTACAGAAGGGAGGGGGGGGGGGGGGGTGGGCTGAGGGAGAGAGAAGATATAATTTTGCCATTGAGACAATGCATAAATGAAATTAAAACATTACAAGTCTGCTAACACCTACAATAATACAAAAAAATATTATGTAAATATTCATATATATAAACATTGATATGCTAATTCATACCCACCTTCTCCTAAAGATAATAATAAAAAAAATCAATAAAAATACTTAACACACTGCACGTTTGTTAACAGTTTTTCCTCCCTTAAAAAAGAAATATATATAAAACAAATAATTACAGCGCAAAAGGAAGATAAATTCGGGTTTTTGTTTTTCATTTCAATTATACATGCCGGTAATTTATGAAAAGAGTATAAACTCATTAGGTCATTTATTAGGGACTGATCGTGCATTCACATTTACTTTGTTTAAAAAAATCGATCTTCCTAATAAAATATTTATCGTCATTATTTGTTTTGTTTAATTCTGTTATTTCTGTTTTATTACTATAGGTAGCAGAGCGTTTTTCTTATCACGCCCTCATATAAGTGGTATACCGCTGCTCGCGAAATGTAATATGAACAGGGAACTAGTTGGCATTCTTGAGGGTGTCATTGAAAATCAACAACAAAGTATTTGGAAACAAGAGTCTTCCACTTCACGCACTTCTAAGAAAGAAAGTGATTCGTTGACAGGATATAAAAAAAAAGTAATATGAATAAGGAAACACTTAGGCTCTCTAGGGAGGTGCACAAAAGTACATGAAATTCATAAACAATAAAAACGTTTTTCTAATTCATGAAACCATGTTTACTACATAAACCTTGAAGTAGTTGTTGAAGCAACCATACTTAATCAATTGAGAATGAAGCATACAAAACATGAACTTTGTTGTTTAACATTTTGAACAAATGTTTTAACTCCTTAACAAACATAGTAAACAGCGTTGTGCAAACAAATTGATAAATAAACAACGTTTTTAAAGTAATTGTATGGTAATCATGTACCATTCTTGCAATGATAAATGCGTTCAATCTATGCATATGACGTATTGCTTTCCGCGTCGAAATACCCGATGCATTATAAAAGAGTCTGAACATTTTTATTATTGTTTGATTTGCCAGAAGCAGTAATCTGACGACAATCGCCCAATTCCTCGATTTGTCATTCTCAATCGTAATCATTACTTTATTTTATCATGTACTTATGTTTATTTTTAAGGGCGTATAACATGGGATACTATGTCAGATGCGAGATGTTTCACCTGTTTTGTGAGTCGACAAATGCTTGGTATGTCCGTGAACCCCGTGTATCGAACGAGCAACTTTGTGAATTGCAAGCGCATTACATGAAAACAAGTTCTGAAATTCATTGGTTTCTTGCAACAGTTATCCTGTAGTTATTTGTGTGCATATCCAACAATAGATGCATCCAAAGAAAATTGTCTTGCATTCTAAGGATAAATTGTCGTGGAGTATTACATAAGGATTCTGATATAAAGCACGTGACAAATCGTTAAACGTAACTGTATTTTATTCATTATTATTTTAGAGGACCCTGGTAATACTGTACTTATCATGTATGTAGCAGCTCCTGGGAAAGTGTGCAAGGAATCATACAGTTTTACTCAAGGAAATACATTACATAAACAAAAACAAAATAAAAAAGTACCCCTGTCAAAAGCCCAGCCCGGTGGCTTTGCTATCTCGCTTTTGAGTTCATTCGAGTTTTATTACGCGTATTGCGGCTATGCACACGCATAACATAATCATGATTAAACGTAGCTATCCTCAATACGAGAGACCATGGGGAAGAAAGGGCACCTATAATGTTTCAAGTAACAATGCACAGTAAATGTTACTTTAAATACAGAGCAGGGATTGAAAACACTGTCAAACTCTATTACCGAAAATAACTCGTACTGAATGGTTCGGTTGATTGTGATTTATGGCGTTAACAAATAAAACGAAACATCGTAAACAAAATACCTAAAATTAGAGGGGGGGGGGGGAATGGTACGACATCAATGCAAAACAAGGCCTCTTTCAAGAAAATGAATGTTTACTCGGCTTTTATAACCGGGATAGAATTTCAAATTAGAAGCAAGACTGCGAAAACACTTTACTTTAAATTCGTGCCAACAATATATAAGTACGTAAGACCTCAACGCCATACGTAATATGAGTACCCATAAATAAGTTTGTGTGTTTGTTTTTCCCGCCTTACAATTTGTGGTCGTAGGGAATCATCAGTGGTATGCCAATGTCATAAGAAAGTTAGTCACTCCTGGTGGTGGGTGGAAGGGATGGGAAGCAAGCGTTCATTATTCTTCTCGGTATTTTTTTTAATGAAACATACATGTATGCATCAAATGACCAGTACAGTGGGGGAATAATACAGAAAAAATGTCTATAATAGCAAAAAGCATCCCCTACTTTATTGCATCAGACATAATGCTTGGCCTACCCTAACAGTTTAGAAAACGAGCAGTGTCGAGTCATGTCTGATTATAACAATAAGCCAGTTCGTAGTTCCACTCTGCGCATGATCAGAGGAAGTTCATTGGTCCTAAAGTGACACGGTGGTTTGAAATTTATTGAGATAAGCACCAACTTTGATTTTTTTATTATTCATATATTCTTTTGAATTGTGTTTTCATTTACATCCACAAAGTTCAACAATGCGTCAACGAACGACTGGTATTTCACAGTTTGCCAAGTACATTGTACAGCATGCTATAATATGCATTCAAAGTGGAAATGCAACAGATTCCTTCATGGAGTGTTCATTTGTGTGCGATTCCAGTCACCTGGTCTATTCTTGTACTTCATCCTGCTATGAAAGGCATGCATACGTAATATCTTGCTTTGAAATCTGCCTATCATAATGAAATAAATGAAAGTTCATTTGGACAAAATTGTCCATGAAGTAACTACGAACTGGTTTATTATAACAATGCTAGTACATAAATTCCACGTTTTGTACGGAGCAGACATAATTATTGTTCATGAATGCAATTATGTATGACTAAGTCAAAAGATACTCCCCGTGTGCAAGTGACTTATTTTTGGAATTTTAAGATGTCTAAGGATGTTTCATACCATCCATCTCTTGTCATACCTAGAAATCATACAGAAAACATCAGTCCTTTGAAGATAATGCTAACAAGTTATCGCAGTAAGGGAAGAAATGGCTTTTACTAACATCTCACCTAAATTATATACGATTGACTTGGTAATGACGTCATTCACTTCGCATTATCAATTATGATAAATTAACAAGCCAAAACAAATACTGCACCAGTTATTAAAAAAATGCATATAACCGTGTGCAACATTAGATTAAACATCCTTGAAATGTAAAGTACTACCCATTCCTAGTTTGATAAGACTAACATCGGACGCCTCACCTGGTTTGTGACATCCAATGAATGCTTGGAGTTTTGTTGAATATCCTGAATTGAACGTGTAGCTTAGGTAATGCACAAACTATTTAAGCGCAGCTGCTCACCAAAGTCATAATGTCTGAGATATTATGCAAAAACACCACTTAAACTCCCAAATCTAAGATGAAGACAGAAGTTCGCGATATATTGAAAGTCATCATATAAATTATTATTGAAACGTGGGTCAACAAATGGATCTTGACAAAGGAATTGCACAAGTACATCGTGATGTCGGGATTTCTCTGCACAGTACAATGCCAGGATATTTCAAGCACAGCGCAACACCCCACCTGTGGGTCTTCAAATCGTTGCGAGTGCACATGTTTTGCATAAAATAAACAAGTGTATATGAACGATACGAAATAAAGTCAACAAATTGGAATCCAAAATCCCAGTTGTTATTATGATTGATGTCGTGAAATCTAACGAAATGAAGAAAGTAATACATTTATAAACCGTAGATTAGTCCAATGTCCTAAAAATAAGCTTACAAATGTGATTTTTGGGGAGGATATTTACCATGTTTACGTCCGAAAAACAAATCAAGGAAAAAAAAAAACACCCCAAAACCCCAAATCATTCAAAATTCCTTTTTTTTCTTGACGGGAAAAAATGAATGGTATGAGTACGTTCAAGAAATATCAATTATATATCCCTGTAACCATGGTAAGGTTAGTGCAATATAATTGTGTGTAACGGTTATGTAAACAAGATACTCCAATGTCAACGTTAGCAGTGGCGTACCTAGGATTTTCCAAAAAAATTAACAAGCAAAAAAAAAAAAAAAAAAAAAAAAAAGAAGGTTTTCAGGCTTGTCAGGGGGGCAATACAGGTCTTTCAAGCTCGTCAGGGGGGCAGGGACACGTCCTTTGCATGGGTTCTTGCTCGTCAGGGGTAGGTACGCTAGTGAATGTTAACAAAAATCGTTGCTCACCCTATCCATTGCAACGGTTCCACATGTTTGTATTTGAGTGTGTTGCGCTGCGTGGAAATGAGTCTCCATACCACTGATCTGAACCAGTGCTTCACACGGCGCTAAAAAAAGGATCGCATTTTCCATCATCAGAAGGACTATTCGCTGATCAGTTGTTTTCATCGCAACAACCTCGCACAACACGTGAACATATGAGTGAGTGAAATCAGCTTCCGGCCTTAACGTCGTATGACATCATTTCTCGAGGTTTCGAAGCGTACAATTTCATTTGTGAAGGCCTTTTCAAAATCATGATTTTTCTATCTTTATATGAGGCCGTCCAAGAAATAAAAATAAACCATACAAGTAATGAAACCTCATGAATATTTATATATACTTATCACACGTGTAGCATTTGCGTGAGGGTTGCGTCAACAAATAATTGGTAGCCGGTTTTCGGCATGTCTCGTTTGAAAACATGATAAAATCTCAAGTTTTACCTCATGGAATTGAAAGAAAGAAGGGATTGCACAGCAAACCTAAATATATTCGATTGTACTTTAAAAAGGAAGAGAAATGTTCCGAATCAACGGGTGGTTTCCTCAATAGGGGTAGGTCCTAGTCATGCAGTTAAACATCATACCATGATTCACCATCACGGTATTTGTAGGTGATTATATAAATTCTTGACCTTAAAAAAAGACAATTTTGTTTTCATAGGTTGGGAAATATGCCAGGTTCATACTGATTATTTTGTTACGTAAACTTTATCCCCCCCCCTCCCAGCCATGAGGAACTATCATAATAGCATCGAAAACTAATCAGTTTTAACTTACTTCGTTGCTTCAGTTATCTTAAAGTAAAATAAAGTAAAATGAATAAAGGGAATCATTGCAATAACTGACTTGTGTAAGTTAATATTATATTTTGTTAGAAATAGAGTGTTACTTTCATTTGGAGTGTTCCCCTTTTTTTGCATGTTTTCCCTTACATCTGGGAAATAAAAAGACCATATGGGTCGAATAGGGAAATGTGTGAGTAGGTCACAAAATAAGATGGGGCATTTGGTTTCAATGTACCTCAATATGTGTAGAAAATCTTACAAAAGTACTGTTCAGGGGTATTCCACGATTTTTTCTAGAATGTATTTAAAGTGTCCTAATGAAGAATTCCATCTTTGCAAAGAATGGGGAACAAGTCTCTATGCGCTCTTGTTGAAAAGCAATCACCTCACCTGGTTTGTGGCATCCGACGTATGCTTGGTATTTATATGACAATGTAGCAAACGTGCAGCTTTAGTGGTGCGCGATATTGTAAGTGCATCATTTAACTCACGGCTGTCATACCAATCGAGCTGCTATGGACAAAACTATCCTAATATACTGTCTTCACACAAGCCTCAGATACGACTATAGCTCTGGGACTCTCTCGAGACTGAAGCGGTGTTGTCTTCAGTGTGAATGCTCGGACCCGCCATAAACTATTCCCGGATTACATTGCCACACCATATAACCTCTCAACAAAGTTTTGCTCTCAAACCATACTAATAGCAACGGGCAGTCCTTGTGCTTTCGGTGTGAAGGTAAATCGCTACAGCATGGGGATCAACCAATTTTGATTTCTTTATATTCCAATTTTCTTCGCAAAAAGTATAAAAAGTGAAATACAAAATAAATATACCGTTGATTTCAAATAAATTTAATTATTACGTAAATATTAGCCTAATTTCCCTAAAAATTTTCACTTGAAATGATAATGTAATTCTTAATAAAAACAAAATAAAAAAATAGCACTGATATGTAAATCAATATCAATCCATGGATTCTGGCAATATCGTGGTCACTAAATCTCACGGGGTCCCGAGGATGCGTCTGTTCTTAATGCGGAGGTTATACAATCACCCGCTGCAATGTGAATGGTACGTGGAATTTACCCCGAGACTGTGTCGAGCCGAAGTCACTATTCAGGCACCGGCCCTAATTAAAACGTTGATCAGCAGGTAGATCTCGACAAAGGGCTGGCACAAGTACAACTTAGTTGCTGTAAGGCATTTCTGTACACACAATGATAGGGACTTTGGGCCGGGGGGGGGGGGGCACTTCCATTCACCAGTGGATACCACGCGTGACCATTGGGTTTCGAAAAGCACCCTAAACAAGTATTTTCCATGTTCGATGTCCATGATTGACCCCCTAAACAAGTAAATGATGTCACGGACGATCACGGACGTCGGCTTTACCTTTACTTTCATTGGGCTA
Organism: Lytechinus pictus; assembly: GCF_037042905.1. Classification (NCBI taxonomy): domain Eukaryota; kingdom Metazoa; phylum Echinodermata; class Echinoidea; order Temnopleuroida; family Toxopneustidae; genus Lytechinus; species Lytechinus pictus. The sequence goes on from NW_026974141.1 coordinate 6,455,963, forward strand.
GGTACCGCCCCACACACCTCGCTCACATCGGACCATAAACACGTACTGTTGGGGCAAAAAGTACATTCTTTATAAAGTATTTTAGTCCTTTTAATTTTAATACCCTCGCAAATTGAACCGTGAAAACGTAGTTTTTGTAAAGCGAATGATGTTTTTTTTACGTTGGAGTATTGCGGGATGGTAAAGTATAGTTTAGTAAGAAATGAAATTGTTTACATTATCATTAACCAACTAGTAATAACATTTTCTTAATTAATTTTCTAATCATTCAAAACGTAATAATACTTTCAGCTTAGCTATGCTATTCCGATTATCCTACAGTTGTACACGCATGTTCATGAAATTGCGATACAGAAATTCCGAAAAAAAACAGATAGCGCAGACGTATCGAGTCTAGAAAAAAATGAAACCTTAGCGTACTAAGTGAAACCCAAGTATTACGAATGACTTTCAAATAAGCTGAAGAACGACAAAACTGGATTTTAAGTGTTGAATGAAGAGAAGCATGGTTAAGTGCTGGAAAATACCTTGCGACTTTCTAATCAAATGATTAAGTTTTAGTGGTTAATAGACAAATATCTAACAATTTCAAAAACGTCTTTGGAATTAAACAAAAATCCATATAGTTGTTGTGAAGCAGTTCATATGAATTTGCATTAACACAATGATACATTTTCCATTGCAAGTTTATGTTCACATTTGTAGATACATGTAGGTCTAAGCGCGGAAGGAGAATGACTGCTCTAGAGATTTGGCGTTTCTAGAATGTAAAATTAGGCAAACTTTAGCATTGCAACGGCATTCAATTCGAAATTTTAGTTAGTGTATCGTAGGAGATTCCAAGCATACATCGGGTACCGATCTTAATTGAATACATGACTGCATTCTTGCAAAGAAAATGACACAGCGCAGAAGACGATTCTCATTTTTGTTTTTCGCCAAAAATACGATTTGAAGGTCTCACCTGGTTTATGGCATTCGACCTTTACTTGGTATTGATATGTTACAGTATTAAACCCGCAGCTTTGGTGGTGCAAAACCCCGTAAGCACATTGATTTACATCGCCATACTGAAAGAGCTGCTTTATACATAGGCATCACATCTTTTATACTCCCCGATGCCAAACTGGCGACACACGTTAATCATTGCAACGTCCCAATCGGAATAGGCGTACAGTTTATTCAACTCGACCAAGCTTTGGCGCCCAAATCCTTTAGCTTACATTTTTTGAAGGGCGGGTAGAGGAAGTGGGGGGGGGGGGGAGGGGGTGTTTACCATACATACATAACCTAGCTTGACTCAATTAATTAAAAAAAAAATTACCATTTGACTGTATAATTTGAATATTTTATACCCGTGTAATATGATTATAATAATGTTAAAATATTGTATGTTTGTGATGGACCTGTCATGTGTTCAGATTAGAACTATGGACGTGGCATATATGTCAACACAAACTTTATATTGACTTTATCAAAGTTATGATTACAATCAAAATACAAAATCAAGTGTATAGCAGTATATAGTTCATGCTATATTAATTTTCAATCGCGTCAGTCATGCAAAAGTCTCTATAAATTGAGACCAATTACATGTTTCTCTCAACTATGGATGATGATTTAATAAATAATAATATAGGATTTGTATAGCGCACGTATCCACCTTGCTAGGTGCTCAAGGCGCTCCTATATTACCCCGGCTAAGCTAACCTACCGATTCTGGTGCGCACAGCTTTTTGAGGAATTACTTCCTGCCGGTACCCATAATTTATGTAATAATAAACATAATACTGATTATATTAACGTTAATCAGCTCCAGTTAAATCATAAGACGCGTTTGACGCTCTCGATACGCATCGGGTTTATAATGTACTTTGGTGGGGACTCTGTGAGCAATAGGTTTTTTTTTTCCTCGATTACTTATAGGTATCAGTTAAGAGGTTACACCAGGGCGCAAATTCAGTTTATGGGTGATATCACCGTAAGCCAGGATGTTAAAACACCAGAAACAGTTAAAAGTTGTTTGATAATAAAATATATATAATTATACATGTATTTATTTTACTAAAAATTGGTTTTACTACTTTCGCACAAAAAAAAAAATAAACTGCTAGTCTACCGATTCTGGTGCGCACAGCTTTTTGAGGAATTACTTCCTGACGGTACCCATTTGTAATGAGTATCTGACAAGACAGAATTCTCGCTACCCCAAATAGGAACAAAAATCTCATAATGCGCGATACGAGATAATTTTCACTCCGTCGGGTCGTCATCACCACTTCCGGTTTAGAGTCATGCTCGCGCGAGGTTCGCGATACTGAGTTTTCCACCACGCTGAAATCGATGCCAATCAGCGTAATATGTATATAGTATAATACTTTTTATTACATTTGGTCAGTTTTGATTCCATTTGAATTATAAATAAAAATAAAAAATATATTTCACGTGAGAATAATGTTTAATCATGTTTTTATTTGGTTATAAAAAAATCAAACAAATAATGAATATCTTAAAATTTTGCATTTAGCGACCGGCCTGACATCACGATCGTATTCAACTAGACACTAAATATATTCAGCATTCATTTCGTTCAATTTTTCGTCGACCACAAAATGGATAAAAATCAGTTTCGGAACTCAAAAAAATCTTAACTGACAGATGAATACCGTGCAATGGAAAGCGTCAGGCAGAATTAGTGACTTTAGCAGAAAAGGCTGTAAAACTGTTAGTGAAAGAGAGGGTTGTGATCACGAACTTTCCGAGCGAAAGCTACGTTATGTTGTTGTGCATGACGGCACTGTTGATCTAAATGGCAAAACAGTGCGTTGGACTTCCGAACAGGAAGTTGTAATACCGAAAAGCTATCCCATAATGCAATGCACGTTACAGGGATTTTCCCGGATCTCGGCGAAATCGCTATTTGGGGTAGCGAGAATTGAATAAAGATAATACTGATTATATCAACGTTAGTCAGATCCAGTTAAATCATATAAGACACGTTTGACGCTCTCGATACGCATCGGGTTTTATTATATACTTTGGTGGGGACTTTTGAGCAATAGTTTATTTTTTTATTTTTTTATCTTGATTACTAGTCTTATAAGGCATCACTTAAGAGGTACGCCAGGGCCCAAATTCAGTTTATGGGTGATAGCGCCATAAGCCAGGATGTTAAATCACCGGAAACAGTTAAAAAGTTGGTTGATAATAAAATATATATAATTATACATGTTTTTTTTTTTTAATAAAAATTGGTTTTACTACTTTCGCACCTTTAAAATATAACACTGGTAGTCATATTTTCCAACACCGTTATTGCACAACTTTGCTATTTCCGTGTGGTTGCCAAAGCGCAAACTTATTATCATAAGCTTTGTATGAAATGTGATCCCATTTAGTTAGAGACTTTCCAATATTATGCTCTGTATACAAATTGGAACCACAAAAGGAATGGCAAGTTGACCAGAAATTGTATCGCACTGGCTATTTACTATTCCAATTAAAAGCCTCACCTGGTTTATTACATTCAAATTTTGCTTGGGATGTTACTGACGATGCACTAAACCTGCAACTTTGATGATGCACAACGCCGTAAGTGCATATAATCACGAAAAGTCATACTGTACTCGCTGCTGTATTCAAATACATCCCATCAGTTAAACTCCCCGAAGCCAAGCTGCCGACATACGTTAGTAGTAGTAACTTCCCAATCAGAATCGAAGTCCAGTTCATTCAACTTTACGAGCCTGTGACTGCAATTGCCTATAGCCCTCATTCGATTTCTTTTGGGACTACCACAATGTCAAGTTTTATAACAGACTATAGGCAGGATAGGTATGTTATCCTCAATCTCATTTAGTCAGATTATTGGATTGTTACGTCCCTACCTCTTATTGGACATAATAAATTAATAGTGTATTCTCTAGTTCGGCATGTTGATAATACCAAATGTCAACCTTAATTACAATGATTATTTAATGCCCTTGTAAGATATTTCAACCCCTTTTTAAAGCAATCGTCTGTCCTGTCTTAAGACAGGCAATAAAATCTTTTCATACGACTTTAGAAATGGTGATATATGATTATGTGACAATAGCTGTTCTTTGGAGCCAAGGAAAGTTCTCAAGTGACATATCAAAATATAATAGCGAATTCTTAGGTAGAAATGTAATTTGAGTGGACTGATTCTGACACAGTTCGTGTCATCCGGGAGAAGCGGGGGTAAGCTACAAAGAGATGCCCTTGCAGCGGTTTTTTCGGGAAGCGGAGTGTGCTGGCCTAGTCTGGTGATGTAGGACCAAATCACAATATGATATTGAAAATTGGATGTCATACTAATTGCTGCCATGGTGATAATCACTGCATGTTTATAAGACCGACCCCAATGAACATTCTTATAGTCCTACAAAGACATGCTTCTCTTGCACCAACAGAGGTCATCTGAACATTTGGGGTGATAAAAACGGCTCAACCGTTAGTTTAAGTTCATCTTCGTGATAGGCTGCAGAGCCCTTTGAAGATTACAGCAGATGATGATGATGATGAACCGAAGGGCTGTCACATTCTTTATGCACAATACCCAACAGCCGTATTTGCTCTCGTCCACCCTTAGGTTGCTACTGAACCGTTAGTGGACTCCAATTCCAATGAGAAGGAATTGAAACATGATTTGCAAGAGATCGGGTTAGGTGCTTAAGTTGCTTAACGTCATCGTAAAGAACCACTTCATGCTGCGGCACTGGTGGTTCCGATGGCCAAGCACCAAATTGACAAGACAGTGACTTATGTGGAGTCACTCTCTGATTATTCTTAATTGAAAAGTTGGCAATAAATCAGAATTAATAACTCTAACGACTACATCGGGTACAGTTAATTTAACACCACTAGAGCTTGGCTCCAATTATTTTTTGCTCTCCATTCTCCGTCATTATTATTGTCATTAATTACTACATGTGTATAAAACAAACTTTACTAAATGGTAATCATGCATTATAGTTTATGTTGTATTAATTTTCATTCGCCTCATTTATGTATCTATAAAGAAAGACCCGTCGCATTTGGCAACCACATGGAATTAGCAATGTAATCGACCCCCGATGCGTACCCGGAGAGTTGAAATTCACTCTTAAGTACGTAATATTATCAAAAACTAAAAGTAACCAATCATCGTTCATCATGCTTATTATCAAAGAAAAATTTCCTACGTCAAAATGTCAACTGTTTCCACTGTCTTGATTGATATCATTTTTACTTTGTTATTTTTGTTTAAAACTGCACACCTAAGTACCAAGAATGCATTTCCATTTATGTAAATGCATGACAAAGGAGCATTGCTGATCAAAGGCGCTGCTCACGGGCATAGGTGCCGTGACAGGGGATCGAATACGGGACTTAATTTACTCATGTGCCTTAGACCACTCGGCCACAGCACCTCCATTATTAACCGACACTTTTAAAACTTCAAAAGCATCCGCCTCCCAAAAATAAAATAATAAAAAATCAATCAAAAACGATAAACCTTTTTAATTCAATCAATGTATTTTTAGTCATATTGTGTGTTACCCTCATCCAGAAAAATCAAAAATAAAAACTGGTAGTAATCACCTGGTTTGTGACAACAGACGAATGCTTGGTAATTGTATGACGCTGTTTGGAACGTGAAGTTTCACGTGCTACTAAACACAAATGTTCATCAACTTCATACTAGTGTACGAGCTGCCCCAGTCAAATACATTCCATAACATTTAGCTCTCCATAATCGGCCTAACCACACAATTATGGAATATACCCATACCAGAAATTATGATCCCAGCAAACATGCAGTTTATTCCATTTGTCACTCCAATTTTACCTTTCATATATACTTCCCCTGCTTTCACATAAAAATATCCTCTATAATTCAATAGTTGAATTTGTAAATGGATAGGTGAAAGAATTTATTCAACATGGCTCGTATGGTAAGATAGTATTTAAAAAAGAGTATATACAATTATTCTTCAATAATTACTTCTGGTGGTAGAATTTCGTGTGAAAAACATTCGCTATGCCAAGATTTCTTGAAGGTCTACTATTTAACACTTTTTTCTTCTACTTTTACACTCAACAGAGTTATATTGCTCCTTAGCCAATCAAAGTCACGAAAAAAAATGGATCCGACAACCTTTAAATGGGAAAATATTAATACCCTCCCCCACCCCCCCCCCCCCGGATTTGATACTATTCTACATGTAGTATAAGGCGACCTATTCCGTGAATGATTTCATTTGATCGGGCATTCGATGGCGTGCACTTGCTAACGTATGGATCAAAAGTGTCCACACTTTCTCTCTCTCAATTTTGATTTTGTTCCTCTTTGGTTTCGACTTACTGAAGTACAGCCATCGTGCATCATTTACCATCTCCCTTGTCTATAAAACAACGTAGGAAAAAACTATAAACCCTTCTATTTTGCCAGAATATGCAATTCATAGTATTTCCTAAATTGGTACGAAACGTAAGTTTTAACACTTAAGAGCCATCTTTTAACTTGATATCCATGGGAAAGCTGGTGTACCATTCCAAACTTTCATCAAATGATCGGATTTTCAAACACGCCAACGTTAAGTCAATATTTGTTTCCCATCTTTAGAATAGGGGAATAGTGCAACACATTGCAAGAAAAAAAAAATGTCATTAAGGTCTACATTTTAATGAATATGATAACTTGAAAATAGACACTAGAAGAAAATATTATGATATTTCTTATACTGTAAAAAGTGTCATAAGTAATGCTATGCGTCCTTGGTCATGTTGGTAGCCTGTTTGAATAACGGATATCATTCTATTAAAAATCATCGACAGCCCTTGGAGCTTGAGTGCTCATTAAGCATATTGCCAAGTAAAGGATATCTGAAACATTTGAAATCGTCATGATCTTTTTACGGCTTATTATGTGCAATGGTATCATAATCAATAGCCATAGTAGTGGTAGCAGTAGCTAAGAATAAGAGCAATAAGGAGTAGTGGTGGTATGATTAGTATTATGATTGGGAGTGAACGACGTGGTTGTAGTAGTGATAGGTTGAGGGCAGAGACACTAACAGAACACGATTTCGGAATCAATCTAACGACAAACGTAGTACCTTCTACCATCGTAATTCATGTAATTGCAACGGAACTTCGGCCACTGGCTAAACTTCTTGAGGAGTACTCATTTATCAAATTTTTTTCTTGGATTAAAAAAAACCACGTAGTATATTATGTTCTCGGTTGGTATTCATAATATTGCCGGTACTACATGTACTAGATAATCTAAATGTGAGTATCCATAACTGCACAATCCCGTTGAATGCGCCAATGGGCAGCGTGTCCTACATCAGTCTATAAAAACAAATAAACGAAATCTAAAGAGCGAATTAAGAAGTATTCTAAACAAAAAGGAAAAGAAAATCACATAGTTTGTTACATCCTATCAATATTTGTAGGTTGCTGTCTCTGTTTCACATAAATATGCAGTTTCTATCAATCTAGCTACTTCAAGCGCAACCATACAACCATGTCATAATGTACGACCTGCTAAGTTCAATAGCATCCCAACACATTTAGCTCCCCGAAATCAATCTGGCACCAACAGTTTGGAATATATCGTACCCATGACTATAATGATGGTAGTACATGCTCATTCCACATGTAAGAATAATAATGCTCATACTCATTTCAGATTCACAATTTCCATGTTATCATAATTGTGAATGTATTTTGACTTTTCCCCCGACAATTTCGAATTCGTTTTGGATTTTATAGCGTGATGCCATCTGAGGAAATATGATCCCCATCCCCCCTCTCTTATCCGTCTCGCCTACTCTCGTCGTGGCATTTTTATTAAGGCAAAGTGTAATATTTATTATAACTATGATATATTTTATTCCTTTCGTAGTAGATGAGATGTGATGGAGACTTACTGCTATAGATATATATATAAGACGTTTGTGTTTCCGAACACATTCTATATCAAAACCAGCATGTGAAAAAAAAAAAAAACGATTCTATTCCAAGATGTCCCGAGCATGTGTATACACTGCTTTTATTCATATCAGGTTGCCTCTATCTACAAATAAATAACACATGAAAATCATGTGTTATTACTCAATGTAAACAAAGCATATACGATTGCTCGGAAATATTTCATCATATCATGCGCATACGTTTGAGATTAAGGAAAAACTGAAAGAGGCTTTGGGGACTTTTTATTTTTTAAATATAAACTTTGAACTGAAATTGCCGTAACATCCCTTGCCTGTGAAATTCCTACGAAATATTTGTATTACAATTCATCTAGTACAATGACGACCTGCAAAATATATTTATCACTGGGACACTTGCTTGACAAAGGAACCCGTCATTTCCTGATTTATCACATAAATGTATTATGGAGATCAATGGTATGCACATTTATGTATCTGTTGGCAAAATATGTGTTGTTTGTAAATATCTATAGAAAACAAATATGGAGAATAATACACGCAACATCCCCTTTGAATATCTTGGGTTGCCAAAACACCCCCAGCACCCTCGCATCCAAGTTCCATGATAGGCCTAGAGCTTATTTACACTATAATATAAATAAATCCGGCGATGAATTACATTATGTCTAACAGTTATGATTAATACTATTTCCTCGTCAGCGTATTTAGTGCTACCATTTGCTGTCAAAAGCTCCTCATATCACACAATGATGAAACCACGTAAATAATTTATCACTAAACCATAATATTACTGTGGTTGGGTTTAGTGCCCGCAATGGGTATCAATAAAATGCCCACTTGGTTTGTGACATCCGATGTATGTTTAGTTAATGATTGACACTGATTTAAACATGCAGTTTCAATCATGTTTATCATGTCTATGAACGCGAAATTATAAATCCACGTCATACTGTACGAGCTGCCCCAGTCAATGACCAAGGAGCTTCCTACCATCAAACAATGCTCCCTGAACTCAATCTGACGACAGATGTTCGCAATATACGCGTATGCCTCTCCGGCATCGTAATAGTAGTACAGTTCAACTAAATTGCCACACACGGTATATTTACTTCATTTATCCGTAAAATTTGATTTAAGTCTTCGTCATTCATAACTTATGTAGACGTATGAAAGACAAGTTAGCTGCTTGACTTGAATAGTAATGAACAGCCAACTTGAAACAATTTAACATCGATCACAGCCTATTTGGCACAATATTGTATGTTTAAACAATCAGATTGGAAGACTGCAATAAAATTAATAAGCTTAGATCCATTAAATACCAACAAACCCACTGTAATAGTTGAAATATATTCAAAAGCCAAGTAATTAGTCTGCTCTTTCAGTGACTTCTCAGTATAACATAAACATGATAGTAAGCGGAACACAGTCAAGCAACCTACACCGACTAAGGTAAGGTTAGGGAAAGAGGCGCGACAATAATAATGTGACTAGTCACCCCAAACCAAAAATAAGTCTCTTGGAAGGTTTTTATCTGGTGAATATCAAAAACAGTAATCTGGTCTTCGAAAATTAAATAATAATAAGGAAGAAATACTGAAAGAGTAATTAAAAAAAGATTTCTGCTAATAAGATGACTGGTTATAAATGAAATATGATCCTACGCCATTTCTATATTATGGATTCTTAAAATTGCAAAGTCATTCGAACCACATTTTGAATCGACAACAAATTAGTTTCTTTCTTTCTGTTCTATTCTTCGCATTTTAATTATAACGAGTAGACTTCAATTGACAATGTGTTCCAAGTTGTTGTCATCTGAAGTCATTAGTTACTGATACAAAAAAAAGAGATGATGAGGCCAAGTAAAGAATCCATCACCGCGTCATGACTCTATTCTCTTGATTGAAATGCAGACGATCTGTATCACTGAATGTTCATCTACTTTATGACATCCAATTAATGCATGTTAAGCATCTGGCATTGTTTCAATCCTACAATTCCAACTGTGCTCTATGAAAACGAAATCGATCACCAGCATCATACAATCCATACAATCATCCATATTTACCAGAAATCAATCTGACGATGATTAAGGTTCGCAATATACACGTACGTAAGTAGCCTTATGGCAAGATCTCATTGTATTCTTCGTCAAAGAGTAGATCACAAGCCTAGCGGTCAAATAAGATAGTTGGCTACATCCAGTTAATGATGGAGGGAATTCAGTCGCTGGCTCGTTTTATCCAGGTATGATTGATTAGTATTTTGTCATGTCTGTAGTAAGCCTACTGGTCGCTCGGTTTCTGATATATAAGTCATACCAGGCACAGGACCATGCCCGAAGGTTTCCATGGTTACATGGGTTATAAGAATGAATGCCTATCGTTCAATACCTTTGTCCAGGTAAACTATTTTCATATATCATTGGCACCAATTGTATGTGTTCATCAGTTTGTATACGTTACATTCCTCGATTTGCTGATGAATCATTTCAAAGAAAAGTCTGATATTTGATTTGAATAGCATGACACGGTGACACTTAAAACTAAAATACATCCAAGCCCAATTGGCGCAGAATTCTATGATATAAGTAACATATTTGAATGCAGTTTTAGTTATCACGGTAACCCTTACCTAGGCATTCAAACTAACTGCTCTACCATATTTTCTGCCTTCTGGGGATGACAAAATTAGATGAAAAATTCGCCACGAGTATTTAATTGTCACCCATGTAGCCCACGGCATCCTACGACTGCAAGAAAAGAAGGGATATTATAGTCACAGTATGATAATGGTCCTTCTACATGGTCTCCTTAGATCAAGTCTTCCTCAAAGAAACCAGCCCGAAACGCGCTATTGGGACGTAAATTCGTGATTCCCATATGGTTGGGAAAACTACGTTTCCCACCTTTCAAGACCAGTTCCTATCTAAACCTGGTTTATGGCATCCGAAAAATACTTGGTATTTATCTGACCGTGTATTGAACGAACACTTTCGATGATTCCATTGTACAGTAATCACAAGTGTACACCCACGTCATATTTTCCAAGCTGACCCATTCAAAGACATCCCATCAAACCTAGCTCATTGAACTCAATCTGACGACAGATGTTCGCAATATATGCGTATGCCTCCCCGTTACTGTAATTTTAGTTTATTTCAATTAGTTTGCTAGACCAGATAAAACTACTTCATTTATATATATATAAATATATATATATATATATATATATATATATATATATATATATATAATTTTTATATAGTGTTTGAGTGAACCCCAAACTTAAAACGTTTTTGAGACTCTCGCTCAGTTTCTTCTGTATTTGATCAAGTACTTGTGTATGTTATCAATGATAGACTAGTTACGCATTATTTTGAAGGTTGTTTTATGTTGTTCTTAAATCAGAAAATAAGTCAAAATTCACCTTGGACGAGCTTTTGTTTTTACGATGACTGGTTACAAATTATCAATGATCAGAGGCCATTTCTTTATTATTGATTCTTACAATTGTGAAATCATTCGAACATTCTGAATCGTTGATTATTTTTTCCTTTTGCATTTTAATTATAATTAATAGCCTTCCCTTACCATTGTGTTCCGATTTGTTGCCATCTGAACTCACTAGGCACTTATACAAAAAAAAACCAGAAAACAAAAATATGAAGATAAGGAAAGAATCCATCACTGAAGCATTATTTTATCATTTGATTCTTTATGCATACGATCTGTATCACTTGATGCTCATCTGGTTTATGGTAAACAATGAATGAATTATGAGCGTCTGGCACTGTTTAAAACCTTCAGTTTTAAATGTGCTCTATCAAAACGAAATCGTACACCCCGGCGCATCATACTGTATACGAACTGCCCCAGTCATCGAGAGCCCATCATCCATTTCCTCTGAACTAAATCTGGCGATAATCAAAGTTCTCAATATATACTTACGTAAGTAGCTTAATTGGCAAGATCTCGTTATATTCTTCATCAAAAAGTAGACCACACAAGACTAGCGGTCGAGGAAATGAGCCGGCGGCATCAGGTTAAACGTGCGATGGAGGAAATTTAGTCGCTGGCTCATTTACCCAGGTATGATCGATTAGTCAGTATTCTTCAGTAGGCCTACTGGTCGCTCGGTTTCTGACATATACGTCATACCAGACACAGGAACATGTCCCAAGCAGAGGCGTCGATCCTGGGGGGGGGGGGGGGGGGCGATCGCCCCACCAATGAAAATATTGGGGGGCAAACATATAATTTTGCCCCCCCCCCCCCAATAATTCCGGATATGCATAAAAAAAAACAAGATTGTAATGTTCAGCAAGCGAGATTGAGATACACAACTCGTTCTTTATTTAAAATCGTGCTCAAAATGTCCGCTTTTCAGATTGGAATATAACAATTTTCAGCTCGCGCTTTGCGCTCGCATCATTTCTGTAGCAAAAACCCATACTTTTCATGATTAAATTGGTGAATGTAAATGTCCCGTTTTCAGTTCTAAGCCTCAAGAGAGCTGCTTCAATTTGCAATAATCTTTTCTTGGATATATAGCTGTTCTTTATCAAAAACGTCCAGTAAACTGTCATTTTTTCAGATCGAAATATCAAAATTTTTAGCTCGCGCTTTGCGCTCGCATCTATTCTTCTTTTAGATACAAATCTTAATCATTGGTACCAAAAATGATTAGAATATCAAGTTTTTAGCTCAGAATATAAAGAAATTTGAGCGCACTCGTACTATTTGTGTAGTGAGATACGTGTCTGTGTCTCATGAGTCATATATATATATATATATATATATATATGTGTGTGTGTGTGTGTGGGTGTGTGAGTGTGTGTGTGTGTGTGTGTGTGTATATAATATATATATATATATATATATATGTGTGCGTGTGTGTGTGTGGGTGGGTGTTTTGTACGATCGAGCGCCTTTGGAACGTTAATGATTTTGCCCCCCCAATCTGAAAAATGGATCGACGCCCCTGGTCCCAAGGTTATCATGGTTATGGGAAGGAATGTCTACTGTTCAATACCTTTTCCCAGGTACACTATTTTCATATATCATTGGCCCCAATTGTATAGTATATTCATCACTTTGTATACGTTACATTCATACGGCACTATGGCACTTTAAACTAAACTGCATCGCAGCCCAAGTTCCGTAGAATTATAAGCTATAAGTAACCTCTTGGAATGCAGTTTTAGTTGTCACGGTAACCCTTTGCTAGGCATTCAAAGTAACTTCTCTACCATATATTCTGCCTTCTGGGGATGACAAAATTAGATTAAAATTTCGCCACCAGTACTTAATTGTCACTCATACAGCCCGCGGCATCCTACGACTGCAAGAAAAGAAGGGACATTGATAGTCACATTATGAGAGTGGTCCTTCTGCTACCAGGTCTCCTTGGATCAGGTCTTCCTCAAAGAAACCATCCCAAACGCGTTATTAGGACGAACAATCGGGATTCCAATATGGTTTGGAAAACAACGTTTCCGACCTTTTTAAGATCAGCTCGTGGATCTAGCCGTTGACATTAGACCATCCACCTGCTTAACGAAGCTATGTGGAGACCAAGCCCATTCAATGTAGTTTCCTCTAAACTGCGAGGATTCACCCTCTTCTATAAAGCTGGATATCAAACAGCTTTCAGTTATCATGGTTATTCCTCATGCAGCAAGGCATACACTCATTGGCAAGGACTGACATCACATTATCTTGGAATAAGCCGGAATGTTCGTGCGTCCTACAACATGCACAAGCGATTCATGTGTCACGCCGCTATACACTTGGTTCAGATAGACGGCATTGTAGGAGTATTGAAACGTTCGGTACTAAGGAAGTGGATTCGAACACAAAAATACTTCTTTTGCCATTAAACAAACAATATCGGATGAATTGGTTAAAGTCTCGGCCTAGAAGCTCCTCGCCCTCTCGAATCTTCTGCATGGCAAGATTTGTTGTTTTGTGATCGAAGCTTTCGGCCACTCATTAATGAAGGCTAGCCCATGCTAAAACAACCTATATAATGTGGTTCCGCAAACCATTCTCCTATCTCCTAGTGTACTGTCGGACTCCTGTACTGTCTAAAGCGTTCGTAAATTTCTAGCAGACTTCTCATCCTTAAAAAAATAATACCAAATCAATAACTAAACCTCTGCCCTACTGCATTAAATAAAAGTCATGCAGCGAAGGATCCCCAAATACTCAGAAATTAAGGCCTCACCTGGTTTGTGGCATCCGAAACATACTTGGTATTTATCTGACCATGTATTGAACGAGCAGTTTCGATGATTCCATTGTACAGTAATCACAAGTGAACACCCACGTCATACTTTCCGAGCTGCCCCATTCAATGACTTCACATAAGCTTAAGCTCCCCGAAATCAATCTGACGACATATGTTTAGAATCATAGTCATACTCATGAATATAATCAGAATCCTGATAGATTAGCGAATCATTTTAGGAGAAACCCTTTGGATGGAAGCAGGAATTTAAGCACCGGCATGGCTGGGTGAAATACAAGTGCTTTGTGCAGGTTGAAAAGCGACTTATTTTCCCCGGAGGGGGATACCCGAATTATAAAATGATACCTACATGTGAATGTGCCGCACCAAAAGCGAAAATAGGGGGCTGTGGAACTAAAGTTTTGTCTTAAATGGGTGTACCCTGATATTCTCTAGGATCAACGATTACCATAAATTCAATACTCTGGAATGGCACAAATCAAAGGTGTTTCGGAGCGTCACTTGAATGTGCATGAAATTGGTCATGACGTTTCTGCGCGCATGAACCAATCAACGGTCTCCAAATCGTTGTGCAGAGCTGACCGTTGAATTCACGCAGTCAATGATGCAATTTGCTATCAGGTCTATGATTTTATCATCATTAATAAGAATGTAAAAAAACAAACAAACAGGAAATCGTTTTGGTTTTCAAAGTAGCAAAAGTAAATACAAATCCATCGATTCAGGACATACTAGAATGACGAAAAATACTTTGATAACAACAGACTTTTGCATATTTTTTGCGACATTTTCCTCCTACGAAGTGAAAAGCGACACCTCACATTATAAACGTGAAACGTTAATGAAGCAAGCGGCGACGCAATGCTAGGACCAATAATTGATATTAAAAGACACTTACAAGTATATCAGAATCTCGGCCGGTGCTTGTAAATCAGGCTACGGCGTGCCATCGCCGCATTTACAAGTACCGCCGCGGCGCCCGAGCAAAAAAAAAAAAAAAAAAAAGAGGCAGTTTTCGGGCAAGGATGTATTAATGTATTCTACAGCACATTTACCATACACTCCGGCATACATAAGTTTTCGTTTTTTTTACCAATCTCGACACAAGCAGCATTTGTACCAATGAAAAAATCAACAAGCACAGACTCCGCATGGCACTAGACTTGGGCATATAGTCTTCATCTGTATGATGAACGACTGGCTTAAGGATAGCAAATATCAATGTTGGAAATACGTCAATGGTCTCTCCCTGCTTGAATGTAGGTAATCAACCATCAACCGAAAATCCAAGAAGAAGTAAACGAACTAGGAAATTGAACAAAGGCAAAAACATGAAAGTTAACCCAAAGAAATGTGTTGTAATTAACGTTCAGCATATGAAAAACCAAACTTATCTCGCCAAAGTAAAACAAATTGACGTACATGAGTTTTGTGAAGCCCATCTTGCTATTAGGCTGTTAAGCGGTTAGGTGTCTTCGTACAAAATGGTCAAAGCAGCAAGCATAAGGCTTAATATGATACTGATGTTGAAAAGGTATTCGGCTACCAGTAGAGGATTTGAAAGTTGTACACTGTTCGTATGAGCGCCCAAAAACTCGAATACTGCGCTCAGGTTTGACATTCTGGCCCAACGCGGTAAGAAAATAAATTGATAAACGGAGTTCAGAAATGTATGTGTCGCCCCATACTTTACTAAAAGCATACACATAATGGAAACCCCTCACTTTTCTTGACCTTCCAGCATTAGCTCCACGATCTTATTCTTTATATGTTCAGACTAATATTGATATCACTAATTATACATGGAGTAAATGTGTACATCAAGTTTTATTTATTCATGGTTTTTCACTTCACTACCTTATCAATGGGGCCTGCATAACCTAAAATGAACCTACAAATAGATGAACATCCATCGGTTACATAATGAATTCACCTAGAACATGTAGAATGTGACTATTTGAATCTGGATACCATCCTCTCATCATTAGCCTACTTGAGTTATGGTCATATGGTCATCGCGGATAAAGACGTTCATACTTGGCAGAAATTAGCAGTCCGCGATTCGAAATTAGTATTGTGCAAACTAATTTTTATTGCGCAAAAGATAGAAATCAATCCAATCTTGGAAAAAAATAATTATGCAGTTATTGTTTAGTATATAAATATATATGTATATATATGTAAATCAATTAAGCTACAAATACAAAGATATCATGTTTTTTTTCTTAAAATGTTTTGTTCTAGTTAATTAAGGGCCGCAAAGATGTGGGCCAAAATGAAGGGGTAAAATATACTATAATAAGATTCAATAAAGATGTAATTGAACTAAGTATTTTATTCGACGTAATGACGAAACACGCATTAAGATGTGTTCTGATGACTGCTGAAAGAAGGCTCATATCTCTGTGATTAATGCGTTATATCGCTTAAACTTTAAGTCTTCTTATAATGAAATAAATACTAGTTTACGATTGTAAAATTATGTACAAGATGATTTGGTAATTTTTACTTTATACTCATTTAAGAGTGTCAATACTTTTTTTTCTTTAGAGGACAATATAGTCACTCTATAAAAGATACATTGCGATGGTATTTTTGTTGCATCAGTGCATAAGATCCAAATTTTTAACCACTTGTATTTTCAACTCTCTAAGTTTTCCCTCTGCCACTTTTACCTCTGAAAATGTTATCATTGCAATCTTTAAATCGGTCATATTTTACAAACTCTAATTTTGCTTCTGCCATTTTTACCTCGCACCATGATTTCAAATTTTATCGCCCATTGGCTTGGCATAAAATGCGAAAACTACAGGTACTTATCATAATTCTTATTGCCAACACCAGCATTGAATGTAGATTGTAGCAGAACTTATTGCAGTGCTGTACAAGAGACTTAAATAAAAATTGGGTACAACCTTCGCTATAGTTGAGATCAAATATATCAAAAGCTGACTTTACACCCGAGAGGATAATAACAGCAAATTACTTCGGAATGACTTTGGAAGTCATACTTGATGGCAGTAAATCAATTACAGTTCCAATGTTACACCTATATGCAGATTAAACGTACCGTACATCAAAACATGATATTATTTGGTTGGACTTAACAATTATCCAAGTTAGTAGGGAGACACAAGCTTACTATTATTATTATTATATTATTGTACTGTTATTTCGTAACTTGTCCGATTTCTCTGAAAGAAGTTCAATTATACTGTCCTTAAATGTACAATGAAACAGAACAGACATCAACGAGTTATTAATAAATAATATAAATGACAGGACGCAGACGAACATCAAGATAACGTCTTGCAAGTTTGGCATCGTTAACGCGACTTATTAGGTGGAAACCATTTTTTTTACACCTGCTTCACTAACTCTAGCAAATTCTCTGAAATGAACACTTTTATTCATGGCAATGATGTAGAAATATGATATAGGAAACACTCATCTTGTTGAAAGCTAGCTCATCCGAAAAAAATCTTACCTTAGTCACTATAAAACTGTAATTGTGGTAGTTGGCTGTTGTAAGTAGAAATGGAAGGTTCCCTGTAATTTATTAACCATAATTCGATATTTAAAAAATCCTCACCAGGTTTATGGCATCCGACAAAAGCTTGGTATTTATCTGTTAATGAAAGGAACGTGCAACAGTTTTGGTGGTTGAAAATGCGTATACGCATTCTTCCACCCACGTCATACTTCTAGAGCTGTCTAGTTCAATGTTATCCCATGATTTTATATTTTGGAAGGTGATTTCTAGGTGTTAAGAGTGATATGCATTTTTACTAGATAAAATCCTAAATGAAATGTGCACATTGGGATCAGTGAGTTAAATCTACCACTACCGTTAGCCCTTAATCGGTAAAAGTACCATTATGTGGTTATGAATGAAAAAGCTACTTATGCCAGCAGCGCCATATGGCATAAAAGCAGCTCAACCAAATATCGATTCATCACCGCCACCAGAAGGAACTGGAGGAACCATCGTACCCGTGGTAATATTTCTTTAAAAAATTAACAACTTTGAGCTCGTCTTTTTTTAATAAAAAAGAGACTGTGTATCCCAAAGAACAACTGATGCGAGCGCGAAGAGCGAACTGAGATACATTATATACTGATAAAAAAGGGAACCTGGCTAGCACTGTTTACATTATAGAGGGAATGTGAAGAAGATATGGATCTCACTAAGCAAATGATGCTAGCGCGAAGAGCAAACTCTTTTTTTTTCGGGGGGGGGGGGGGGGCAAGGAGTATTTGTACCTAATACAGGGCCATTCTAAGCATTTCAAAAGGAGGGGAAAATATCCTGAACAGGATGATTACCTCACTGTTATCGCATATAGCTCATAAGATATAATTGTACATGAATATCGAACAAATAATGAACTAAAGAAAATGTACAATTTGGCATTCACCAACAGACACGGATGATGGAACTCTAAGACTAGGCATCTGCATGGTACTGGAAGCAAGACAGATGCACACAATTCGACCAGTAGTGCGTTGCCAGTCGAGCTTAAGTGACAAGAACCAGCATCAAGTCACTACAAAACTTATACCATACGACATTGCATTAAATGCCAGATCAGTTCTTGTCAACTGTAACTAGGTTCAAACAATAGTCCATCTAAATAAATAATTATCATCCTTGACCTGACATTACATAAAAGGGTGTTTCAGGCTGCCGATCTTAGACGCAGAAAAGTTCATTTAGATGGATTTCTTTTTTTAACCACAAAATTCGAAACTGAAATCCCATGCTTTTCATTCAATTGTGATTTTTTTTTTTACAATAGTACAACTTTTTATTTGATTTTATATATGTTTTCAGTAAGATATTCTTGCACTTGTATTGAAAAAAGGTTGAATTGATAATAATTAAAAACCTACATAATATGTAGCTCATGGAGCTGCTTTATTCTATTATATGCTATATATATTATATATAGCGTATAATATAATAAAGCAGTTCCATTTGCTTTTGAATACTGCTCTCAGATAACACGACCAAAAAAAAAAAATATATACATGTATATATTTTCTTCCATCATTCATGTCATTTGCTTGAGACTTGTTCATCGCCATTTTCTCATTCCTTTTATTTGTTATTTTTTTCTGGGGGCTAATTAATATGATCACTCTATAAGTCTATAAACATGATTAATGGGTTTTGCTACGACATTTCGAATGCATTTGAGTATAAGATTCGACTTTGGAGCCACTAACTTTTTGTTACATCTGTCAGTTATCCCTATGTCATCTGTACCTCTGCTGCTGCTAATATACATATATATATATTTATATCCATCTCATTTTGTTTCTGGCGCCGGGATTTCTGATGACATTGCCCAGTAATTTGGCAAACAATTATAAAAGTATCGGTCTGAGAAATAAGCCGTTAATAACGTGACATTATATTTGGTATACTTATCTAAATGTCCATTGCCAACACCAGAACTGGATGTAAAGTGGGCTAACAACTGAAGGTATTGCAGTGCCTTACCAGATACTTAAACTATTTCAAAAAGTTGAGCTCAAAATATATCAAAGCCTAATTTAGATCCAGCAAGACAAGTACAAAACCCGTTTACTTTGGAATGCCTTTTGGAAGTCATACTTAATGTCCAGGAGGAAAATTCCCATCGTATGGTACGACGGCTACGACTACATTGATATTGGAAAGAGCGAATATTTAAATATGAGACTAAATGGTTGGACACACCAGTCCTAATATGTGAGTAACAACTAGTGCACGTTTCTTTAAAGATAATTGCTGAGAAAATAAGAAAAATAAACATGGCGGTCGATAAAATGTCGGGTATATTTTCCAGGCAATTAATACACTGTTCCACATATGCCTGTTTGTGTTAGTTATTATCATAATTATCAGTTTTCAGCAAAGATTTTATGATCTCATAAAGATGAGTTGATTTTGATGTACAAGCTCTAGATCTATTATAATATGGTGGTAATCAACCTTCATATTAAAGGCTTTGTCGAAAAATAATTGTTTGCTGCATTTCCCTCTTTTACCATTGATTAAAAGAAGTGTAATAATAATTTCCTTAAATGTGCAAGGAAACACACTAGACAGGTATGAGTTATCAATAATAAGTAACAGGGGTAGGAAGAACATCTAGACGATGCCTAATGAAGGTTGGAATCGAGCAAAGCCATAAAAACTTATTGGCTGAATTGGAAACCATCTTTTATTACATTTCTTCACTGACTCTAGCAAATGCTCAGAGATTACCATTACCTAACAGCAAACAATGTAAAGATTCTCTGTAAATTATTGAACAGTAATTCCCGTTATATCTAACACCTCACCTGGTTTGTGGCATCCGACGAATGCTTGGTATTTATCTGACCATGAATCGAACGTGCAACAATTTTTGGTGGTTAAAAATGCCTATACGCAATCTTCCACCCACGTCATACTTCTCGAGCTGTCGTATTCAAAGTAATCCCATAAGTTTTTTTTAGGGGTTAAGTGAGAGGGATGAGCATTTTCACCGTGTAAAAATCTCAGTGAAAAGTGCACATAGGTATAAGCGAGTTAAATGTACCACAACTGATAATGCTTGATCTGCACAAGTATTTATACCTGGTTTTGAATGAAAATACCCAGTTATCATGTTTATCAAAGCAGTGTCACATTGCGTCAAATCAGCTCAATCAGATACCGATTCAACACCGGCACGAGAATTGTAGCAACTGCAAGTTTTTCATTTACCGAGCGCCGATGCTTTGTAGTTAGATAACAGATTCCCTTAATTAAAATAATACAGATTCGTAACTAGAAACTGGGCGAGATCGGTAACTTTGATATATATATAAAACATGCGATCAATCTTGGCGATGTACGTGTACGGGTTTCCTTCATAATCATATATTTATATATCTCATTTTTTAGCGGATAACACATGTCTGTGATTGCCCGTATAGGATTAATGTATTAGCCACCGAAAGGTGTATATATATTTATTTTTCAGCCATGGAATGTGAAAGCATCACGTCGATAAAACAACGCGTTCATCGTGTTAACGCATTGAAATATAAATGATCAAAGACGTATTGCTATTCCCCAAGAGGGAGAGGGGGGGGGGGAGGATAAAGATACGTGTGTCAATGCTAGATGAGACGTCGTAATCAACAGTATGAAAATGTGTCAAACGTTGAATATAAATTGCCCTTGACAAAGGTCATTATTTCAGATGAAACTTAACTAAATAATTTTAGATTAGGATACGACAAAATACCCCCAATTGTAGCGTTTATGGCCTTTGATTACATTTTACACCATCCAGAAATAAATATGATCATATTGTAATGAAAGCAAGTGCGATGATGCGCGTGTGCGCATCGTGGTTTAGTGGCTTTTTTGGTGCGATTTAGACGTAAAACAAAGACATTCTAAGCATTGAAAAAAACATGAACATGATGCATACCTCACGGTCGGTGCAAAGAGTTTGCAAGACACCATATAGCGCAGCAATCTCGAACATGTAATCATAGGAAATGTACAAATTGACATTTGCCGGCAAGATTGGTGGAAGTCAGAGACCAAACAACAACGAAGCACTCGAAGCAACGCTGAGATACAAAATAACAATCCCTAGGGCATTGTTAGTTGGCCTTGAGACATAAGACTTAAGTCACTACAACCATGCTACAACACTGATACCATATGATATTGTATTAGATGTCAGATCAAGAAGAGAGGTGATATCTCCTTGGTCAGATCAGTTATTGTCCAAACGAGGTCCAGAGAATAAAATAGTCCATTGGAAACAAGATGAGCTGGGTCAGCGATTTATAGGAAACGAGCAGTATTCGCAAGGTGTTCAGTTTCTTCTCAAGGAAGTTCAAAAAGTCCTGAAATATTTTTTGTCTTGAAATAATCGCAGAGACAATACTTTCACTGGCGACAGCAAATAATGTACCTACAGATGCCATGCTATCGTTTGATACCTTCTTGAACGTGAAATTAATCTTGCCAATAAAAAAAACGCGATAAAATTTCAGAAAAAAAAAATAAAGCTGTGTTATTGAAAACCTCAAAAGCTAATTTCCAATGAATATGAAATATATATTGTAACGATTTTGGTGTATACTGAATTGTACTGTTCTTCCTTAAAGATATTTGAATTTCACAGTAACTGATAAAACACCAACTGGGGTTCCACCTTTTACTCCAGCAAAGCTGAATCAACTAGTCAAGTGAGTAGACCCAGACTCTGCAATGCTGAAAGTAAGAAGCATGAAAACTGTTATCGCTATGAATCCAACAATCATGTGCCTCCCCAATTTTATTATATATGGTTACGCAATATTTCAAGTACGAAATGACTGATGAAGGGAATTCTAGCCAAAGCGTTTTAGCCAAGTATATGAGAGTCGAGTATACCGAGTAACTGGTGGCAATGCTGAACTTCATGATTTGGATTACACTGATGACCTATAGCAGCCTATGCAGAATAGTCTGTATTTTACTGTGTGTATGCTACTGATTCAATAATTTGGTTTGAAACAGGAGCTGTAGTCAACAACAATTCCTTAAGTATGAGGATTGGCACTTAAACAGACTGCTCTATAACGAGTAAAGACACATAATTATGAGATAAATTTTAGTGACGTACATTTCAAACCGAATGCATTAGAACTCAGAGCATACTCTGTTCAGCAGTCGGATGGTAAATCACCTACATGTATGAAGGGAATATATTTTTGTTGCTCATCATGGAAACAAGCTACATGTACAAAATCGACCACCATTGATGGGCCAAAACTGTTGTAGTTGGATTGGAAAAACGTGTTTCACGTCCAGTCTACAAAGCTGCAGAGTCTAGTGAAACAATATGGCGGTATGTTTAAATACAGCTATGAATGGTAGCTTTTCGCTGTGGAACCAAACGTCGGAATCAAAGAGGGCGCAACCCTGGTGCATTGTAGACCGCGTCCAGTACGGCATACAAGAAGTTGAGAAAGAGTAAAGAAAAAGACAACATCGACCGGGCAACTCCGATAGCATTGTTGCCGGAAGCTGATGGAAGTGCCCGATTTTTTAGGAGATTATAAGACAACAGTAAATCGAGCAGTTGGTGACGAGTGTTATTCCTTTCACACATTACAGTATTTGTTTGCAGAGTTGGGAGGTACCAGTCTTCTCTAAGTTGAACCTTTCTCACGCATATGTACAACTCAACTTAGAGCAGCACAGTCAGCAGTGTATTACTGTCAGTACAAATACGAGAATGTATTTGTACACGAAAGTACCTTATCAAATTATGTCTTCGCCGAAGATCTTTCAAGCGGCAATGGATAAGATTATTCTAGGTTCTAGGTTCTGTAGTCAGTATGATGTAACGATAGCTACATTCACAGAGGATTAGAATCTCGATATGCTGGCACAAGTGCTAAATCGTTTATATGATCACAACGTGAAGGTAAAAACGGGGCATGGGTGCCTTTGTATAAAGTGGTGTACCAGGGGTTGAACTTAAGCTCACAGGGGCTTCAAGCTGTCAAATAGAAAATTGAGCCAATCATCGATGCTCATAAGCCAAAGAATATGACCGAGCTTAGATCATTTTTAGGGAAAGTTTCAGTTGCTATTTCTACCTGATCGTGCATCAGTGTTAGCCCCGCTTCACATAAAGAACATGAGTGAAAAGGGTGGAAATGGCAACAAGAAACATATTTGAAATGCAAACGAATGTTAACCATTGATGCACCTCTTGTCCACTATGATAACAGGCGTGGGCTAAAGATGTCACGTGATGCATCTGGCTACGGTGTAGGAGCTCATTACTTATCACAAGCCGCTATTTCATTTCGGTGTCCTAAGTCATCGTTTGCGACAATGGAAGCATCAATAATGCGGCGATAGACAATGCTTCTTTCGCAGTACAACTGCGCGTTTGCCTCACGAACATTCTGCTGACGGTACATAAGGTAGCATCTATGTAACCAATGTTGTAGACAGTACATTTCCTGTTACCGCAATAGTGATGGCTGCAGAGCCTCAGCAAGACTCTGTTTTGAAACACGTGTATAATCACACTTTGCATGGATGGGCAGAAAACTGTACCAATGGATGATGAGTTGCAACCAAAATATCACAATATAAAGTTTGAATTGTCTTTTGATCCGGGTTGTGCCAAATGGATGCTTAGAGTGATAAAACCCAAGTGAACATCATTCTCGGCACTCAGGTGTTGCATTGATGAGCAATTGCAAGATGATTTATGTTTTGGCCAGGTACTGATAAATTTCTAGTAGATGTACCGTTTGTCAAAATGTCAGAAACAAACCACAAAGAGTACAAGGGAAACATGGCGTTGGCCTGACATGAGAAGCATGGCGTTGGCCAGCTCTTAAGCAATTTCGGAGTTTGTGTGTTATCCTCTCTACCGGACTCCATCTCTCGTTTTCTCGCTTTCGGTTATCTAAGTACTTCCCTTCTATGCGAATTAGTACCACCTATGCATATTTCGATTGTTTGAACAAATAAATGATTATTGCAGGTTTACCAGTCACAAGGCAACACGATTAACATCATTCAAATAAAACGCCTCACCTGGTTTGTGACATCCGACAAATGCTTGGTATTGGGATGTATATGAACTAAACGTGCCACAGCTTCGAGGTTTTACCTACATATACGCAATATATCACCAGAGTCATACTGATCGAACTGCCACGATCAATGATATCAAATTAGTTAAGACATGTGATCCAACGTAAGTGATATATAAAGTTCGGAACATAACCGAACCGAGACAAATTATTTAATGCTCGTTTAACTTTACAAACCAGTATCATCGATGCGAAGGATCAAGATTACTTGTGATAAGTAGCCATTGTTCGCTTTATACATACTGTTTTCAAATACTAGCTGCTGCCATAGGGTTACCTTGTAACATGCAGTTTTAGTCACTGATTATTATCCATCAGTTCTTGTCATGACAATTGACGGTCTAAATCAACTCTAAATACAATTTATGAAACCTACCATTATTACAGAAAATGGCATTCGATCGAAAATCATTACACAATCAATGTCCCGCGCTTAAACCAAACCAACGATTTACTTCAAAAAATTAGTAATGTGAGACGAATGTTCCGCCAGAAACCCTGTGGTTCATAGCTTAATATATATCGGCAGACTGCTATTCATGTTTAAAACTGCAGTGCTGGTTGCTCAAGCCCGGAAATCAGACTGATTTTGCAGGATCTCTGGTCAGGGTTTTCTGACCAAGGAATCGTCATGCTGGGCATGGCATAGGCAAAAACTGGAAAATCAAGGTAATCAGAAATAATAACAAGGAAAACTAGATCATCAAAACATGGTCTAATGTTAGGTGTAGCTTTCAAGACGTGGTTTGAAACAGTTGGGTTAGGACCCACTTGCATTAAATCTAAACCTTAGAACATAACGTTAGATCTTTCGTAGCGCTACATGTACGCGAATATATAGGTTATCTGTTAGGCCCTAGGGTGAGCTTTAACTATACATTATTGCAATTCCTGACTAGGACTCCGTTGCATGAAAAATAATATTATGGTAACTTTGCCATCCAATGGTAACAACCATGGTAACGCTTATTAATGGCCAATCAGAATCAAGGATGCCATGCAAGTTACAGTTGCATGGAAAAGTTACCATTGCATAGCAAAGTTTTATGCAACGGGGCCCAGGTCTAAATCGGCTCTCGATATAACTGTTGTGTAATATCTAGTTCTGTCTAAACTCGAAGTACTCTTCTATAGCTATGCTGCATTTAGCTAGGGTCTGAAATTACATCTAGATTCTCCATTACTATGAAAATCTAGATACATTTGGTCCAATGATTTACTGTATTGATTTATTGCAGTATCCTTTGCAAGGATTTATTGAATCGCAAAATAAACCTTGCATAGTTCTAGATCTATATTGTCTGTCTACTTGTAGGTCAGAATCTAGAGTCTATTTTACGCACCTGGGTAGGTTGCTCTACACCCTCAGGCAATGTGCCGTACTTATTATTTTTTTTTTCTTCTATGGGGAATGAATATTAGTAGGTACGACCATGTAAATAAAGAATAATGAAAGATACTTGAGTATTTCACCAACGTACACTTCGTAGATAAATTATGCAAGTAAGACAAACGACCAAGTCTTTTCCATGCTGCGTAAAAACTGTTTTAAATGCATGGACAGGTAAATAGGCGGAAACTAATAGTTGCCTAAATGTATATTTTTCTGCAGATGTTTCAGTTGTCCTTCAACGCGATGAAAATCATTCAAATAAAACGCCTCACCTGGTTTGTGGCATCCGACAAATGCTTGGTATTGGGATGTATATGAACCGAACGTGCCACAGCTTTGAGGTTTTAACTACGTACACGTAATCTCTCACCAAAGTCATACTGAGCGAACTGCCATGGTCAATGATATCCCATTAGTTAATAAATGTAAAAATCTAACAACATATGTGGCATATCTCCGGAACATAACCGAACTGAGACAAATTGATAATGTTCGTTTAAATTTACAAACCGTATCATCGATGAGTAGGGTCAAGATCCTATATGAGAATTAGGCAGGGTTCGCATTATGATTCCATTTTGCAATACTGTTGTCTTAGGTTCCCCTTGTAACACGCAGCTTAGTCATGTTAGTCACCGATTATTATTCATTAATACTTAAACAAAGTGTTCGGTCCCTTAAATTTCCTGTGCTACATGAATGATCTGCCAGACACTGTAAAGTCACAAGTAAGACTGTTCGCATATGACTGCCTCCTCTATCGTCAGATCAGTAAGCAGCAAGACCACCACCCCGGGGGGGGGGGGGGGGGCACTCGACCAAAAAAGTGGTAGGGGTGTGCCGCGGGCGAGGCAAAAACGGGGGCCTTGGAGCGGGCTTATTGTAAAAAGGAGGGTCCTCGGAGCGGGCTTCGGAACTACAAATATTTGTGAAAACGGGGCTCCTCGGAACGGATCTCCGTATCTCTGTGAGTGCGTATGCATCCCTATGGAACGGGCAATCGTGCATGACGCCTGCAGCTAGCGCGGCCTCCGCCGGGTGCGTTCTCGCTTAGGCGATGGTCGAAAAGCGCTCTACGGCCGCTTTTCACCAAAATTGCAGCTCCTTGTAGCAGATCAATGCGACCGGAACGGCGTAACGAAAAATATGCGAAGCTTTGGAACGGATTTCTTTCTTCTTTTTTCTCGATAAGAAGGAAATGCTATGCCTTGGAGCGGCTTTCTTTGTTCTTTTTCTCAAAAAGACAAAAATGCTATGCCTTGGAACGGAAATTTGAGTGAAAAAATGGGGGTCCCCTCCGCGGCACATACCCACTATGCATTATATACTGAGTGCCCCCCCCCCCCCGGGACCACCACATCCTCCAAAGCATTCTGCATTTTGCATTTTGCATTTTGTAATACTTGAGGTGCCAGGCTCGATTGTGTAACTTTTATGCAATTTGTTTTATAACCTGTAAACATGTGAATATTGTTGGAAAATAAATACATCAAATCAAATCAAATCAAAGCGACCTCACAGCGTTGGATTCTTGGGCACAGACATTGGGTAAGTGCTTCAATGCAATGAAGTGTTACACCATGAGTATCGGCAGCAAGTCGTCCTTCTTCTACCAGCTGGGTGACCACATCCAAGATACACGCTACCTCAGATTTACCATCTCAGAGGACCTCAAGTGGGAAAAGCACGTTGCAAAGACTACCCAGAAGGCAAACTGGGTCTTATCCCTCCTTCGTAGGAATCTCCACTTCTTCCCTGCTGACGTCAAACGCACAGCCTATACTGCACTCGTAAGACCCCTCCTCGAGTATGGTGCAGTAGTATGGGATACATACCTGCAAAAGGACACAAACAGACTCGAAAGTGTCCAAAGGATAGCAGTTCGCTTCATCACAGGGAACTATGTGTCTAGGGATGAGGGTTTCATCACAAACAAGCTAGCGGAACTACATCTCCTAAGCCTGAAGGAAAGAAGAAGGAATCTCAAAGTCACCCTCTTCTTCAAAGTGGTCGGGGGTTGGTGCCAGCTCTCCCAATCCAAAATTTTGCTCAACCTATAAAATCCAAACGACGTATCCGTGCCAAACAATTTAAAAACTGTGACACTACAATCCAATCGGAGCACGAACTGAACAATACAGGAACTCATTCTTCTCATCCACTATCATTGAGTAGAATCACTTGAGTGATGCTGTAATCAACTCAACATCGACAAGCTCATTTAAGAAGGCCATTGACAGAACCTTCTAGTCCTCACTCCGCCCTCTCTCACCCGATGTGTTTATGCCCAGGAGAGCCCTGCATCGTACACATCCAGATCCAGAGTAAAATAATGGAAACCAACAGTCTGAAACCATTCTAACTGTGATACAATTAACACAACCTACCATTACCACGAAACATAATTTTCGGTCAAAAATTATTATAAAATCTATGTTCCATGCTTAAACCAAACCAACGGATACTTTCAAGGAATCAGTAATATGAGACGAATGTTCTGCCCCAAACCCCGTGGTTCTTAATTTGCTATAGACCTGCAGATTGTCATGCAAATCGAAAAAAGCCCAAATGTAAGACTAATATTGTAGGTTCTCTGTCCTAAGTTTCCCGACCAAGTTAATCGTCGCGCTGGTCAAGGCATAGGTGAGAATTGGAAAATCAAGGTTATCAGAGAAAATTCATCAAAAATAATTACGTGAGTTTGACCATAAAAACTAGATGTAGCGTACTGTATATTCTAGTTCTCCCAAAATGGTTCAAAACACGGCGAGTTAGACATCACGTACATTGAATATAAACGTTAGAACTTAACCTTACATCTCAAGTCGCACTACATGGATATCTAACTCATCTGTTAGACCATATATGGTTAGTAAAGCTATAGATGACCCTAATTCCTGACAAGGTCAAGATCAGGCTCGGTATTCATTTGAAAGCATTTATCGTGTGTATAGTACCTGGCATTTTATTTTGCAAAGGAAACTAGTTACACTTATATTCACATCACATCTATATAATTTACTTTATCAAGCCGAATTTAAGCAAAATTATTAGTCATAACCATGATGACTTCACAATGCTTTAGCCAAATAATGGGCACTGTATCTATCCTTGTGGGCCCAGAATGTATGAATGCGGGCATCAAATTTCTAAACTGCATACAATACAGACTTAAGTATTGTAGGTGGCTGACAGAGATTTAGGAAATTCTTTGGCCAAAAAATGCAGTAAAATACCAAAAATGGTTAAGTATTTTACTCAGCAAAAAAATGTAAAACAGTTAATGTTTCTGATTGCAATTAATGCAAGCATCATATTAAATGCTGGCTAAGGTATCGGCATAGCTGTGGTTGGATATAATTTTTGATAAAAGTTGTTGAAACCTCAAATAAATAATAAGGGCCCTTAAAGGAGAATGAAACCCTTGAAACCATCTGAATCCATATAAAAGAGAAAAATCAAAGAAACATATTGTTGAAAGTTTGAGGAAGATTGAATGAATAATAAGAAAGTTATGAGCATTTGAATATTGAGATCACTAATGCCATGTAGATCCTCCCTTTGGCAATGCGACCAAGATCTGTGATGTCACACACGTACAACTCCCTCATTACTTTAGTACTTATTTCACTTATATTCTCACTTTTATAGAGTCTATCACAAGGTGAGGTGTTCTCTTTATGAGAGGACAAGTACAGAGGTTTCACAACATTATATCATTGATGAATCGTTTGTCATATGATTAGAATGAGCAAAAAGAGATGTTTTGGGGTATATTTTCAGTGTCCAAAACTGGACAACTCTCCCCTTTTGGACACTGAAAATGTACCCCAAAACATCTCTTTTTGCTCATTCTAATCATATGACAAACGATTCATCATTGATATAATGTTGTGAAACCTCTGTACTTGTCCTCTCATAAAGAGAACACCTCACCTTGTGATAGACTCTATAAAAGTGAGAATATAAGTGAAATAAGTACTAAAGTAATGAGGGAGTTGTACGTGTGTGACATCACAGATCTTGGTTGCATTGCCAATGGGAGGATCTACATGGCATTAGTGATCTCAATTTTCAAATGCTCATAACTTTCTTATTATTCATTCAATCTTCCTCAAACTTTCAACAATATGTTTCTTTGATTTTTCTCTTTGATATGGATTCAGCTGGTTTCAAGGGTTTCATTCTCCTTTAAATTTAATCTACACCAAGCTAGGGTCTAAAATTATAGGTAGATTCTCTATGAAATCAAAGTCTCGTGATTCATTGTGCCGATTTTTTTCGGTTAAATGGCAGAGTAAACCTGGCATAGTTCTAGATGTACATCCTTGGTCTATATGAGGTTCTAATTTTTTTCCACCAACTTGGGTAAAGGTGGCGATGTAATATAATTCTTTATTCCATTTAGCAATGTCACGTAGATAATTTTTTCTTTCTGACATTGAAAATACATATTATCATTTTTATTATTTCATCATAATCATAATGTATTTATTTTTTTATCAGGGCCAAGACACTTGTACCAGTAGAAATTAAATCATTCAATGACTACTAGCTAATTAAACCAAAATATGGATTGCGGTGAGTACGGCCATCTTTCGATTTTCATTTTACTAATTTCATATTCTTTGTTTTACATATGGTGTAAATTTTTTGTTCATCGGAAATAAATTCAAGTTAGAAAATAAATAATTTCATTAGCACTTTCAGATACTGAAATACCGCATCTGCCTACCCCATGAATGAGGGGTTGAACAAAATTCGGCGTCAATAGTTATTTAAACATATATGTGCATCTCGTTAGAAAATATTGAAATATAGGTAAAATGTTGTTGAAGGTTAAAGTAATGGTACTACGGCATTAAAATTGCATTGTTGTGAATGGTGTAAGAACTTTATAGAAGCCAGAACATTCCAAGAGATGTACAAACATGTGTAATGAAGGCAAATTTCATTATTATGTGATCGACTAGGACTGCTCGGCTGCAATGCATTATTCAAAACAATAATGATATTTTAAAAGGGGATATATTTTGTACCAACAAAGATAGAGTTATCAACATCTCAAAGCCGTAAGGTGCAAAATTAATCTCTGGATGTCTGGAAAAATAATAATTGCATGAAAAAAGGACCCTTAATTTCATGGGTTAATTCAATTATTGCGTATGCGTATTGCTGACGATATGAAAAAAAGATCGATTTGGGCAAAGTGATGCTTCTTTCAAGATTCCTCGGCAAAATGGCTCGGTCACTTTGAAATGTTTTAGAAAATAGAAACACTCTTTTGATTTGAAATACCACTTTCTGCTTACCTTGAATCATATTTGCCCATCTATTCTTTTTTCGATGAAAAACAAGACTATTAATTTTTGTTTAATGTGTTATTTTTTTTGCCAAAACAAGGTAGCTATAAACTTAAAATAATGTAGCATACTGATGCCATGCATTCTAAAAAATATGACAATTTTTTTCAGGGTCAAGACATCTTTTCTTAAAGGAGAAGCAGTATAAGGTATTTCAATTTTACAGTACCTGACATAGCACCAAAAGGTGCTTCATATGATTAAATAGGCTTTATGCCGTGTAGCGTGAGCGAAGGAGCAACGCGCATTAACCATTCTTGAAATGGCGCATAGCTTATGTTGAGACGCTGTATTCCTAAGCTGATCATGTTACATTCATTACATTTTTTGAATAAAAAAGTTAATGAGGCAGAGTATTACTGCACTGTGTAATTTTACATTCATTGTGTAAATGTACAAAGATCTATACTAGAAGTAAAAAAATACACATTTCATGCCATTTGAATAGTTCTGCTCTGTTAAATTGGAGAAAACTTCATGTTATAACAACTTAGATAACTATTATGTTACACTCTCTGTAAAATCTTCCCTTTGCAGATTGTTCAGTTTTCCGTCAACACGATGAATATCACTCAACTAAACGCCTCACCTGGTTTGTGGCATCCGACAAATGCTTGGTATTTTG
This sequence comes from Lytechinus pictus, assembly GCF_037042905.1. Lineage (NCBI taxonomy): Eukaryota > Metazoa > Echinodermata > Echinoidea > Temnopleuroida > Toxopneustidae > Lytechinus > Lytechinus pictus. Next base: position 6,488,207 of record NW_026974141.1, read on the forward strand.
TTGTATATGAACTGAACGTGCCACAGCTTCGATGTTTTAACTACGTAAGCGCAATCCCTCACAAAAGTCATACTGATCGAACTGCCAAGGTCAATTATATCTCATTAGTTAATACATGTACTCCAACACAGGTGACATATGTTCGGAACATAACCAAACCGAGACAAATTGATAAAATGATCCTTAAAATCTACAAAATCGTATCAATGATGCGCAGGATTATTGGTGAGTTGCGGTCAGAGCTAGCGTTACAACATGTACAATGTGGCCTTGTAACATGTCACTGATCATTATTCATCAGTACTTAAACAAAGTGAAATGATGGACGTTGATCCACTCTGTGTTGCAATTGATACAACCTACCATTACCACGAAAAATTAGTTTTGGTCGAAAATCATTATAACATGCATGTTACACCCTTTCACTAAACCTACAAATTCCTTCAAGAAACCTATAATATGAGAAGAATGTTCCACCCAATTCCCCGTGGCTCATGATTTACTATCTATCGGCAGACTGTAATGAGTTTATAAAACTGCAGTGCTGGTTGCCCAAGCTCAGAAATGAGACCGAATTTTGCAGGCTCTCTGCTTTGAGTTTCTTTACCAAGGAATCATGGCATATGCGAAAACTGAAAAAACCAAGGTAATCAGAAAAAAAGTAAACTAGACCTCAAATCTAGGTCTAACTTAAAGTGTAGCTCTCAATAAATGGTTCGAAACAACCGATTTAGACGCCACGTACCATGAATCTAAACGATAGAAGCTATCGCACCACGTGGATATCTGACTTATCTGTTAGAGCCTGGTAGGTGGCTGACTCAGATTTAAGCAAAATTCTTAGCTCCAAAATGTAATTGAATACAAAAGATGGTTAGGGATTTTACTTAAAGATTCTTCACAGTTTAATAATAAAAAAAAAAAATCTCCCATTTCCCACATAATTACTTTAGCACCTCAATATTTGAAATATGCAACTATATCATGGGTTCATGTGGTTGATTTTTGCTTTTAAGCTTGACAGGTAACCCAATTGGAATTTCTCTAGAATTGCACGTTCAAACGAATTTGTTATTTTGAGACCCCACAAGATCACTACGTTGAGGTTTAACCTCTATTACTAGTCCAACAGTTCATGTAAATCTCATTAAATGTTACAGTGTAGTTACTGAAGATGGAGACTTCATTAACATCGATATTCATTTGCCCAGATAAGTATAGCAGCACCTTCATTTCTTTCAAATTCCAAGAAAAGTACACACACTGTAATGGTGGCACATTTCATAGTTTCTAGTCGACTAGGACTGTTCCAGCAAAAATCATTTTCCCAAACAAATAATATTATCGCATTAAGCTCATCATAAATATCTTGGTAGAAGCTTTGATGGACTCTCATAGGTTAGGAAGGTCATGGTTCATATACATGTAAGTAAACAATGAACGTAGTCATGTGACATCGTCACATGTTACAATAGCAATTCCGAGAATAAACCCGGCATTGCTCGACACTATTTCTGCATAGAGGCTAAAAAGATAATCCCTCCCACCCGTCCCAAATTATGAATAATAAATAGAACGTCGGGCACAAGCACACAGTAAAAACATGTCCGTCAAGCTTGGTTAGGAAAATCTGTAGATGTACGCTAGTGTTATGTTTAGCAGCATGATCAATTAGTGGGGAATGTCAAACCATTGAACGATGAGAGGTTGGTAGGACTGAGATCGTTCTGACCCTTGAGTTATCACCCCGTGTGACATGTCTGTCGGAAAAACAGTCGTAGCGAAGTTTGCCACTCTCAGTCCTTTCACTTAGTTTTGATGTTAGTTATATAGTTAGAACTGACTGATTTATGTAGTCGTGGAAAGTTGGGTAGGAAGAGGACGCTTGCTGGTCACCAGAGTTACTATCTGGTGGATAGTCAGGCGGGGCAGATTGAGACACCATCGGTCTGTCCACTTGTTTTTTTTATCATTGTGGTTGTAAGCGCTCAAAATAGTGTGATGGTGGGAGGTTGGTATGAGGAGGGTGACTGGTGGTCACCTGAGGTACTATCTGGTGGGTAGTTAGGAGGTTGGGTAGGAGGGAGATGCTTGCTGGTCATCCGAGCTACTATCTGGTGGGTAGTCAAGGGTGGCAGATTGAGGTACCATCAGTCCGTTCACTGAATTTTTATATCATTTGGGTCGTAAGCGGTCATGATAGTGTCATGGTAGGAGGTTGAGTAGGAAGGGAATTATTGTTGGTCACCTGAGCTACTACTTGTATCTGATGGATAGTCAAACATGGCATACCGAGATACCATCGGTCTGTCGACCTGGTTTTTCGATCATTGTGGACGTAAGTGCTCAAAATAGTGTACTTGTAGGAGGTTGGGTAGGAGGGCAATGCTTGCTGGTCACCAGTGTTTCTATCTGGTGGAAAGTCAGGCGTGGCAGATAGTGACACCTTCGGTCTGTCCACTTGTTTTTTTATCATTGTGGTTGTAAGCGCTCAAAATAGTGTGATGGTGGGAGGTTTGGTAGGAGGAGGGTGCTTGCTGGTCGCAAGAGCTACTATCTGGTGGGTAGTTAGAAGGTTGGGTAGGAGGTGGATGCTTGCGGGTCATCCGAGCTATTATCTGGTCGGTAGTCAAGCGTGGCAGATTGAGATACCTTAGGTCTGTTCACTTGGTTTCTCGATCATTGTGGTCGTAAGCGCTCAAATAAGTATGTTGGTGGGAGGTTGGGTAGGAGGGGGATGTCTGATAGTCACCTGAGCTACTTAAGCGTGTCAGATTGAGAGACCATTGGTCTGTTCACTTGGCTTTTAGATATTTGTAGTCGCACAAGCGCTCAAATTAGTGTGACAGTGGATGGTAAGGTAGGAGGGAAATGCTTATCGGTCTGTTCACGCAGTTTGAAGGTGTCTCTAATTACGAGGATTCAAAATTAAAGAATTGTGGGAGGTTGGGTAGAATAATCATTCCGGGAAATATTTTCTCGTAGGCCATGATACCACCTCATCTACCAATCCTCCGATCACTTTTAGTAGATTGAATTTTGATTGGAAGATCACATAGGACAACAAATCACGTATGGATGGGAGGTGTGTTAAGATGTTTGGGGGCATTAGCATCACAAGAAAGATGCAACTTAGCACTGGAGGTGCCATCCTTTTGGCAGGTAAACCGCTTGCTGCGTCATGTTCCAATCGATCAGCAATCACAAAATAGTGTTACCAGTCATTCTGTCACGCAAACAAGTAATTAAGTCACTCTGAAGGGGAGAACGGTAGTCAAACACAAATTACTGTATGTTATGTGTAAGGTGTTCGACACAAGTGAAAGTGTCAAGTTTTCCATTATTGTTATTGTTGTATTATCAACAGAAGCGTTGACAAATGGCAGTCTTACAGATTGTTTCAAAATTCATCACGTTTTGTACTACCTCTAGCAGAGAAAAAAACTAGCAATGGCAATTTTGAGTCCAAGGAGCTCTCTTTCCAACTTGGGATTTTAAAAGGGATTTTGTTTGTACCAAAAATACAATGTTATCGATATGTCAAAGCTGTGAGGTGCAAAATAATTCCTGGATGATTGGCAAAATAATTGCAGAAAAAATGGAGCCTTATTTCCAGGGTTTCAGTATTTTATTAGGTCTGCATATTATTCACATTGCAGACAAAGAAATGGATGATCGAATTGGGAAAAGTGATGCTATGTCAAGATTTCGTCGATACAATGACTCGGTCACGAATACCATTCAAAACTGCTACTAAAGCCGTATAAACGATCTTTACATAATTTCTTAACCAGCGTTTACAGACCGTTCGCAAGTCCAAAGCTTGGCCGACAGTCTTGTAAGAACACCACACCAACGGAAACTCGTACGGCGTTCTTGCAAACGACACTTGGAGTTTGTGAGGCATTTCTTCCGCGTTTTCAGGGACTCGTAAGACGTAGGCACACCATTTGTGATGGCATTGAGTACAATTACCTGAGAGGGCTGTGGTTTGAACGTGTGACCTCATTGCGAGATCCTTAATCGTAAGACGGCTGCAAGTCTCACGAATGAAGGTCTTCATTCAAAACACGTGCGAATTTCTGAACTACATGTATTGTATAACCGGAAATAATTTCGTTCCAATAGGCGTTTTAAGTTGTTCTTAAAACTACTCTTAAAATATACGTCCCATCTACGAATGTAAGCGAATTTCGGAATCCATTTGAACAGCAAGATTCGTACGAAATTATGGTTGATAAACCTGTGGCAACCGTGTGAGCTTTAGTGAAGGCAGTTTGATACTATTTTTAATCATAAAGCTGAATAATTTGCAGACGATCTCCTTCCCTCGTGACAAGAAAATTACTAAGCACGAATATGAAATTTCCCACTTTTAATGGCAATTTGCAGCACTAATTGGTGTTAACAAAATGAAATAAGGTAGTTCAATGTTGTTATTGTGCATAATAACTATATATATATATATTACTCTTGCAAGGACATTTGTCTGGCTGAATTATCTTCAACTTCTTAACCTTATCCTAACAAAGAATTTTTTTTTTTTTAATCTACTCGAGAACAGGGGAGACTATTAAAGGGATCAGTGAAAGCGGGCCTACAAACACAAGTAACTCCAATCTTCGAAATTTTCGGACGGCTGTATATATAATCAAAATAATAAGATCAATGAATAACGACACTGCATACTTATAATTTTTCTTTGATTTCTGCTGAATTCCAATACTGGCTCTTTTTCATTTACTCATATCATTCACTCTATTGCTGTTGTGTTGTAAATGTCGATTTCACATAATTTGTATATTATGTTCTCATGATTGTTCCATTGTTCATATGTATGTACAGGACCCAGGTTGAGAACAGTGATTCAATCACAGAACAGGCTACCTTGGGTTAAAGAAGGCGAATAAAATAAAAATAAAAATAATAGAAATGTATATAAAGTGATTATGACTAAAATATTTTCCAAATCTCAGTCTCACGGAAAAAAAAATAGAGCAAAAAAAAAAAATTCATTATTATTATATAAGTATAACTCGTGCAATGACTTCGATCCGGATAATTGTAAGAACCAAACATGGATAGCATGCCAATTCGCACGATATTGATAATAAAGTCACCTGGTTTGTGGCATCCGACGAATGCTTGGTGGTTCCTTGTATATGAACCAAACGAGCAGTTTATATGGCTTAACCTCATAATCGCAATCGATCACCTCTATCATACTAATAGAGTTGCTATATTGTTTCCATTCATCAGTTGAGTTACAGATATCACTCATACAAGATGTTCGAAATATACCCATAGCGACGCAAATCATAATCATAATGATAATGATATTACAACTAAAACAAAAAAATGCTATGCCCATGTGACATTCATACAACAATGATTAACATGATTACGGGTGGTATATTATCTTGAATCTTAATTTGTAATATATATCTAACAGCTTTTCAACTTATTCTTATACAGGGGAAAACAGAGAAATGACATTTAACACTGGCATGATTAACGTACTTTGAATATTCTGTTTGAGATGTAGACATTGTTATGGAATCAAATGGGTTCGTAAATAACGAATGGATGTCGTTATTCTCATTACCATTATAGTGTTGTCTTATTTTGCCGGCTGGTTTACTGGAATTTGCTTGAATTTCCCCTTCAGAGAATGTATGTAGAAATATAAGGGAAAATGTATGCTTTCAAATAGAAACAAGAAAATTCCATCTCAAAATTTGAATATAATGTCCAGCGTGGTATTAAGAGTAAATAATGCTGCGCCCCCCTCACCCTCCCCACTCCACAGTCCCTTCCCTTAATGGGGTATTTTTTATGGAAATCAATCTCCATCACCAGGCTAATTCCAAAGACTTACAAAATATATATTAAACTGATAAGTAAATACTATTATATTCCAATCACGTGACTTTTAAAAACTAAATTCCATTCTTACTCTCCAAATTACAGAAAACAAAAGCGTCTCGCTTGCCCGCTGCCAGCTCTCGCTTAACTAGACAAGTGACAGTGTAGACCGATTATTAAGTTATCTAAAATGAACATTCAAAATGCCAAGACTGCCATATACGTTATTTTAGCTCAGCACTTTCTCCTAAATCATAATAATACCCAATATTTATAACGCGCCTTTCCTAAATGTCCAAAAAAGCATGAAGCGCTTACATATTCAGTTTAACTAATTCTTACCAACAAAAATGCAGAATGACATATATATATAATGAAGACAGTCGCCTAAAAAATAAAAGGGCATTGTTATCGATTCAATTGTTGGAGATAGTCTTAATATGAGAGGGCATTTGTTCCATTCCATTTGGGATGCACCGGTCAAGGTTATATCCCCGGTCTGTTTTCGTTTAGTTTGATATATTAATACAAGTGGATCTTCAGAGAATCTTCAACCTGGGACTTAAATTTCTAGACAATCAGACAACTATACTAGGGCTAGCTAATAAGCTAAATATGAGTGATTTGTATACCAAAATTAGTAGTTTTTAAATCATCCGTTGTCTTATACGGAGCCAGTGTAAATTATGTTACAGGGGTTCAGGAGGTGTGTCACGGCGGACTTCGAAAACAAGACGGGCGGCCCATTTCTGGAGGCGCCGAAGACGATTTAAGTGGGCAGCTTGTACTGAAGAAAGAAGACCATTACAGAAATCAAGGACAAGGGAGCGTATGGAGTGGTTAGCAGCCGACTCGTTATGTTCTTCAAATGATGTGTGACAGATACAAAAAACAGTAGAAATGTGATCATTCATAGTCATATGTTTATTAAAATATACAGACAGGTTCTTAAACTGAAGGATTAGTAGGAAGATTACCAATGTCAAGTTGAATATTAGGCAATTTCTTAAAATTGTGTGAGGTGTTAGCTTTGAAAAAAAAAACAATTTTTCAATCGTTCAGCTTTAATTTGTTTACAATCATCCACTGTTTCATGTCAAGTATGCATCTCTGCAGTTTATCAAGGGCATTTTCAAGGTCTTCTGCATTTTTAGCGTCTAACGATAATATAACTGGGTATCGTCTGCGTAGAAATGATAACAAAAAGCATTATGTCTTGCTATGTCACCCACCAGAAGTGTATATACTGAATAACCTACATAACCAATAACTGAGCCTTGTGGTAGTCCAAAGTTACAAATTTGGGGTTTTGATAATTCCCGCGATATTTCAACTTCAGATGACCAACTGCTTTGATATAACTTAAACCAGGTCAAAGCAACATATCTAACTTCTATTCTGCTGGACAAGCGTGATATTAGAAATATTTTTCAACTTGAGGGCCACTTTGACTCTCATATTATTTTTTTCGAGGCCCACCTAACAAAACTTTCGGAAGCGTCCATTTTGATGAATGAAATGTTTCGTAGAATTTGAATACAAAGCTCTGAAGCACTTTCGAGACAAACAGTTTGAGAACTAATCTGCATTCGCAAATGTCCGGTAAATGGGCGACAATAAACTACATACACAATGTACATGCACATTACGAGGTTTACATCATAGTTAGATCGAAACCTTCATACGATTTGCATGTTTTGCAAGATGCATGATACCTACTCGCGTTTTAGCTTTGTTTGACCCACATAGACTGATCGAACATTACTTCCTTAACAAACGTTTGTTTGAAATATGCATACACCGGTGCGAGAAGAATTGATTTGACTCACTTTCACTGGAAAACAGACTTCTAAGAAAGGATGTGTTCATGCATCTCATGGTTTTGTTAGTCGGGTAGTTGTACTCTAACTGCAAAGTTGGCGAGTTCGCAATGGACTGCGCGCAGCAGTTTCTGGCCCCCGGTCGTACAGCAACGAATGCTGTGCGACTCTTTTTTTGTTGTTGTTTTAAGCGGGCAACACCGCTGTGGCAAGTTCTAGACCATATTGTTCGACATGGGCCTAAGCGGGGTCTAGGGAACTAAATATATACCACGCGGTGTGAACAACAGGGTCTATGGGACGGGATCGCGGCACTGTAGGTATTGTGCACGCTAGCGCTGTGCATGCGCTAGCCATGCATGGAACGGCTACTAGTTATATCATGGACTATGGTAATATAGAGGGAGTTGCGAAGCCGTGTGTGCATCTCTCGATTGTGGGGGCGCTGGTGCTTGACAATTTTGGCAGGGCTGGGGAACTGAGATGTCTCGTAATGGTGGTCTTGTTAGCGGCGGGGGCTGGGTGGCTTCTGAACTGAACTTTTGTCATTCGGAGTATCTATAGAACTGAAAGTTAGGTATGAAAAGAGGGGTCATTAAAGCGGCACATCCCCGTACCACCAATATATGTAAGTGCCCCCCCCCCCGGGTCCCATGATAGAGCTTCAGTGCCTCTGGATGGATGTTTTAGGACATCATTGTACATACATTGACATATATGGTGTGATGGTTGCTTCTTGTCTAGCTATGAAAACAAAAACACCATATATACGTTCATCTCCCGTGGGTTTTACAAGTGCATGGCCAACCAAGGCTAGACATGTTCTCCTGACGATCGAATCAATGCCTGCAAGGTTGCACTGCCGCATGGTCTATGTGCTTATAATCAGGACTTCCAATGTAGCTGTTTTGGTAAAATTTCCCACTGAATGTACTATGGTTGAGATTTCAAACTTAGCTCGTACTTCATCATTGATCTGTATATAGTAGTTGGTGTCGCCGATGTAACACAACTTATAAAGGGTGTATAGTTACTCCTTGTGTTTGAAACAATGTTTTCAACTAGCCTAGGTTTTCGAAGTCAAGCCATATTTCAATCGCCATTGCCATTCCCCGGAGGTGTCACTTACATTGACGAGTGGATGCACGACCCCCCCCCCCCCACCCCCCCCCCAAAAAAAAAAAAAAAAAAAAAAAAAAAAAAAAACGTAAAAGGATGTCCTTTTCAAGATAAGGATCGTTACGTACGTAACGTAATGAGGGTGTCAAAAACACTAAATAATGAAAAAAAAGGTATCTATTCCGCTAGGAGTGCTACGTGTTAAGGGTCATTTGCCCCAACAGTCAACACTACGTGTTTTGGGTCCGATTTGCGCGCGGTGTGGTTGTACTAAGCCCACTGATGTACATGTAGGTAAAGGTAAAACCGACGTCTGTGAATATAACAATTTGAGTATCGCTGTACTTGTTTAGGGTTTCAATTCTGATCAAGGAATACTCGCCAAGGGTATCTTTTGTTTTCAATTCTTGTTAAGGGTAGGGTTTTACACGCCAATAGTTGTGAAGGGGTACTTTTCGATACCCCATGGTCGTGCATGTTCATTATGGTATCCAGTCGTCAATGGAAGTGCCCCCCTGGACGCCATTCATATCGAATTCTCACCCTTAAAATGTAATCAACAGTGTTGTGTCCATCTTTTCAGGCCCTGGTGACGATTAAACAACAATAATCTACCTGAAATAACCATTGAAGCATCATGCAATAATTTTTTTTTCATTGGCCTTATTCTCTTCAGGTAGAATAGCCCTACACTGCTTCTGCTGCTGAATGTGATAACGTCCGCCTTTACATGTTTCTTCACTGCGTCTGCTAGTCTCTTGGCGCATGACAGAGAATTATGCAATGCTATTAACTGTGGATGGGACGCATGGGAACGGAATGAATCCTAGAGTCAAAGAATGGAAAGACCATGTAATTTGGAAATTTGAAAAAAATTCTCACCTGGTTTGTGGCAACTGACGAATGCTTGGTATGAATATGAATCTGTATAGAACGTGCAGCTTTGGTTAGCAACAATATAATCGCAGCTGTACACGTACGTCATAATGGTCGAGCTACGTTCAAAGAAATCCTAACGGCATACAATTCTCTTAAAATAGCTTTGATTAAAAGTGATCCAAATCCCATATTAAGGACAACTTATTGTAAAAAAGAGAGTTCCGATTGAATGAAAGGTCCATGTCGCTTGTAGAAAGGCGTTTGTCTTGTTACATGTATAAAGGCGTTTACCACCGATGTTGCCGCCTTTTCAAATGTATTTTAGTGCCCTGTATTTTAGTGCAAACTTGTTTCTATTTATCTCGTAGTTGTCCGAGTTACTATGTGACTTTCACCTAGTCATCCAGGCAGGAGCAATTAAGTGATACCTTACGTATATCTCCATTCGGGTAACATTATGTACGTGAATATGCCATTTTAAAGATGCTGTGCTAACATCAATATCGACCCGAGTTTCGCAACGTTATGCTCTGGAAGGAACTCTGTTTTTGTAATCCAGACTGTTCGGATAACCCCATGAACTTTTCCTTAAGCAATGCATGTCATGAAATGACGCTTCTTCGTTCGATAACTGGCTAAGATAAATTGATGGAACTAAATGGCATGACGGGGAAATGCTGCATATCGTTCCGGATTAATCAACATCTGCAGAGAAATTCAAAAAGCCCTTCTCTGGACAGAGTCGAAAGTTTTGGTAAGATCAACACAGGTCTAGCTCTTCATGACATGTACATATACATTTCTTGGAGATGCCTATATATTTTCTTGCCAGTTGCAGGAAACCTACAAGTATAAACCAATTGCGTATAGCCCAGACGTAGGGAGTACTCGCTGTCGAGTATTAAGATATAAAGTTACATTCACAAGTCTACCCGTTATCAAACCCTCGGGTGTGATTAGAAATCGGTTTCCCTGCCTTACGATGTTTATTTTAACTTTCTCTGCAATACAAACAGGCACAAAGGGGTCTGTTATACTCGCATTACACTATACAGATTGACTACAGAACGAGGTAAATGGCACACGGCAGTCAAGGAAATATAAACATTGGTGACCGCCGTGGAAACGAGTTTGCCTCCCTCTCATTGATTGATTGGGGTGATTTTTTACCTGATTGCTAAGAAAGCATGAATGCTTGTAAGTAAGCAACCAGAGGACCGACGGCTTAAGGTCCCCTCCGAAGGACCTGATACTGAGGATTAATGCCTTACCAAAGGGCACTAGCGCACCAAGTGGGAATCGAACCCGGGTCACCGGAATACGAGTCCCCCGCTCTACCGACTGAGCTATCGCGCCTCCGTACCATATAGGCACCATAAGCACCATATAGGCACTTGCTAATCTAGGGAGGGACCGAGTGGCTTCCTAGACCCCAAGAAGCAGAGAAGGGAAGTTCACCGACCAAGGGAGGACCGGAATATGTTGAACATTGTTCCAGGATTGAGAGGAAGCGTATGTCAGTCAGAGCATGGACCTAGTAGGTCCATGGTCAGAGCGCCTGTTGGTGAATAAGCTCGTAGGGGTTCGAGTCCCGGTCATGCCTAAACACGTCTAGCAAAAATTGGATGCTATAGCGTGTGTAAGCATTCGGTGCAGGTGTGAATGCAGTTAGAAAATACTTCGTCCATTGGAAAGAATGCTAATGTTGGTCCCATGCATAGGAGAGTGACAGCGTATGAAATTTAAAACTAATACACTCTTTGTCAAAGAGTAGGGTGGTCACCCGGTGTATTGCACCTGCCGGTCCCGGCAAAAATATTCGGGTCAAGACAATCGTGACGCCCAAATGCCATAATCTTCAACATGATGAATATGGGCATTAACAGATTAAGACAAGACAATGATTACCTACTTATGCAAGGGGGGTCCAGAGGCCGTTTCTCCGGAAAGAGTCGAAATACTATGCTAGACACCGTCCTAAATAATGTATAGAATGTTGAATTATTGAAGTTCATAAAGCACACTGGGCATTTGGATTTTTTAAAGAAACGTCACTTGGTTCGTGATAAAAATATCACTGCGTAAAATTGTTGACACGACAACCGTCATTATCATCAATACCTCTACCTATATTGATAGGTCATGCTCTTTTTGCATTGTTGAGGATTGGCAGAGAAAATGCTGTTGAACTAAAAATGTCTTCTTTTGTTTTATCATTGACTGGGAGAATGGTTATAGATTGAAGGCTCGTAGAGGGCGCGTCCAACATGTCCAACCATCGTTGCAGGCCTTTGAGGACATCCAATGTTTCAAAAAAGTTTCTAAATGCCATTCTACCAACATAATCGATGGCTTTGGTATTCATGTGCGCTACAAAATATAATTAGAAGGTCATTATACAATTTGGACATTAAAAGAAAACCTCACCTGTTTTTTTTGCACACGATGAATGCTTGGTATGGATAAGTTTTTGTTCCTGTATTGAACGTGCAGTTTTGGTGGTATGCTACACCATAATCGCAACTGTACACGGATGTCATACTGATTGAGCCATGGGTAAATAGTTCCTACTAGCGTATTTGTTTTGTTATTACAATATATCATCACCACTGTATACGAAATGATGTGCGGCCCCTAATCTGGCAAATGATCTACATATATATATATACATGTACATTTAAATCGAGGGCTTTTTGCGTCACAATTATCATCTGGCCGACTCTAAGTGGTACTTGGATTTCATTCTCGAGATACTAGAGGCAAGAAAAAAAAATTCATCAGTTTACTGGAATTTAATCTGGCAAAAAGGGTGTATCTGCACACACACCATGTAAATTACATGGTATTAATCAGACAAAATGTTGGATCTTCACATACACCCTACACAGTGCGGTAATGTTTTTTTTTTCATTTGTAAATTTCAAGTATGCAGTATTTTTCTATATTTTGGGAACCTTGAGAAAATATCCATGAAATTAACTTCTTGCCGAGTTCCGTGAACTTTGGTCTAAAGTTTGCGTAAAATATGCCATAAAAGAGAACATTTTATAGAGCTTTTCATCAAAACTTTAACCTAGGCCTCGTTACATATGTTAACTTCTGATACGTTGTTTCTGTAAAATGAAATGAAGGAATAACACACTGAATTACAAAACATATCGAGATTTAGACTGTTAGACTGGGCCCATTCATATTTTTAAAATATCATGTAATATACTAAAAAAATAGTACATAAGGTATTTATAGAAGTTAGTGTTATTGATTGTGAAAGATGAAGACATTCTATCAATTTTAGATATTTTAGGAAAAGGGGACCCACTCCTATATAAGTTGATAAGTATTTACATCTGTAGCGTCCCCGAAGAACTTAATATGTATATTTGCCAATTTTTTAAGGACTTATTTACACTATATAATTATGTTTAAATTGAAAGAACAACTAGATTGCAAAAAAGCAAGTAACACACGTTATTCGAGCCTAACACAAAGGTCCGATTGAATATATGAATAACCTAAAGTAGCATGCTTACAAGTCCTTTTCTCGGCCTACAGCCTCTGCAGGTTGAATATACGGCCTTCGGTGCGGAATCGTATAATAACTGATTAATCATTATGCTTGAAGACGACTTGTCTAAGCATGACACAGACTGAAAACAACGTTGCTGTTTTGAATGCGTAGATGGAACCATATGGAATTATATCCTCTATCAATGGGATGACCGGATAATTTCGAAATCTTTCAAGAAAGTAGACTTGAACAATGGGGCTACAAATCCACTCCTCAAGACATTATCAAATGCTCTGGTAACCTCATCGTAGACCCAAAACTAACATGGCAATGTACACAGCGACGCATTACTGAAGAAGACAAGAAATAACCAACATTTGAAATGAAATAGAAAACGATCTCACCTGGTTTGTGACCACTATTAAACGAATGCTTGATCTGAATATGACTGTGTATAGTACGTGCAGCATTAGTATTGCGCAACACCATAATCGCAGGTGTGCACGAACGTCATACTTGTCGAGCTACGTATTTTTTATCACATTCCCTACTTACCAGTGTAAATATTCATTTTGGCATACTCGTTAAAATGAGACAGCATAATATATTGATTATTTACAAATATAGGAACAAATAATGTATTCAAGCTTAGGTTTAAAAGTGTCATTATTTTACTTGTAAGATACAGATAACCTAGTTTAAAGCGTAAACAACCCGAAGTATAAAAAGTGGAAGTTGCTGGAACTCTACGCTCAACTTAACAACTGTTAGTATGTTCCTTACGCTAAGACGTATCCGTGTAATCATCACCGAATAGACTATATATATTTCATTGAAAAAAATTGCATTAATGTAAAATGAACCGAGAAATATATAATATTATGAAAAGTTTATAGCAATAAACGTCCCGTGGTTTTATCGTACACTTCATATGTTCTAAATGGCAAATCATATCTAGAAAATAACGACTTGATTCACATTAACTAAAACAGATAAACATGATGTTATGACAGTGAAATTCAAACGTATTTCACACAATCTGAAAAAAAAATCATCTATATAAACTCCCAAGTTAACACTTATAAACACAACTATCCACTACCCATCAGCCGTTACTACAATACCACAAACAAGCTTAGAAGCAGGATGCATACATGTCTTGTTGGCATTCAGCCCATGTAGGATAAGTGAGCTACATGTATATAGGATCATAGATGATGTAATATATCGTATATATAATATATCCAACGTTATAGGAGTACATGACCTTTGTAAGGAAGGCAAGTTTGAGCGAAAAGGATGCCTTATAAACGCAGCCCCGTTTCTATCCTTACCAATATTCACCAAGTAGCTCGGTTGTCATAATGATACCAATCAACGCCAAGCCTAGATTTAGTATTACCTAAAAATTAATTCATGCAATGTATTTTTGCGTAAAAAGTGATGGTCAAGGAAAGGAGTTCGAGAAAGCACATCGTGTCAATTTTTTTTCCAAAAAAAAAAAAATTATAATCGTAACCGGCCATATGTAGCCATATGAAACACCAACCTACAAAACCATCTACCACTGTTATTGAAGGCATTTTGCAGCATTGAAGAAAGACGGGGCTGATGAAACTACCATGTTTTGTTGAATTAAAAAGTAAATGGTACTGATTAAGCTTCGCAAGGAGCCATCACAGGCCCCTCTACCAAGAAAGGTGGGAGCCTTAGTAATAAGCTCACGTATCACGAATAACCACGTGCAAAGTATACTGAACATTTGAAATTCCATTTAAAACAAAACAAACATCTCACCTGGTTTGTGGCAGCAAACAAATGCTTGGTATGAATATGACGATGTATAGAACGTGCAGCTTTGGTGAATAGCAACCACGTAATTACAGCTGTACATTTTCGTCATACTGGTCGAGCTACGTTCAAAGATATCATTTCCACATCAGGCTCTTCTGTTACTCCCCTACCTCCCCGGCATTGTTTTCTTATCTGTTATGAATTTCCGTATTTATTGATTTCACATTTCAATTTGCCACCCGTTTTGAAAAATTATAAACCCTCGAAAAAATGTAAAACATCTAAACTCAAACTTCTAAAAAATGTATGCATGTATTCTTAAAACACTCTTTTATGGTACCTAGTTTCCCTAGATGGAAAACATCGCTCTGAATAGTGGAAATAATATGACTACATGAAACAGGGAGGTCGGAAGAAATTTCGGTAAACCATAAACAAGGTCTGATTACTAATGTGTCTACCACCGGAAAAATGTTCCGAAACAGCATACATGACATCTTTGCCTTTACCTTGAGCCTTGCAGTTATGAAATACCGCTACCAATACAGAATCGTACCACGAACCATTTACCACTACGTTTACAGACGACATTGTTCACGTTAGTGTGGGCAATGTTGAACAAGCAAGGAAAAAATGAAGTAGTCCACTTTCGTTCCATTGTTCACCAGGGCTAAAATATATTAATTTTAGCAAGCCGTCGTTAGTGACATATCCAGTTATTTTTCTAAAACAAGCAAACAATATGATGACTTTCTTCCTAGGACAGCAACTAGTTGCAAAGCCTTCAAAGTCCTTAATCCTTTCTCGCTGATCGGAAATGGATTTTTGCAAAACTGTACATGATCATCCTACACAAAATAATAGCTATTTAGAGTGTGAAAAAAATTTTACCTGGTTTATGGCAGCTAACGATTGCTTGGTTTGTAAATCCTGTACCTGTACCAAACGTGCAGATTTGGTGCTACACAAGCCTACAATCGCAGCTCTATAAGTACGTCATCCAGGTCGAGCTACGTTTATATACATAATAACAACTTGTATTTCATTTATCACGTTCTTTAATCTATGCTCTGTTGCGCATCTACGTGGGTTTTATTCTCAGCTAATTGAAAGCAAAGGGTGTCTCAGTGATTTTAAGTTATTATTTTTAGTTTCAAAACAAAGTATCTTTATTTGAAATTATCTGTCATTTTATAAGCCACGTTAGCTGTACAATTGTTTTTCTTGTGAATGTGTGTATACCTTTGCCATGATGTTTCTTAAGTATTTATTTTCTATTCATGTTTTCACATGAGAGACCAGCATATTGTTGAATGGTTTTCACTGTTTTAAAATAAATGAATAAATAAATAAACAAATACGCACAAACCAATATATTACTTTTATCAAAGTGAATGTCTTTACTCAGTGATAAAAGCAAATATTTCAATATTTCAACATCTTGTCATATTAAGAAGCAAAATCGAATATGGAGGTATTTGTCCATTGCAGCATTGAACCCAACAAGAAACAAAGAATAAACAGGAATCGAATTTCTTCAAAATCAAAAGCCTCAATCGTATTATAATTTTTTTTTTAAATATCATACTATGAATATTCACACTGATAACATAACAAACAAATAAACTGGCAGAACAAGCTAAAACGAACGCGAACATTCTAGTGGTTCTTGAGATATATCGATAGAAAGACCATTCGAGCAGACGTAATACTGGTGAGTTTTCGCAACCGCATCGTGAACGGTAAATATGCACCTCGTGTGCAATTATAATTACTACCAAAGTAACAGCGATATGGCTGCTTTTAGTTCGAATATTTGCAACCGCCATGGGCCGGAATTACGTTTGTCGTAGAAACTCAGAGCGCTTCTGCACTGTGGAAGCAACAGCCAATCAACGCGTCTGTAGATATATTCTTATATTCTTACACTATGCACAGGAAAGCTATGCCTAAAAAAAATATGATTTTCCCATCAAAACATCACCATTTTCATATTTTTCATCACAATTTAGGTCTGTATATGGATTCAAATTAGAAATATAAATATAACATTGTGATCAGCACAACCACGGTGCCATTTTACAGCAATATAAGGGTCATTTAAGATCTGGGGGAAGTATTACGTTAAGCTCATGTGGCATTTCCTTCACACGTGGGATAAATAAAAATATCAATTCGATGGACTCTAATGTATAGATCTAAGATTTGAATTTGTTTAGTTCTGTCTCCATTGAAAATGGATGTGATTGAATAACCACTTTTGTATCATTGTCCTAATACTCCATGTAGCGCACTTAAGGAAAAGGCTAGCACTACAGTGTACGTAGCCCCTGGCATCTTGTGTATGCTATCGCACGTGAAAACAAGGAGTTTCTCTTGTCACACACGACACAGGCTACCATGCAGGATCTACAAATTTGTTATCGAACAGTTTTCAACAAAAGGGCGAAAGGTGTCTTCCGAAAGGACTTAACGTTCCCGAAGTCCACTCGCGTACTTGAACGAGAACACGCTAATTACTCAAAAACAAAATACAAGTACACCTGAGTCATTGGCCGGCGAATGCGGTGTTGCTAAATATAGGACTTTTGGTGTCAAAATAAAATAGGAAAGAAATATAGAACAATTCCATCTCGATTGCACTACATATGCGTACACCTCAAGCCATCTCACCTGGTTTGTGACATCCGACAAATGCTTGGTATTTGTATGAAAATGAAGAAAACGTGCAACTTCTGTGGTTTGACTACTCGGTAAGCGCAGTCCCACACATCCGTCATACTCAACGAGCTGATATGTTTATTGTATATATTTGTGAAATTAAGCAGGTGGTATTCAATGTAACAGCGAATTGTGTTGTACGTGACCCTTTTCAGCCGGTCACAGAATTATCCCAAACTTGTATAATGTTGTGGAAGTGTTAATCGTATTTTTTTTTCGAGCGGAGAATAATAAAGATGGATGTATCATGTTTCATTCACCAATATGCATCGACCACACGTGACACCAGATGCAAATTTATAAAATTATGAAAAAAAAAAATTTTGCACTGCGCTCAAGACTGTGTACGGACTAAGATCATCTAGATCGTCCTATTCCCACAGAACGTATGTGAGCGTACTGATCACAGACAAAGAGCACCTCAGAAGTGTCCTCAACTTCCCATGTGCCACCAACAAGGAAGCAATATAGAGGCTGCCTAAGTTCTAATCTCCACTCAGTAGCCTGCGCCTAATCTACATATTAAAGAACACTGCGAAACGGATGTCCAGAGAAAAATCATCTGGTGCCGAGTACGAATCAATTGAAATCTACTGAAATGTTGACCCGACCCTGAACAAGATGCTCTTAGGGTTAATTAATTCAATATTGAACCACTAACGAAATCCACAATTATAAATAATCATAAAAATTGGAAACGACTTTTCATTCCTGAAAGACAGGGAAGAATCTTGCTCAACCCTCTTATCTAACAACTGGAAGAAAGATTGCTTTCTGCAAGTTTGGATTCAAGAAGGGTTGACACGGACGGTGGAAACCTCTTCGCGGCTCATCAACGCAGGAAGAAGTTTCTAGAGCAGAATGTCATTCTCTTTACCATATTGTTAGCCCTGCCGTATGTCTTTTACAGCGTTTGATCATATAGAGTCCTGATGGTCATGGGAAATCGCGATTACTAATAAAGTTGATTCCTGTTCTGAGACAGTTTCATGATGGCGCGCAAATTGGTTGGTTCGTCTTCAGTCGTATGTTTTTCTACCATGCTAACAATTTCTGTAAAAGTCACTTGGGAATATACTTTGAAAAGTTGTGCAATCTACGTACATGTAGGTAACCACTTTGAAAGACAGGCAAGTATGAACCTATTATTAAACTCTGTGACAACTTCGGCTTGGCAATGACCACAATAAGACCAAAGTGATGAAACAAGCTCGGTAGTTGTTCTTCAAATAACCTGCACGGAGAGTTCCATGAAATGCAAATGCGCTCCCAGCTCTGACGGGTAGGACGAGTATATAAAATGCCCGAAGATTAAAACAGGTTCCTTCACAGCGGGCCGACGTTAGGCCACCTTTGGGGTCAGGGAATGTGCTTTTTAGTAACTTTTAACAATCTTAAATCATTACTTAAGTGATGCGGCATCGACACGGCCTTGTTGCTTGGCATGCCTGGCGCGCCTAGATTTGGAGAGGGACGAACCGGCAAAGACAGGAATGCCAGCGATTAAACTTTAAACTTTCAATATACATTTGACTTGTTCGAGCTAAGGGCTGATTCTAATGACTAGCTGACGCGATAAAAGGGAGTTGTGGTCGTCTTCGCTAGCAAAGGAAGGACTTGATCATCACTCTAATCAGGCACAGAGAGAGCAGATGAAAATCAAACTATCATAGTCTTCACCCGGGAATCATTCTTCCATTAACACATCCCTCCATGTTTTAAGAAGTGGAAATCAGGTCGGACAGATGTATGAGCTAATATTACGGCGGCAATTATCGAAAAGATAAATACATGAATAAATGAACAGAAAAATAATCACATGAAATGAACCAGCAACTGTACGAGTTGGGGCAGGCGCGAACAAAGCTATTTAATATCATCCCTCCCCAAAATTGTTTTCTTTCATGCAGAATTTTAATGAAACGGCGATGTCATAAAATAAGTAGTGGAAAGGTCACATCGTTTTTCAAATCTTTCATACTGCTTTTCTTTTTTTTCTGTCTGGTTTCTGGATAAGTAAATAAATGCACCAGCTGGACCATTGCCCAACAAAACAACCGTGTATTACAATACATAAAGAAGGGAGACGTGTAAGCAGTGATTTTCTTTTTAATCGCTCACCTGGTTTGTGGCATCCAACGTATGCTTGGTATCTGTCTGACGTTGAAGAAAACGTGCAGATTAAATGATTAGCAACCCCATAATACAAATGTACACCAACGTCATACTGACCGAGCTGCCATAGTCAAAGTAGTATCTTACTAGTTACTACTTTTAGTTGAATATTTCGGTAAAAAAACATTAATGAATAATACAAAGCATATATAGTTTTTCATTTTCCCCTCACGTTTACTCAGAAGAGAATACTAGAAAAGATAAGGGACTCACGTTCTCGGCTAAAAGCATGATTCAAAATCACGTTAGCCAGTCAGAGTCACGTATTATCTATTTACGGTATGTGATGCTTAGAAACTTAAGTTTAAACGAATTAGTGTTACTTCATCTGCCCATTTCTCTTCTGCAATGTGGATATGATTCTAAATTTTATTTCCAGGCGAATCAATTTATATGACCCCCGTCCCCATCAAAAAAAAAGGAAAAAAAAGGTAACGAAGAAACTTGAGAGTATCGTATTAAGGCTAAATGTGTTTTAACATATTATCATCATGTGATTAGAATTAAGAATATACTCTTCAGAACATGACAAAGGGGCTGTTTCCATGGAGCCAGAAAATAATGTGCATGTATACGGTCAAGAAATGTGAGGGAACCTTGAAGCGGAGAGAGAACGGGGGTTGTCGAAGTGTTGTGGAAGGAGGGTGACGTTTCGGATTTTGAGGCGTAATTTTTTTTCAGTATAGGATGATTTTTTTCCTGGAATGACAATTATTTTGATTTTTGAATTTAATTGAGTATTCTTTCTACAAAGAGGTGGACTTTGCCTAAATGTTTCGACGCGCCAAAGAAAACTTTTGGAACTACGTTGAGAAAAATATCTGCACATATTCAATGGACTGTTGGTGCTACTCATTTACACGTACTACACTTCGAACATTACTATCATTAAACTGATGTGGACTGCATAGTAAACGCCGTCAACTGTCAACATGCCCGGATTAATTTAAACATGAACTCACTAATCGGCAATAGTTAAACGAATAACTGGATTACGACAACATGAACATCCGACACATCAATACAGCGTAAATTTAGTCTCACTTGGCCCGAACGCTTTTGATTTTAACTTACGTAACAATTGTTTTGAGTTATTGAGCTCATAACTACTGATGACTGGATTAGAAAGGCCCTTAAAAAGGACAGTTTCATTTTGACTTAAACAATATTATTGCTTTCGTGCAATATCTTCGTGAGTATAAAGTAGAGATAATTAATTGCATTACAACAACAGCAGCAGCAGGAATAATTATAATCATAATATTAATAGTACTTCTTATGTAAATTACTTATTCATTTAGTGTTCCACGAAAAATGAAGAAAACAATATCAGTAAAATCAAGGAAAATATATTGCTCAGGTTCAAGTAAACAACTGAATGGTCTATAGACTCCAAAATGGTTAATTAATTTCGACAGGTGAAACAAAGAGAAAAAAAACACATGCAAGCAAATATGCATATTTTTTCAGTGGACTCGGTCTCGGCCAAGGTCTCAGATTGCCCATGTATTGGTCTCGGTCTTTCTTGAGCTCGACTGAGCCGGCCTTAAATACAACACTAACCTAAAGGAGTCCCAGACGAAGGTGCAACTTGTGCACACTTGCTCTTTAACTTGCTTTGATTCCTTTTTACGCGAGTTAGGATATATATCGATATATATTTTGGAGATCAGAAAGCAATTTCAAATATGATAAACATAATGCATTATACAACTTACATTTATTTTGTTAAAAGTCACTGAAAACTGTGTTTAAAATGGAAGAGTTGGTTGATCTTCATGCTGAGCTTGAACGGCCAAAATTACGTCACTCACGAGCGCGTCGACTATGATTTAGGAGAACCGCAAAATGTATGAGTCGACGTGGATAGTGGACGTGTGTGAGGACCTGAGGCATATGGCAGGCCATAAATGACGTCATCTCGTACCAGTCGTCTATGTCGACGTACGTTTCTAAAAGTGCTCATTCTCGATAATCTTGAACCCTGTGACTATGCAATGTATCGTTGTCGAAACCGTGGTCGGACACTATCAAACAATTCGCCAAAGTGAAGGGAAATGTGAAGATCCATGTAACTTCTTGGAATCCGGTGCACCGATGCGTACGGCATGATTACATGCTCATTGAAATTTTGCTACATAGCATACCTGTACTATCCAGCAGAGATTACTAAAGTACAAGAATACTAAAGTTGTGTTAGTCAAACGAATTTGTATAGTCTGCGTGTTCTTTCTGCCATTTTCCGAACGGCATCCGAAGGCAGAATCAACACTATGCTAGTGGGTATAATTTTGGAAGAAGAGGCACTGTGTCAACCAAACTCATAAAGCATGCTGCCTCTTTCTATTAAACACAATTGTGATTCTGCAGAATCATGACTTGAATCATGATTCAAATCATGATTCTAGGGTAAAAGAGGCCGCAAAAACGCACCCTAATCAATAGCTTACCTCAAGCTACTAAGAAGATATGAAAATGCAATCGACCAGTAAAAGGTGTGGAAACAAGGATGGCTACATGTACATAATCTGTGATTGTGCCATTTCACAAATGATGTAACACCTACCAAGAAGTCCTTTACCGTACTGGTAAATGTATTCATCAAGACTTGATTACTGAAAATGGGAAGGGTGTGCAATGTGGCAAGTTCGGGTCAAACAGGATATGACATCAATGTGTGTCCGATGTAATGAACACGCATAAGAAATGAATAGACCTAAGGTCGACGCCCGGATGATTACAAGAGGCTCTGCTTTAGCTTGATTGGGTATATTTATTCGTTTGGGGGAAAAAAAATGTAGCGGCTCACAAAATATCAGGGACGTATGTTTCTCCATGGTTCTGACGATTTTTTCAAGCCTTTAAATTATTGGTAATATGAAAGATTTTTCTAAATTAATCTGCGATTACACTTTTGTTTGAATAACCTAATAATAATACAATGCTTACTGTATTTTCGAAATGGATTTATCTTAGTCCGTTAAAAATTATGTAATGATTACGTGGTTTATTAAAAAATATTAGCCATTTAATCACTATATAGACTTAGAGTACTTATCTATGTCGAGACATTTAAGGGGCACTGCGATGCATCAAGCAAATACCAACAGCAAAATCAACTTCAGTGCATGATCGAAGCATGATTTAATATTGGCAAGCTACCTCGTGTTTCATGATACATTGTACATCACAAGAAGTGAATTTAAGTCGCAGTACAAAAACTAAACAAAGGTCAAGTTGTTCTATGTTCAAGAGCCATACCATTTTAGGAGTAAACACGGAACCGGTGGTCTATCAAAAACACCTCACCTGGTTTATGACATCCAACGAATGCTTGGTATGTCCTTGACAATGTAGAAAACGTGCAGAGTTGATGGTGAGCAACCCCGTAAGTGCAATAGTACACCAGAGTCATACTAGTCGAGCCAATATAAATGCTATCAATAATTGTGTAATTATTTGAAACATAATACTAGCTCACGATACTTAATAAAATATGCGACAGGATTAACAAAAGACAGGAAACGTCTCTGCATTCCACGCAAGGTTTTCTGAGGACGGAGGTCATCTGGATTGTCCTCTTCCCTCGGAACATACGGGGACGTACTAAACACGCAAACACACAAGGAAAATGGCTCAATAACTCCAGGCAGAACACTTCTCAAGTGTCATCAACTTCCCATTTGCCAACAGCAAGGAAGCGATTTACAGGCAGCCCTTACTTCTAACTCTCCACTCATTTGCCTACATGTAGTCGATAGTTGAATTAAAGAAAACACAGGCGTGCGAAAACTACTGAGGCATCAATATACCCATCATTCCCGGAAAGACTTTGGCCAGAATCTTGCACAACAATCTCATTTGGCACTTGGAAGAGATTTTGTTTCTGGAAGTAATTTGGAATCAGATAGGGTTGTAACACGGACGGTGGTCATGATCTACGCAGCACATCAACTCTCAATAGTGGCAGTTTATGGAACAAGCTGTCGATGTTCGTCTAAACGAATTTCTTCTACACTGTTGGGTGATAAAGAATCCTGATGATCGCGACAGATTGTGGGCGTCTGATGATGTTAATTCCACTTTCCAGATAAGTTCTATGCTGGCACGATAATTAGTTGAAAATCATAGGCATGATACGTGTTGGTCTAGAATATTTTTACTGGTACTATTGGTGTATGTAGGATATTTCCTTGTCCATTTCGTTTTCACTTTTATTTCGTCTGTGATACTGACACTTTTGATGTAGTAGACATCGGGGTAGACTATGGAAAGCTCTGCGATCTACGTAGATTTCATAAAGAAAACACACTCATAAAATAGCCCTGAAAAAGTAGTCCGTGTCTTTATATATCCTAGTAATAGCGCGTTAAAGCTAGTAACCAGTCCGGTATGCAGGGAAGCATGATCCTGTTCTTCAAACACCGTGACGAGTATGGCTTTTCGATGAACAGAAAATAAGATAAAAGTGATGAATCAAACTTGGCAATTCACTGTCAAAGACTTTCGGAATCAAACAGCATTCCCCTACATTACTTGACGGAGCCTGTTGAGCTTTAGCAGACAAAAAATGTCGTATGGGAGAGAAAGCAAATCAGCCTACTGACCAAAGTTATGGTATACCGTGCAGTCTTCCTGCCCTCGTTTCCTATGCCAGCAAAACAAGGACGACCAAGAACTGGCACCGGGGCAACTGAATTCCTTCTAAACGAATTGTATCAAGTTTCAAATCAACATATAGCAGGACAACTGATTAGATTGAAATTTTTTTCAGATAAACATGAAGAACAGTTTCAAGGGATGTAAAGGCTCTTCCAGCTCAGAAAGGGCAGGGCAGGAAGCGCAGAGAATGCCCAAAGAGTAAAAAAAAAAGAAATTGTCCTTCAAAGCGAGCTGTAGCTTAGCCACCATTTTCATTGAAGGCAGGGAAAGTGCTTCAAAGTCACTCTAAACACATGAACGGATACATGCGCGCTCTCTTTATAGGCTCGAATGTCAGGCTAAAAGGTAGGAGGAGTGAACCAGAGAAGAAAGAAACGCCGGCAATTCAATGGCAGCGCATCAACCTTTTTCATCCTGTCTCTCCACACCGTCATTTGATTGTTCACAATGAACTTTTTTTATCTAACTAACATGGTGACGCAATGTAATGAGTTGCGGTAGTCTTCGCTTGCGAAGGATGGACTTGATCCTCACTATCATCGTGCATAACGAAAGTGAGTAGATGGAAAACAATCTAAACTACCATAATCATCACGTGGAAAATCATACTTCTATCAACAATTCCCCCTTCATTTGTTAACTATTAAAATCAGATCGAACAGATGCTTAGGTCAAAAGCGATAGCTTAGATTACGAGAAAATGACATGTCTCAAAATGTTAGCTACCGAAAATTATCGAACAGATACTTACATAAATACGTGAATGAATATATGAATAAGCAAAAAAGTAAATGAATAGACGAAAAATAAATTTACGAATAAAATGAACATATAAATGGGCAGGTCGGGGAAGGCGTGAACAAAAATACTTAAAATATACTGTCCTTCCAGAAAAAATTGTTGTCGTCAAACAGAGTTGAAATATCAACAGCCATATCATAAAGTAGGGAGTAGAGAGGTCAAATCCGCTTTTCAAGTGTAATGCTGCTCTTTATGTATCTGCGTATTAAAGTAAATAAATTAATCTACGGGACCACTGGCCGACACAGACACCTTACATTCCGATACATAGGGAAACAATCATTTGGTATCGCTCACCTGGTTTGTGGCATCCAACGAATGTTTGGTATTTCTGTGTCGTTGAAGTAAACGTGCAGATTAGATGGTGAGCAACCCCGTAAGTGCAATCGTACACCCAAGTCATACTGTACGAGCTGCCATATTCAAAGTAATCCCATACTAGTTTTACATAAAGTGGAATATCTAACTTAAAAATGTCACCAATGCATGATGAAAACATCCATTTTCCCTGCCCGTTTTCATATTTCTCCAGAGTAGACTACTGGAAAAGTAGGAACCCACGTTCTCGGCTGAGAAGATGATCCCAGTAGTCAGTCAGGACTAATTGTCCTACCCACTTAGTATAATGTTTATATATTTACCCCAATTAAAGCTGAACATCGTGTCATGATAATTTTGTTTTCCTATTTTTCTTAGAATTTGTATGAATTATTGAGACTTCACTCCTGACTCGTGCGATAAAGTGATGATGCTTGACACAATTTTCAGGTCAATCATGTAGAGTATTAAATAATCACCCAATAATAATGATAGCAGTAATTAAACGAGACGAAATTGAATAACATTGTTGTTGAGATCAACCGCCATAGAAATTGTTCGTTAATATGTTTATGAAAACCTAAAAATCTTTGATAGCATTTCGTGATTTGTTGTTATTATAACAATTTCGCGCCTAAAAGTATGATTGATGCTCTTCACACATTATATATGCACTTAAAGTTAGATAATAATAATAATAACAATATACAGTTATCTAGCGCATAAAACCTTTTCTAAATATTCTATTGCGGCGCAAGAGCTTCATAGGTGCTGTACATAGTCAGATAGGTTTTTATTTTTAACTTGAAATTATGTGTAAACTTGTTGAGTTCCTTATGTCGAGGGAAAGTTTGTTCCACAGTCGTGGGGCTGACATCAGAAATGACCTTTCTCCTAGTGTTGCTTTTGTCTTGTGTGGGGGTACTTATCAAACATTTTACTCACAACACAAGATAACATAGCAGTATAGAGGATAAAGGGTATAATCTCGGTTAGTTGACTCAACTTTAAAGATATCCGAAAGTAAAAATTTCCAACAACCATTTTCATTTTCCATATCGGAATTACAAGGATTGGTAAAGCCCCGTCAATGTACGGCAGAATGCGCAGCATCTGAAAGCATGCGAATGCAAACTGAACTAGGATGTAGGAAGCAACCTTATATATATATATATATATATATATATATATATATATATATATATATATATACTGTAAAACCTTCCATATGCAAGTGAATCCTGGAAATCGACTGAGAGAGACAGATGGTATCAACAATATGTGCTTAAGAAAGATGTCGATTAATTTTATCATGGTACGATGACATTTCAAAGTATACATTACAAAGGAATTACCCGAGAATTGATCGGTACTCTTGTACCCAACGTAGACAAAAGAGCTCTACTAACTGAACATGCAAATCGTTCTTTTTTTCTATAATGAACTGGCTTTAAAGTCATTGACGACAATGCGGCTATCCCACAGCCGTGATAACTTAGACTGTATAACGCCTACTTAGCCTGTTATACTTAAAGCTAAATGAACGTAGTTGCAGTAAAACACTAATTTCGTGAGAAAGTCTGTAAAACCACAGTTAAGTATGACTATATCATCGTGGATCTAGATCTGGTACAGTTACATAGACTGAACTTTGTGAAATCATGAAATCTAAGCTGAAATACGATCACACTGAAGATCGCCAACACATATAGGCACACGTGGGACAGTGTATTATTATTGCTGGAATAAAGACCCGACGGAAGTGACCGAATCCGCGCTTATTTTGCTTATTTCTCAGCAATTACACAATTTCTTCCAGAATCCTTTGGCACATATTTTTTATTCATACAAACAGACACTTGGGTGGTCATTATATTAGATTCTGTAAAAAGTCATTTTGAGATCGTTACCAGAACTGGAATTTACCTTTAAGCAAATGGGAGGCTGAATGTCAAGCGTTACCGTTATACACGTACCGTCCAAAGTGTATCGTCGCATGGCCACGACGTCAAAATATGATTCAACTTTAATATTGCCCTTAGTAAATAAATGCAAGTGCAATACACTTAGGGCTCACTGGCTAAATGCACATTACTACTGCAGACGGGATGCACGTTGATGGATTTTACTTTCAATCATCTTTCTACTTTTCCTCGACCAACATAGGGACAAATCGATAATTTTTCGTATTTTTGCTTACTTCCGAGGCGTTATACAATACAACAAATGCGTGGCACTTGTGCATATTTGCTAGCGTCATTGCCCTCGAACCCCGTGCGTTATATCACTGTGGCAGTTTCGGCATATATACATATTTTTTTTTATTATTACTATTTTTGTTGGGGGGGGGGGGAAGCCAAAAAAGGCACTTAAATGGCAAAGTGGGCATTTTGATGTAAACGGATATTTTCACCATATGATTTTTATCTGCATTAAGTAATGTAAGTTGAGCAAAGCTTTTTTGCAGTGATTTCTTTTTGATAAAATACATATTTAGGTTTTGGAAAACAATTCAAATCTAAAATTGCGAAACTCGCTTTTTGGTCATTTATCGCCCACATTACTGTTAAAAGGGCATTCTTGCGAGCTCAATCTTTTGGACATTTCATGTACTAATAAGACCTGGAAATTAAACATTCCAAGTTTTTGTTAAGAATACGACGTGTAAAGAATTTTGTGATATACTGACTAGAAAAGGATATTGATAAGTACTGCATTTAATGTCTGATTATTCGGATACATTTCTCACCAATCAAATAATGCAAGCGCGAGCTAAAAATATTGTGATATTGTAGCCTGAAAACTGGACATTCTTAGCACTTTTCGTAACCAAGAACAGAATGAGTACCTTACTAAACAATAGTTGAAGCGAGCGCGAAGCGCGAGCTGAAAATTTGTGATGTACCGACCTGGAATTTTGACATTCATAGCCCCTTTTGTAACCAAGAACAGTACCTTACTAAACCATACTTGATAAGAGCGCGAAGTGCGAGCTGGAAATTTGTGTTATTCCACCCTAAAAATGAAAATTCTAAGCCCTTTTTGTAACCAAGAACAGTACCTAACTAAGCAACAATTGATACAAGCGCGAAGCGCGAGCCAAACATTTTGTGATTTCTAAACCTAAAATGTATTGTTTACTTCGAAAAGATATTTTATGTCGAAAAAGGGCACATATCATTTTGAAACAAAAGGATTTTTTTTCCTACAGGATTTTTTTTCTTTTTCAGGGGGGGGGGGCAAGTGCCCACACACTGTCCCCCTGTTCCGCCGCCCCTGCACTGTGGCACCCGGGATCAGTCATTGCCAACCATGTCGGAAAAGTAAAGGGGATTGTGAGGATCCGTATAACCTCCCCGACAACCAGGAAACCTTGCGAATAGCCAGTACACCAACGCGTCCGGCAAGATCACATTCTCATTGAAATCCTCCTGCATAGTATACCTGCACTGTCTGGGAAAGATCAACTCACTTGGCCCAACAGTCAACGACTGCTGCAGGATTGTCATAGATTGTTTTATGCAAACGAATATGAATAGTCTGCGTGTCCTATCTGGCATTGTCCCACCTGCCATGCAAAGTTCATTAATGTAGCTCTATCAGCACGCAATGACCCAGGCAAAGCCAATTAGCTCTTTGCCATCCATACTTGAGGATACTTGGGTGTAGAGACTGGAAGCATAGCTTATTTTCCATCTTTAATGCTCTATCCAATCTCAAGCCCGGGTCAAATTTGTAATGGGTATTTTTTAAAGAACTTTCTAGGAATGACTTAAATTGGTTAATCCATAAATCCATGCTAAGTAAGTTTAAAGAAGGAAGCATAAATCTATTCAAAGTGAGCCTTTTCAATTGATTTACTCCTCTTGCAGAATCACCAAACTGCCAGTAGGTGAAAGCATGGGCCTACTACACGGTGTAAGCTATTGGCAGATAGGCACATTGTCGACCCACCTAATAATATGCTTTATCATCCTATTTAATAAAAGCTTATCCGAAGTTGCAAACACGATATCGACCAGTGTTGAAAAATTAGTGATGACTGCATAATTTGTGGTTGTCACATTTACACAAATAACGCAACACTTCCAAAGATGGCCCTTATCCCACAAGTCAATGTAGCTTTTAAGGCCCGATGACTACAAATAGAGTTCGAACCAAACATGTGCTCTGACATCCTCTTGTGCCTGAAGATAATAATAATTATTAATACGTAACATTTATAAGGCGCTTACTACGAGGTGAATATAATTGTTATCCTCAAGACCCGCGCTAGGCTGATAGCAAGAAGCTCTGCTTGTGCTTGGTTGGGCATGGTTACCATTATTCATTTGTGAAGAAAATTGTAGCAGCCAATAATACATCAGGGACATGTCGACGGTTTTGACGAAGTTTCCAAGCCTTGATACATGTAATATTGGTAAAAGTTCAGAAACGATTTGTCGACTCAATCTTCGGTTGAACGTAAGGCAAAGGATCGAATAAAGTAAATATGATAATTACATTATTTCGGAACCTGATTTATCTTTATCT
Organism: Lytechinus pictus; assembly: GCF_037042905.1. Taxonomy (NCBI): domain Eukaryota; kingdom Metazoa; phylum Echinodermata; class Echinoidea; order Temnopleuroida; family Toxopneustidae; genus Lytechinus; species Lytechinus pictus. The sequence goes on from NW_026974141.1 coordinate 6,518,402, forward strand.
CGTAATTGTTATGTAACGAGTACGGGAGCCCAGTTCATCATGTTAGTTGTCCACTGATATTAATTATCTGCTGAAATACTACATACATGTACACCTAAACTTCTTGACTTGTCGAAACGTTTAAGGGGCACTGCAATGCACTAAGCAAGCACCAACAGCAAACTCGACTTTATTGCAGCAACAACGTACATGGGAAACTGCATTTCTGGTTTTACCATACCATGCATGCTGCGCACATAAGCGTATACATTTCAGTCTCATTATGGTAACAAGACAAGCAAAAATGTATACAAAACGGAACTGCTGGTATATCAAAACACCTCACCTGGTTTGTGACATCCAACGAATGCTTGGTATGTCCTTGACAATGTAGAAAACGTGCAGTTTTCATGGTGAGCAAAAGTGCAATGGTACACCCTAGTCATACTATTCGTGCCAACATCAATGCTATCCCTAATTGTAGTCTCTTTGCACATTTGTTGTCATAATTTATGATACATGGAGCTCTTTGCATAATGAAGGTGTAGTTGTGATTTTTTTTTCACTGTAAAATGAAATACTGGAATTTCAAAACTCTTTTTTTTTTTTTTTTTTTTTTTTTTTTTTGGGGGGGGGGGGTAGATCAACAACGGTGTAATTAAATGGGAGTTCGTCGATTATGGTTTGTTCTGCTTTTTTGTTTTATACTGTTGGACATCATAGAATATGATAAGCCTGTAACCTGGGGCATTAGCAGCTTGTTTCAATCCAACGACGACTGAAATTGTTACGTCAGTGATCGTAATTTATTTCCATTTCAATTTGATTTATTTAACTTTCAACAGAACAAAGTTCAATGACCTGAAATGATTTCAATGACATTTGCAAATTAAACTTATGCAAACAGTTTAAATTGAGGTGTGTACAATACATGATATTCTTCAAAGTGTTCAGAGAAAAAAAAAAGCGTAAGGTTTATATACATTGTTTATAATCCTTTAATTTTAATAAAACACAAGTTAATAATGCACAAGTTGGTCATATCTGAGGAGGTATGTGAAGTAGGCCTATTAATACATTTGTTACAAGATATTCTATTTGAAGGGAATATTGATTGAAAATATTATCTTCAATCACGTTACACACCATAGCGATTACCACAGTCAACAATATGGTAAGAGATGGTTTCGCACGCATACGTTGATTATACATGTCTGTTTGAGACTAATTCATAAGAACGCTTCAAAATGGGGACAAAGGCCTGTGGGAGCATTATATTGGAAAGTGTCAGTAATGTATTCGTATCAAAGGCAGTAAAACTCGTCTAAATAAATGTAGGATCCAATTAGAGTAATAAATAGAAGAGGAGTATAACTTTTCGGTGAACTCGCCTACAACAATTTTTACCTTCTTAGTGTTCAAGAAAAGTACAGCATGCAAAACTGCACGACTGCTTCCAGTGGACTGTCATTAAGAAGTAAATTGCAAATGTAAGGTATTTATTCTGCATGGACATTGTACTTTTCCGTGCCGTCAATTAGTCACATCTTCAATAAAAAAACAAACAAATAAATTTCCCTGAATACATGGTACATGTAGGTCAAAACTAACGCGCTGTACGTGAGGTGTTCGTTACATGTAGGTAGTGTCCGTTTGCCGCGCTTTTAATGCTCTTTCTTTCTTTCCTTTCTGGTTCATATTTCTATCATTCTCATAATCAATACACTCAGTCATTGACTTCATGCCAATTATTATTATTTTTTTTAATAACGTTACCTGGATTGTGATATTGGACGTTAGGTTATATAAACTCAGAAGATTTAATCACTAGCATAGCGTTTCAACCCGTCCTCGCAGCGCGTCATCATCGTCATAATGTTTCTGCTACTTCTACAAATACTACAGTTTCATATTGTATCTCCCCTAATCTAAGCTGGCCACACATGTTACGCACAATTGAGTTGATCGGATTGCGTAAATTCCAAGTATGTTCAAGCTGCAGTTTGTTTTACCTTCCATTTGAATGTTATCGGTATTTCCGTTTAGACACCCTTTCTACACCAACATCACAACTTGTTACGAATAGTTTGAAAACCCAGACATCAGTGACCACCTTCGGGGACAACACAAAAGCACATCTGATTAAGAGTGCTTTTGACAGACATCGACTTACTGCTTTCATTGTTAAAGTTCGAACATATATTATATGTAAGTTTGTTGTTTTATTCTTCTTTCTCTAATGCTCTAAGTCGCAATGAGCATCTAATCAAGATCGAAAGTGCGCTTTACAGGTCTCATGTATTACCATTATTATTGTTTTTTATTATCATAATTGATTTTTATATTTAGTTCCGTTCTCTGTGGAAGATGCAAAACGTTTCGAACTCTGTATTCCCTTTCTACATTTCACTAACAAAAAGGGAACAGTGCCTCATGCGCAATGACCTAGTGGCCTTTTGAAATTTTAAATGTGCATGTAATTGCATGCCCCTGGGAATCGGATGGTGGGGGTGTGGTCGTGGGCTTGTCAAAATTTACATCGACATCCCCCGTAAAAAAAATCGTCCCCAGGGCCCTGATGTAAGTTTGTTCATATCCATCCCTCCCGCCTGGCAAAACGTACAAGGAACATGACACGCGTTATAGAAAACAGTTGCAAACTATCCTCAATTTAGACCGTAAGCTTATATCTGAGTTTTATGTTTGCAAGTTGAACTTGGATCAGAAATACAAAAGGGAACTTTGATAAAGAAGATTTTTTTATTTATTTTCAAAATCATTTATTTATTTATTTGTGTTAATATTCCTATGATCATTAATTATTTTATTTATCTTATCTTATATCATTATACTTATTTTTGTGGGTGGTTTTGATGGGCTTAATTGTAGGCTGTTCGGTTTTTCACAAATAGACTAATGGGGATCGCAAAATCAAATGTTTATTAGTCATGTTAGTATTATAGTAACTCAACAACGTGATAGCAATGTAAATTCATAATTACATGGCATATTTTTTTTGTTTATCATTGTATTTCATTACACATAATAGTTATTGCATTCAGCCTGTTGTATCATTTTGCCGCGCTATTTTACTAAAACAAACCCATTAGTCCCTACCTGTTTTGTGGTAATTGCGATACATTACTTTGTAATAACAAAGGCGAGTTGTTTTGGTTTCAAACCCGTAATCGCAGTACATCACTTCCGCCATATTGTATCTGCTGCTCTACCTAACATTTACTTCATTAATGTGGTGTATCTCCCCGAATCTACCTCGGTCACATATGACCTACGGCGAGACGAAAACAGCCGTTTCATTCATGTTTATTAAAACCACCTATATGTAGCTGATAATTAATGTTAAAACGGCTGTTTTCGACTCGCCGTACGGCCGCCGTAGAGCAAATGTGACCAAGGTATTACCCACATTCGAATTTATTGGACGGCTTAAATTCCAAGTATATTTAACCCTATCTTAACTGGGCTATTTCAGACCGGTATTTACTAGGGGGGGGGGTCAATTTGACCCCTCCTCCCCCTCAGAATTCGGTCGCTGATCGCGTAATCGCCGCGAAGAATTGCACGCGCGTATAACCAGATGTTTATATTTTATAATTATTTGTGGAAATAAGCGTATGCAATTTGCCCTATTTTTTTTTTTTTTTTTTTTTGGGGGGGGGGATGTTTTTGCCTTAACTCAATATTTATAGCTTCTAAAATGCTAATTTTTGCTGGGAGTATCAATTAATACATTTCTAACGAATATCTACAAAAATTCAAAAAATATGATTAATTTTCTATGTATTTTTTTTCTAATGTATTTCTTTGTCTTTTCAAACCTTCGGTTTTTTCCCCAATAAACTATGACATGGACGCTTATACGATCATAAAAAGCACAAAATAAATCCATTTAAACCAACAAAAGTAAAAATTATCATGCAATTAATATGATTTTGGTTGAAAAACACGATTTCCGTTGACTTTGTCCACGGAATGACGTTTTTGAGGAATTTCGGGTCTGACATGCACTTACAAAATGTTGTGTAATTTCCGAACCGCGTACCCGGGCGTCGTAAACTTGGTCTTAAAGATGCGCACGACCTTAAAGTTAAAAGTCAGCGAGCGGCACCGTCAAAACAAAAATAGGCGGCGTAGTGACGAAATTAGTTGAGGGGGTCAAATTGCCCCCCCCCCCCGTTTAATAAGGGTTAAGATTAGATTAAGAATAAGGGTTATGTGGACGTTTATTTGCACTGCCGTTCCGTCGACAGTTCTACAGCATAATGACTTGTTCCGTTCAGTTGGTCGAGTCTGGCAGAACGTGCGACAAAATGTGGACTGTACATGATTGTTGACAAATGAAAAAAAAAAAAAGGGTCAAAGACTACCGATTTTGTTTTCTTTCATTGAATTGAGTGTTCGTACTAGATTCTGTTATCCAATCATAAAAAGCTATCAGTGTTCTGTCTTATAAAACTACGAGACTATCAAGTTGTCCTTTATTGCCATATACACATAAAATAGGACTAAGAATACTCTGTTTGGGCTCTCCGCTTCATACAGTACGAAAACCTCACACATTACCTTTGTCAACCATCGACTGCTAACGACAGTGTGGATAACCATGGCACCAGTTTAACTTATCTGGTCAAAGCAAAGTACAATATAGGACAAGTTCTTTAAAATGGTTGCAAATGTGTGTCAATAACTCTCCAAAATTGTACAATTTTTAACTTGTTAAGCGCTTTGTTTCATAACTTTGTTTTCATTAAAAAAGTAATACATGTATAAAGAGAGCAATTTTCTACGTTCACGTAAAATTGAATTTATCATACGACGTGCATTGATATTTCTTATCAAATATTAACACTTCTTCCACCAGCAAAATATATAATGTCTGATGATGATGGTGATGATGATGCACAGCATTTGTATAGCGCCATATCTGTCAAAGACATTCAAAGTCGCATTTTTGGAGGAGCCAGCCAATCCGGGTCGCCTAGAAGGGCGCGCACACAGAACTGTGACCCGCAGGTCTCTCCTCCCGATATAACTGGTTGGAGGAATGCAGGTGGACCACTACACCAGGGTTTCGCCCTACTCTTTTTCGAATAGTGCAGTGGGTTCTTAGCGTGCAAAGGTGATGAGTCTCTTCTACACGGGGTCTCCATTTAACGTCCTATCGGAGGGACGGAGTGTTTTCCACTGTAACATAGCCTGCATCTATGAAACAGGGGAGAGACGTTTACACACAACGCACTGGCTTCAGTCATCCGCCCGGGGTGGACTCGAATCCACGATCTTTGGTTCGACGGGCAGACACTTAACCGACTTAACCAACTCTTATTTCCGCTTAGAGTATTATATTATGTTGTTTCAACAAAATCTATATTTCCTAACCTGGTTTATGGCATCCGACGAATGCTTGGTGTTTCCATGAAGATGTCTGAAACGTGTAGCTGCAGTGTTTTTTTTTTTTCATTTAACTACAGTTTGTACACCCAAGTCATACTAATCGAGATGCTATATTCTAGCAAATCCTAACGGTAAATGTCGGGCTAATAAATAGCTCAGATATAGTTCAAGTACTTGTTTCTTGATAAAAGGGAATACTATTAAAGATGCAGTTTATAACAAAAGCGTTCAGGTCCTTCGCCATGTTGAAAGTGATTTAGTGTATTTGAGCTTCATTTTTTTATGAAATAATGAAACTAATTTTATGCAATGGATTGAATTAGGGTTCGAAGACTAAGGTACCAATCGATGACTGACCAAAAAAAAATCTACATTGAGCACTCGAGTAAGGCACATCATTCATGCCATTGGTTATGGTTGGGACCGTCAGATCCTATGAGGATGTAACAAGCAATATACATGTAACTCTTCTCGACGTCATGGACGTGGCCATTGTTTTTAGGTTAAGATGCCGGCAAGGTCAGATAATGTTAATGTTAATCTTACTTTGATGTCTCTGTAGGTGTGGTGATTTGTATCGAACGGAATATTTTAAACGTATGATCGTGATTTTATTTTATTTATCTATTTCTTTTTGTCTGAGTTTATGGAATTTGTACACGCCATATATTGATTTTACTCAGCGATGATAACGTTCGATAGTTTGTTTCGTTTTTAGGATTTACTATGAAAATATACACTGTTAACAAAATTATAATTCATTTTTTAAGCTTCTTGCTTCGAACGTGGCGTTTAAGTGGTTTCTTTAAATAAATGTCACAACGAATGGGAGGCAGACGAAAAAGAAAGGCGAACAGACACGACGAGAAAACCAGAAAACAAAATGCACGGTTGGTAACTTTTATGGGGAAAGTGGTGTGGCTAAATCTAAGATTCAAATAATGATGTTTTAAAAAATCCGAAACAAAGACCAAAACAACAATAACAAAATAAATAAATGGTGAGTTTGGCCCGACTGTGCATGTGCCATAATTTATGTCACTCAAACCACCTCACCTGGTTTGTGGCATCCGACAAATGCTTGGTATTTGGATGAAAATGAAGCAGACCTACAACTTCGATAGTTCCCATACTCATTAAGCGCAGTCCCACACGTCCGTCATACTCATCCAGATGTCATATTAAATAATGAAAAATGACAGAATCTTCAAAAATGTAAACTAGTACTTTTTTAATGGAACCGGTGGGTGTGTTTTTTTTTCTCTCTTTTTTGACACTTTGAAGGTGAACAACCAAAATCGATGTGAGTAAATTCGCGTAGCATATTTGGTTGAGTGTACAGTATTAATAATGAATATCTTAATCAATTTTTGTAACTATTTTTTAATTGAGTTATTTTTCATCACCTGGGTGGTAATGTAGGAATATATTATTGTCCGAGGGGGGGGGGGGAGGAATTTAGCACCACTCTCGTTCCTTTTTAGCGAATGAAATTCAATGTACACTGTAATCATTTTTCTTCCATATATTCTAAAAAAAAAAAAAAAATATTGATCATGTTGAAAAACAAACATAATTTTTAAATTTGAAAATGAACAGACTGTCACTTAACTTAGAATAAAACAAGATATATAGGCCCTGCGCGCTACTATAATATCCAACGTTCAGAGTCCCTGCTTTCTTTAAAAAATGTATAATAGTCGGCCTGTTAGATCTTCTCATCTTGTTCTGCATTTACTAAATACTTCCTGCTGCCGTGAACGTGTACTGAACTTGCAAATTAGGTGGTGAATAACGGCGTATACGTCGATAGACAATTATGTATGTTAACATTTTGAAATACCCTGCATTCTTTACCTAATTATTTACTTTATAGGCTAGTTGTGGTGTTTGTATAATTATGTATGTATATTGTTCATGTTTACTTTGCACTGTAACTGGACCTTTTTGGTAAAAACCCTGTTCATTGAGATTCCTTTTAAACCATGCCAAAGAAAGAAATATATAGATTTATATATAAATATATGTTTTTCATCCTTCATATATATCACGTAGATCTCAATAAATGCTTATTTCATCAAAATTTTAATTTTAGCAAATGTGGCCCATATCGTTCACACTTAAGAGTTAGTATCATCATGATCATCGGTATATTATCTAGGCGAAATTTTCTCCACACTAGGATATCACTTTTGTTTTATTAGTAATCGCATATAGATTAAAGAGAACAGTTAATTGTTCATTTTATTTTCATTTCTATGTATTTTGTATACCTGTTTTGACTCACCTGGTTTGTGGTATGCGGTGAATGCTAAGTATTTATAGAACGATGTAACAAACGTGCATCTTCGGAGTTGTACAACACCTAAAATGTACACCACCGTCATAATAGTCGGTTGCTATATTCAAGCCTACCTTACCACATCATATCCCCGAGACTAAGCATCTTGCATGTATTTGAAACGTGTTGTTCATCAGACAGATCGGTACCAAGAATCAGTTCATTCCGCATTAGGTGGCAGAAGTTATTTCCAACATAAATAAGCAAACTAAGAAGTTAAGGAAATAGTTCTTTATAAAAGCGGCTGAAGTTGCATTTTAATATACTGTTCATCGTGTACATTCTTCAGGATATGCACCATAATTATACTGCGCATAAGTTTCAAACATGTGTGCCATGATATGCAGTATAATTAAAATTTGATTAATTTCCTTAGTTATCATTGGTAATACTTCATTATAACCCAATTGGATATATTTTGGAGCCACTACCCCAAGGGTAAATGGGTAAAATAATGTAGCCTATGATTATGCGGAATAGTTGCAATACATGAATATATACGAATATCAAATCCATTTGTGTGTTTTATGTCTGCATATTTAGTTTGCATTTCACTGGGCCACATTTGAAAAAAAAATCTTACTCATTGAACTACCTTTTTCACTATTTCAAATAAGTAAATAGATATATAAACAAATACAGATATATAAACAAATATTGGTGGTTATAATTTTCGTACATAATTTTCAATACAATGTATGATTTTATTTACTTTGAACAATTTATTTCCTTGTATTATAATAAGAAGTACTAGTAATTTTATTCAATTTATATCATTTCATGTTTGTATTTGAGTATCATTCTGTTATTGTAAATTGTTCACATGTTTTTATTCAGCCTTTGGCTGCGAGGCATGTTTTAATAAACCATTATTGAATTGAATTGAATACATGAAACTCGCCCTCTACTATATCAGTGAGATCTCAATAAATTTCCAATTGATTAGAATTATAATTTTAATTAGACAGAGTGATTAATATCGTTTCATAATCGTTTATCGGCGAAATTGAAAGCTACTTGTACGTGTACATAATCTACACTTGGGACTTTTCACGTTACTTCTGTTTTACTTGGTAATCGCATATAGAGTACTTAGGGCAGCTAACTCTTCATTCTCATATCATTTTAATTTGTATGTCGGAATTTTGTACACATTTATGAATGTTTGCCTCATCTGGTTTGTGGCATGCTACGAATGCTTAGTATGTATGTGACAATGTAGCACATCTGCATCTTCGGTGGTGCACAACACCATAAAAATAATGTACACCTCCGTCATACAAGTCAAGTTGCTATATTCAAGCCTATCATACCATATCGTATCCCCGAGACCGAGCATTTTGCATATATTCAAAACATGCTTTTCATCAGCCAGTTCGCGACCAAGCCACAGTTCATTCAACGTTATGAGGGCGATGGGGGAAGACATCATATTAAAGAAAGAAGAAACGTAGGGATATTGTTTTATTATAACAAGTCTTGCCTTATTATGCCTACTTTATAATTTATTAACAAGATATCCATCATATACTGTGCTCTTCTGGAGAAAGAAAGTAGAAACGTAGGGAAATTGCTTTGTTATAAAAGTATTGCCTTATTAGGCCTACTTTACAATTTATCACCAAGATATCCATCACATACAGTGCTCCTCGGGAGAAAGCGTTATGCCCGACAATCGAATCAAATTCAAGACATGAATTTATTTGCCTTTTGCCTGAAGCGTAGTGACCAAGACAAAAAAAGAACTTTTCAATTTTGTGCACTTGTTTTAAAGAATTAAACTTTTCACAACAAAATGTCGCAATTGTAAACATGTCCCAAGAAACACTTCTGCATTTCTTCGTTGGATTATTCGAATTCTAAAGAAAACGACGACGGACATAGTCTGGACTTTGCCAATTGCAATATCTGTATGTTCCATTTGTTACGCCGCCTCCTTTCTTTCGTAACTCTAAAATATTAGGCAATACTGAACAGTGGCGTAATGAGCCAACAAGTTTTAAGGGACAAACTTTAAATAAAGCTGCAAGAAAGCGAAGCGAGAGAGTAAATACTGTTTTTAATACAAACTCTTACAGAATACATAATTTAGCGATCCCTTTTTCCTTTCGTTCGTGATGTCGTTTCCCCCCTTAGCTCCATAAAGTTCCATAAAGCTCCGAAATTTGTTCGAAATATATCTAAATATTATTCTTCTTTATGTATGAAACAAAATGCTTTCTGAAATTAAATTAAGTAGCCCCCCCACCTTCGGATTCATGTCAAAAGCGTGAATAATTTAATCAAGAACGTAAGGAAATGGTTCTTTATAAAACTGTCTTGCCCTGTATATTCTACAACTGCACTACCATCCATCGTGGTCATTCTTCTGATATGCATCATATACTGCGCATTTGGGGAAGGTTTAAACGTCCGTGACATGATCTATACAGTATTAAATTCGAAACCGATTTAAGTTGTCATTGCTAGTATTTTAGTAAAACCCACATGGATATGTGAAAGGAGCGTATTAACCAATAATAATAAAATGATAATCTTTGTACGTTTATTTAACTGTTAACATGATATAGAATCACAGTTGTAAACATATCAAATGGAGCATTAAACTGCATTTCCATATTTGATTATTGGAATTCTAAAAAGACGACGCGCAGAGTCCGCACGTTGCCTTCTGGAATGTATGTAACTAAGTTGTGTCACCCGCTCTCCCTCTTTATGTGGCCATAAAATTACTGGGCTATGTTGACCGGTGGCGTAATGAGCCAACAAGTTTGAGGGGACAACATTTATGTAAAGTAGCGAGAAGGCGAAGCGTGTGAGCAAATTTTTTTTTTTCAATTCAAAACATTCAGAGAAGTATGTAATTAGCTTCACCGCTATTTTGTTTTGTCCTGTTGTCCTTTTTTTCTCGGGGTAGGAATGACTAGTTCTTAGCCACCAAGCTCCATTACATTATCTATAGGCCGTTTATATTGAAGCCTAAGAAGAGAAGACGGGGAAAAGGTTTTGATTCAGCCCCACACCCTATATCATTTCTGCCGTCTACCCCGCGATCGCGACGAAAAACGGTCCGCATGTTACCTATGGCAGAACCTGCAAAACTGTCTACTCAAAATGTTCGAAAGATATCGTATATATGCGTCGAGCAAAATGCTTTTTTGAATTAATAAGTAAATATTTCAGCTCCAGCTTCCGGATTCTAATCAAATGCACTTAAAAGAAATCGACATCATAATTTTAATTTTCATGTATTTTATCGTTTTAGTTTTAAATATCCTTTCGTCTTTTTGATCATCTGTTAAATGGTTTTGCGATGAGAATTTTCTGGAAATTCATTTCATTTAATTAACTTCAAATTCATTTCTTTAAGGGATACAATTGCGTGCAAAAGGTTAAAATGATATACAACCAAAACGATGTTGTGTTCATAAAGAGATAACGAATAAGATATGACTTTAGTCTAGACTAATGAATAAAAATTAAAAATGACGATGCACTAATACAATTTGTCACATTTGCAATGGGTTTCGCACGAGTTAACGATTTTTATCAATTCTTGGTCTGATATGTACTCATGAAATCATGCGTAAGTTCTGAAGAAATTGCTTTATAAAATTGATATCTTTTTGACACACGTGAAAGGAAATATTCACTTTCTAAATCAATGTATAGAAATTGCGAGTAGTCCCCAAGCCATGCAAGCTGACATCAAATAACGACTTCTATTGCATTTTCAGTAGACGTAAAATAATAATGTAAACAAATAATAAAAGCATACTACATACATATTACCTAATTATTCACGGATTCAATGGACGAATTGATTTCTACAAATCCAAGTTTCAGGGTAGATATGATACAAATATAAGATAAAAAATAAAACATAAAAAACATAACCTTAGGAGAAAATAGAATATAATCCATCCTATCATCGATGTTGGACCAAACATTTCTCAATGCCGAATTCAGGTAAAAAGGGTCGAATTGCCTTTCTCAAAGCGATAGTACTTCAAACTAATCACATTTCTCAAAATATTGTACCTAGAAGTAGTGGTATGAACAAAATTTATCTATGCCGCAACGAATAAGTCCCCGTGCCAATCTCTATGATTGGAATGCCCAAAGGAACATTTGGATAACAGAATGCGTTCCTTAGCTTTCCAGTTCGCTAAAGAGCTAAATGTTTAATTTCCCGAAGCCCGTGGTAACGCAATGTTTTAGACAATCTGTTAGATCTTCTGACCTGGTTTGTTGCATTAAATAAATACTTGGTACTGCCGTGACCGTGTAATAGACATGCAGGTTAAGCGGTGAGCAACCGCGTATCTCCAATCGTACACCACGGTCATACTGACCGAACGACCATAGTCAATTGCATTTGACACAAGACAATAACAATTCCATCATATCAAATCTAAAACGTCCTTAGACCAAGCTGATAATGAATAGATGGAATATTCTGCTCGTCAGACCAATCGAAATCACTAAGGTTCAGTTTCTTTACAATTCGAATGAGACAGATTACAAGAAAACCCGGAAAATTTTCCTTCAAGTCTTTTTGTGAAATAATTGAATATTTTGCTCAAAATGCGTCAACTGTAACTTGTGTTTCCCTATTTTGATGGAGCAAATGCGTGAAGCTGTATTGAGGTTGTAATGCATGCATGATCTTTGACGCATGGTCTTGACGGGAGTAAAAATTAAAATGAAATGACTAATTGTTCTATTTTATTATTCGAGTAACTCTACGATTCGCACGATTTTAACTTTCCATTGTAATCAGCAGTTCTATTTCACCGAAGAACACTCTGCATGAATAAAAACAAGGCCTTAAACCTCCCAAAGTCATTATAAATTGCATTACCCGTTTCTTTATTACCATTTGCATGTGCTTCTTAAATATACACCTTGTATGTATCTATCTTGGGACGTTCCCCTCACCTGGTTTGTGACATCCGACGAATACTTGGTATTTATAAGACGATATAACAAACGAGCAGCTTCGGTGGTGTTTAACATCATAACGCGTACACGTACGTCATAGTGATCGAGCTGCTAAGTTCAATCTAATTCTACAGTATGACCATCATTCTCCTTCACTTCCTTTACAAGTTTCATGAAACCAAGTTTAGCCACCACCATTCTCATTTACCTCCGTAAAATAGTTTACTGCAAAAGTCCGTAAAATAGTTTACTGCAAAACAGTTCAATGTCTACTCTCGAAGGGGTGTTAGAAGCGATATTAAGTGGTCTTCCAAACCAGATTGGAAAACCTCCTCACTGTTTTTAAGACAGCTTTGCGTCGTAGAACTGGTTTTAGCGTATGTGAGGACACATCCGTTCTTCAAAAAGCGATCACGGAACGAAGTATGAGAGTGTGCTCATGTCGACAGAGGCTCATTTCACGCTGTGTTGAAAGCTTCAGTGTCAAAATTTACGTGATTCAACGTGAATGATTAAGGAAACCATATCCGAAGATGATGAGAACGCTAGCAAAGCGATCTTTTAAACTGGTTTCTTAAATGATTTAATGGAAACCAGTTAAATAAAGTATATGAGTAGTAGACTCGTATTCTAGGAGTTCATACAGCGATGTGCTTTTCAAGACCGTTTTGCTACGTTAAACCAGTTTGGGCATAGATGAGGACACGGCCAATCTTTGGGAAGGATCTCCAATCCGTGTGTGATGAAAGTTGGAAGCGCTTGTTCATATAGCCATGGACGTACGCTTTCAATAAAACCGTTACTCTATGTGCTGGTCATGTTCAGCTACACTGCACAGACATCAAATTCCCCATCCAAGTCCTGTATTGTGTGGTCTCTGAGTAACCACAGTTGTGGTAAGCCTAGGATTTCAAATTTCGCGCGAAACATTAAAGCCCATTGATAGCATTCTGACACCAATGACCAACAAGATCAAGTTATTTTAACACTTAGCCCATGCTTAAAAAAGTGGGCCTATAATCATGATAATGGAATTCAGCTCATTAAGGTAGAGTTAGAATTGTGGCTAATGACATCCACGTTTTAACACGTTAGAAAAAGATGTTGTACCAGCAAAAGCTGAAGGCACGGGTTATTCAATTAAATTCTTCTTTGTAGTGTTGCATCAAATCTGTTTAATCTATTTACTCTATAGTGAGGACGCCGTGGTATATTGATTACGACATGATAGTGTGTCTTGATCACACCAAAATAATTTGACTTGGCAACCATCAGTGTTCTTATGAGATTTGCGCCAAGGCTACTAGCCGTCTTAAAAAAGACGTTTCATACTCACTATAAACTTTACATGTATCACAAGATATTTCACAAAATATTACTGAATTGGCAATCTTGTATCGTATCACACTGAGGAACCTCTTAGATAGATAAGCATGCTCCATTGGTTTTGAAGCGAGTGGGTTCTCGTACTTATGTGCCATGGAATACAAACGAAGTCCGAGAAGCAAAAAGGCAGAGACGTAAAGCAGAGAAGAAATGATATAGAGCAAGAACCGATCAATTTCTGAACGAGTATAATAAAGCTCTTTACCATGTTAACACAGCATTACGTGTTTGAAATGCTGCTCACAAAACCTATTACAAAGACCTGATGGTGCCATGCAACATTGATAGGATGGCATTTTTGAATGACATAGGACAATCATTTCATGATAAAGTTCTCAGTATTCACAGTGATATTCAATCCAATATAAATTTGATTGATGGTACTGATACTGATTCATCTGATTTATCTCCAGCACCCGAATATATTAGGTTTGATAAATTTAAACTTTTATCAGAACGAGAAGTAAGGCAACTCCTGATGGAGCTCACTACGACATATAAGAAGTCTTGCTCTGCTGATCCACTTTCAACAAATATCATATGCACCATATTGATGTTATACTTCCTGTGTTTACGTCTATGATCAATGTCTCCCTGTCTATAGGACATTTTCCTAAAGAATGGAAAGTAGCCCTTGTTTAACCTTTGTTGAAAATGCCAGGTCTAGATCCTGAATGTTGTAATCTAAGACCTGTAAGCAACTGACAATACATTTCGAAATCGGTTGAAGGTGCTGCAGCCAGTCAACAAATCTTACAGTTTCTCAATAGCAATTCACTTCTTCCATCCAACCAATCGGAATATAGACAATTGCACAGTGCAGAAACTGCACTGCTTAGTATTAGAGTGTATATATTAACACCGATCAATATATTAAATTTAATGTTCATTAATGCTTATTATGAAATGCAACATGCCAAGCTCTTAAAACGAATACACGTTAGATGGAAAAAATATATCATGCAGGATATCTTAAAGATAAACGAAACTATATCTACAGAACATTAAACCTCTTTATTTCAAATTCATATACATGTAGACCTATTTTGCGATGTAATACTTATTATTGATTGCAGTAAATTGTGAAAGTTCGTTGCTTTGGGGCGAGGATTTGGGTATATGAATTTGTGCATTTTTCGCAAAGTATGATAACAGTTCTTATTTATCAGGGACCTTTTACAGTTATTTCGCCGCATTCGCATGCACTGATCAAGACTCGAAATTACACCTTTGTACAATTCTTCCATTCAGCGGCACAAAAATAATAGATGATTGAATGAAATAAAATTCAAATTAATGCTGAGGCAAAGAAAGATAATTTGAAAATATACACATAAGTTACACTGAGTTTGAAAAGCTACCAAGACCAAACAGAGATATGAAAACCGGAATATGAAGTCGCAAGAACCGTTTACATCCAGCATGAAGGTCTGATTTAACTTAACCTTGCTCTTGACTGTGGGCGGAGATGAGTGACTTGTAATATTATGATCAGCTCAAATTTACGACGGAAAGAAGCTTACGTCATTTGGGAGTGCGTTTATCTACATTGGCCACTCGCTACCTAGGTGTAGTAAATTGATACCCAGTAGGATGGAATTCCTTGAATGCCCTAGACCCATAGCGACTGACCCAGGTAGCCATGATATAGCAAAGGTAACAGAGTGCAGCGCTAAGAAACGTTTTTCACGTTGCATTACCCTTACATTTTGTTTTTTGCATTGAACCTATACGTCACATGGGAAAAGTATAGTTTACAAGTAAAAAAAATGAGAGCTGGAAAACTATTTCCATGATTATAATAATTTTCAAATTCCATATTTTCCCGTTCGGGCTAATGCAGCACTGTTAAATGATGTGTTGACTAATATGCCGTATGCGCAGCACAACTGTACGGGTGGCCGGCCTGTATCGTGGCAGTAAAGCCGGCTGCACACATCATGAGCGCCATGCGCAACATGAATTGACTGAAAGTCAGACTTGCCGACGGTACCGAGAAGTAATAAGCCTATGTTTGATTTTTTTAGTATAATGCATAGATACAATTCCAACAAATGGCAGCCATTCTTTTTATAATCAAGTTTTTAGTCGCTTTATTCAGCAACTTCACACAGGACAATTTAATTGTGCATTAGAAAAAGAGGGTGAGACGTAACTAGCAAACAAATGCAAATATACTTCCCCCAAGCCTACTATGCTTGTATATTACCATTATTACTGTTATCATTATTTAAATTGGTGCATGATGCTTGTATAACAACAGTACGTACAGTGGTCAAAAATTGGGCGCACAATGTCTGAATTGCCTTTTTTTTTTATTTTCCCTCACCTGGTTTGTGGCATCCGACGAATGTTTGGTATTTGGTTGACAGTGTAGAAAACGAGCAGATTCGATGATGCCCAAAGCTAAAGTTCAAATTTACACCAACGTCATACTGATCGAGCTGCTATGTTCATACCAATCCTTACAGTTCATGAGATCACTAAAGGACCAAACTGATAACGTATACTTGAACAAATACTTCCTTGAGACAAATCATAGTAAGGATAATCATAAAGATTCAGTTTATCCAATATTTGAATTCCGATAACACAGTGAGAGACCAAACGGATTGCGCCAGAGTATCTATAATGTGGTAAAGACAATTTTTATTCTTCTGTCCCTCAGGTGAAGATCTGAAAAATGTATGTTCAATTTATGTCCGATTCCTCCGTCCAAAGAACATTTTTTTTATCTATGACATTGGTAGAAGATATGCAGCAAGACTAACCACCCTTTCACACGGTACCAAAATCTTAATTTGATTGATGATTCCAGTGAAAAAAAATATTATGACGAATTTTAGCACGTGTGAAACCAAACTAGAATCACGAACGCAAATCACAATCACGAATTAAATTCTACTCTGGTTGTGAATTCCAGTTAAGTTTCACTCAAATTACGGTACGAAATTTATGTCTGAAAGGCTTGACCTCCAACACTTTTTTTTTCGGGGGGGGGGGGGCGGGGGGCGAGCTTACGTGATCTTTCAAGCACTTCCGTAGATAATGCAATAATTGTCTTGCACTCATTGTAGTTTGCATATGCGATGAAGTGCTTTGATTGACAAGTCACCAATGACATAATAACGCATTTGCTCAGGAATTCGAATTCAAATCACAGTTTTCGAGTGAACGTGTGAACGGTACGACGATTCTAACGACAAATTGTAATCATCATTAAATTGATGATTCAAGAATCTCGTGTGAAAAGGCACTAAGGCTACTATAGATATAATGTTGTATTCAGAACTACAATACATGTGAAAAGAATGTTCCTTTAAAGGGGGAGGGGTTAACTGTGTGTGGTCTTTCATTGACTGTGTGTTATAACTACAAAGTCTTCAAATATACGTTTTCAGATCTACTGATACTACAGAACAAACTGACCTATAATTATATTTGTATAGATAAACTAAAATGGTTTGAGAGGGAAAATAATTGTTTTGCTACTTGGTAACATAATTATAGCGGTATAAATTATTGAGTAGTCAATAGCTAGCATTTTATGATTCAAGTGGGTCTATATTACACTAGCATTGTGGGTCAGGGAACTGGCTAGGTATGAGAAGTTGAGTATTTGAGATGGTGCTATTGGTTAGTATATGTTTTTACTGTTAACACGGGTCAATATGACAATTAGTACATGCTACTTCTGGGAAGCATGCGTATTCTTTGCAGCGGCTGAAATTGCATGCCATGTGACAATGTATACGCAGATTGAACCGACATCATAAAGCAATTACGTCCCTTTTCACGATTTCAGGTTCGCTCCAGTCATGCCAGTGTTAAAATAAACAAATCGATCGAGCAAAGCGAGCGAGCAAGATTTGACATTTCTTTCTAGTAGAATATTATTTTGCCACAGATCAGAATACTCAGTATGTCCTCTTATTGATGAAATCCATTATGGTTAGCGTGCATTTGAGTGTCTGAAAGTCCACACACACAGCTTTAACACAGGGAACAGTCGTTTTCACGAGCGTAATATTGCAAAAATCCGGGAATATCTTTATAATCATTAATAATCTCACACCAGATTGATAATAGTGTGGACATTTTATCAAATTCCATTTATTTGATGTAAATATTATGATAATTTATTCACTATTTACGTCACGCTGTTCATTTGAAATTGTCCATGTTCACAACTCTTGCTATGGCAAACGGTCCGAAACCACCCATATATTCGAAACACTGGCATCTTTGTTTTCCCACTGAATTATCCGTAATGCTAAATAGATTACCTACATGTTGATATATAATGCTTATGACTGGTATAGTGGTTACATCTCATTTTTCTCCCTAATTTTGAGATCAAGCAGGCAGAACATAGCCTATGTCTGTGTACAACGTCACGTGAATAACGTATGATAGTTTCCGTTCATAGACCCTTTTCATTTGAAACAATTAATACAATCCAAACAAAATCAACTAACACATTTAATGTTGAAAATAACAATTTTCTTGTTCTTGTAAAGCTTTGTCTACTGATATTTATAATATAGGTACAGTTTGAGAAGGCAAATATTTAGTAGTATCGAGTCCGAAATCGATTTTGATTTGCAATACGGTCTGCGTACATATAGTAGAAACTAGCAGGCTGCATCGTCTGCTACGTAAACCAAATGAGCGAACATGACCGAAACTAACAGTTATGTATGTTTGATCTTCCTAATTCCCCGAAATTCATCGTTTTCAGTTTGAAGACGAATGTCACACAATTGTCAGACTGGTAGAATGATTAAATATCAGCAAACAAAAAAGTAATAACATAACATCGAAAAGAACAAAACAACTGGTGCGCCATTGACAATCTCGCCTACATTATGCAATTCAAAATAACAGCAGTGCTGACTTTAGAAACGACATTAGAACAGTCATTTACAAAAAAATACCCTTCATATGATTATCGATACTATGTTCATTTACCCTAAATGACATTTGACCTTGATCATGTGACCAAAGACTTGTACAAAACAATCAGTGAAACTTGATTACCCTTATGTCCACATTTTATCGAACAAGGTTTTTAATCCTTCAAAGTAATGAGGGCAATTCAACAAATACCCCCAAACGGCCAAAGTTCATTGATCTTGGTCATGTGACCTGAAACTCACGCGGGATGTTCAAGGATGCTTGATTACTCTTACGTCTAAGTTTCATAGACTAGCTTCACATACACTCAGAAATGAAATTTCCTACAATTCGATCACCAGACGAAAACGTTATTTAAATCATTACCGACCGTCTATCGTTTCCTCATCATATATCGCAAACTTACGAAATTGTGTCGAGACAATAACTGACATTCACCAACGTTGTTATAAAATACCAAATATTGTATCAATTGGGGAACATTATGATTTTTTTTTTTTTTTTTTGGGGGGGGCATTTTTTTCATTCATTGTCACAAAAATGTGTAGATATGATTTTCTCGGATTATACAGGCCTTATATTTCTCATTATCAACTTCGTATATGGGTTCAAATTATTCGATATTTAATTTCGAATAAAATGATGCACTTACTAATTCAAAACTAAAAGTATCTCTTGACAGAAAGTTGAAGTTATTAATTTCATTGGGCACCTCAAGTGTCATTTATGTCACACGGATTTCATCAATACCTGAAATTGTATACGATAACATGGCAACATTTCATTGATCAGATAAATGCTGCTGGCGCACTTAAGAGAATGCTTACTGAGAAAGGGGTGCAGCGACACGGTAAGCAATAATGGGTTAACTTCAATCGTATTCTCATTTTCATTTCACAAATTCATGAATATTATGCTACATCCTGTAAACTTGAAAATATCAATCAGTTGTAAATCATTTACTGGAATCATACAGTGTATGGTATTAGATGTGAACTAAGCGAGTATCAGGATTCAACACCGAAATAACGTACTTGCCCACTCTTTCCCTTTTTACGCGTGGTCGCGCCTGGTATCCACTCTTCAATGGAAGTGCCCCCCCCCCCCCGGGGGGGGGGGCTCTCGAGCTCTGGGAGGAACCAAATGTGGCTTTGGAAAGTCGTCCTAAATTGGATATATCCCTGTTACCATAGTAGCAACCAGAGTTTTGCACACGAAACGCAGATTGAATGCTTCCGTTCCAGATGCAAAACGAAAAAAAAATCTCATGTCACACAATTTGCATTGCAGGACAGAGCTTTACGACCATGACGACGGCCCCAAAAGTCTCCTCCAAAATCAACTACCGTCGCAAATAAGCGTTCGCGTTCTCCTACGAAAGGTCGGAAATACTGAGTACGACTCCGATTCGAATGAATTGCATACACATGTAATATATGCCATTTGCTGTGCAAACCCTTCACTCGAGGTAAGGGTCTGAATATGCAGCCTACTCATGTCTTGTGGACTGCAGGTCATAGATACTATCTGAGAGCAGATATCTCAGAAGAAAAAAACAAGACTTTCAAAGACATCACATTTGAGAACAATTTTGATTAGAATCAAGCGTTATCTGTATTTTTCGGGCGCACCATGCCAATGGGCTTAAAAATTCAAGGGGGGGCAGGAGGGGGAGGGACGCGTATCCCTACCGTTTGGAAAGGAGGGGGGGGGGGACACGATATCCCCCTACTCTTTGTGGTCTCTTACGATGTAAAGAAAGCCGGCTCGTGTCCCCTCCCCATTTGAGAGCCATAATAATTGTTTTTGATAGAAAAAAAATATTATCTTAAGTGTGCCCTACCCCCTTTTTTGCGTGTCAAACAAAATTTTCTTTGGACGAAATTACCTTACATGTTGGGTGGTAACTTTTTTTTTATTTTTTGTCACGATTTTTCCCCTGGTCCCCCTACCTTTGGGGAAAGATTTCCGCCCATGGCCATGCCCCCATTCATACTAGATGTAAGGAAGTACTAAGATGTGCCTCAGAGTTTTGAAAGGGAAAGAATCTGACACAAATACCATCAGCTTAGCGCATGCAAGCATGACCATGATGACAATGAGTCGAAACAATAGGGCAAAGGTCTCCAGTCACGACTGAGGTAAGGATGATCGTTTAAGAAAATATTCTAGTAAGTATGTTTTAAAAAGTTCAAACAATCGAAGACACTTTTTTTTAATGCTCCCTTCTCACTCGACTTATCAGACTCGACACCCGGCCCCATACAGCCAAGCAAAAACGTTTAAATTATCCTTTTGCTAATACCACGTTTGGATATGGTTCCTAAGCCTAAAACCTTGTAACCGAGATAAATGGAAAGAATAATATGCATGATATAGGAGATTGAATCTAGTCTCACACACAATGCTGTGATATAATTTGATACGTGGAGAGATGCATATCCAAGCAAAAGTAAAATACCCCGTGCATGTTCTTTAAAGATTTCGAGGGGACAACTCTCCAATCAGCATCGCACATGTAAAATATGTGGCTTAGATATTTAGACGCGATATCTGTGGTTCGGCAATATGGAAGTGAGAAATCAACAACTAAACCTCAACTCAAGTTCATCGTTGAAATGAATAATAAATGGAAAACTCCATTCGATGATGTAAAGATCACTAAGAAGTGCATGATTCCCAATTGTATTTTGTTTATGGAAAACAAAGACCCCGTTCTCATCTAGTTCCCTAAACTAGTTTACTGGAAATCAGTTTAGTGGAAATCAGTTTGACGTGAATGGGGCCGCTAGAACATGTAGAAGGGTCTTGGAAGAGATCTCAAGTGGCCTTCTAAACCTGGTTCAAACAACCACCTCACGAAGTGGTTTTCAAGACGGCTTTGCATTGTTAAACTCAATATAAGCATAAGTGAAGGCACAGCCGTAGTTCGGCAAGTGATATTCTGAGCGAAGTACGAGAGTGCATGCATCTTGGGCGTACTCATCAGTTCATACTGCGTGAAGAATGCGTACACTGCAATTTCAAATTTCGTGCGAAACATGTGACTACACTGAGAGCGTTCCCTTCGCGACAAGACCACTTTACATGAACTGCTTCCGAACACCAGTTCGGGATATGGTAATGAGGACGCTAGTAAAGCAATCTTCTAAACAGGTTTCCTAAACCGTTTTAAGGAATTGTTTAATGAAGTTTACTGAGAAGGGATCTTAATCGCAGTGACAGGTAATTGATATATCATTTATATCGCCGCCCCTCAATGTTGAAATCCCTAAAAACATCGTCGGTTCAACGAGTTCAATTTTGAGTGACAACGCTCATACTTTTAGAAGTGTAATATTTGCCCCCATAACTCAAAGACACAAAGTCTGCACCAAGTTCCTACCGCAAGAGAGTATTGGACATGTTGGAGTAGCCAAACCGATTTATCGACATTTCTATATCAGCGGCAAATATACACAACAAAAAAAAGTAAGTCCCCCTCAAACAAACATCAATAATTTCCGAACCAATGCGAGTTTTTAATATATTTTACATGAACGTGTAGGTAATTTTATAAGCTACCCTATGAGTAAATGTTATGGACGTATTTTATGTCATGCTTCAGTGACCAACGCCAGAGGGCAAAATTGTCACTTTTCAAAAGTCACAAGCCACATGTCATGACTTTGATTCCACTTTGTTGGAAAGAATTCCACATTCTCATCATGAAAAATAGTCAGAAGACTTGTATATGGTACTTTCTAAATGACGATACAACTTGGTAATACACGGACCAATCATAATCATAATGATGAATCTGAATTAAATTTTCGCAAAAAAAAAAAACCCACTAATGAACGAGAAACACGTTACACCAACAAAACTAATCAAACACCAGACCGACCCAAACTAATACCCACGTTAGATCGGTTGTTTGAGAACCGGTGTAATTGAAGCAATAATGAAGAGATAACACAAGAACGTGGATACTTGGCGAGGTGGATGAGGGTATATGACAACGTGCGTTCGAAAAGGTAGTATATCGTCTTAAAGAAAATAAAAGTATTTGCAGGTGAATATATACTACTGGAAAATGGCGCGATTAAAAAGTATTGAAGGACTCCACAATAAGTCTACGACGTGCACGTGGTACTAGTTGACCGAAAGATATAACTTTTCACCCCGGTTTTCACGTTCAGTTTCACGTTCGTACACTCATGAAAGCAGTTTCGATTTTAGTCGACGTCCTGGTAGCAATCAACAGCGGGCGCGCGGAGCTTCGGCGGCCCGCGCCGGCGCTATGACTCTGTGCCGATCGAGCTCGCCGCTCCGACCGGCTGAGTGACTCATGATGGGCGTGCACTGGAACGAGAAATCACAATTATTTTTTTTTTTTTGGGGGGGGGAATGCATAAATGAATAGCGAAACTCGAAAAAAAAAATAATTACCACTAACCTAGTAGGGTTTAGGCTGCTCTGACCGCTGTCGCAAGTTTAACTCCGGAAGCTGGTCGTGTAAACGTAGCGCAAAAGCTAAAAGAGCATAGTCATTTTGGAAAGAGAACATCCATTACCGTGCTATAGTGGATTAAAACAAAACACACGGTCTTTAATGGAGAAGTAGGTAACAAGATTTAACTTAATGTTTACCAGCCCTTATGAATCGCTGAAAGAGATGTTGATTGCGGCTTTATTCATTTTTACTCAATTCAGCTGACTTCATCATGTGCGAACTCGCGTTGTTCGAGCAATATGAGACTGAACTTCAAAACCCTCAAATACGAGTCACAGATTTGAAGAGTGAACGAGAGGCTTTGTCACAAATTACTTCGTACATTAGTGGGTTTTCGCCCAGCGTCGTACGACGTAGAACGTACGTGTGCAAAAATCGCCAACTTTCATGGAAACAGAGGCCCGAGCGTTCTTGAGCTCAAATCACGGACGGTTCTTCCGCAAATTGTACATATTTTGAATATGTTGACCCATGGACCAATAAAGACTGAGATGGGCATTCATCGCTTAGATAATGAATTTACTAACAGGTGACTTTGATTGTCTTTTGAATAACATTCTCTTCATACTAGTCTTCTTTGGTCCTATGATCGCCACCGTGAGAACAGGCTGAACCATTTCGTGATTGGATGTCTCAAATTATATGCGTAGTTGATAACAAATCAATGAAATAATCGAAAATCGATGTGCAGTTTGTGTTTACCTTTGTTAATCTTAGTTACATATGTTTTATTTGGGGAAATGGCTGCATGTTTTAATATTGAGGCAATATTTGATTGATTGTTTACCATTTAAAATTCAATTTTCCCAAGTTTCTTCATTATATTCCACATATACGTGGCACATAACATGTATAAATCGTGAATCTCTCAATGTTATTGAGGTCCGTATGTGTGAGCGGTAGTTAGCGGATCGAATAATATCCTATTTTATATATAAAAAAATCGTCTGCTTCTCAAGTTTGCTGCTCCATATATAAAGCATGTTGACTGAAAGGCACATGCTGAAACAGGGTATCAGTCAACAAAAATCAAGACGGAGAACTGTTCCGTTTTTGAGTGATTTGATACCCCTGGTAGGGCTTATTATTTAAGGCACTTGCCGGCTCAACACGAAACTAGAATTTCAATTTCATTTCATTTTCCCAGCGTGTTTGTCCCATTGAAGACATCAAATCGCATCGAAATAAAAAAAAAAATCGCCAAAAATCCCAAACCCGAGTGATTACGAACGCGACCCGAGTGATTTCGAACGCGAACGCGACCCGAGTGATGATAATAAGCCCCTGGTAGTCATGGTAATTGTTATTGTTACAACACATGTATTAAGATGCGCATTACCAGGTGACGGTGACTATCATTGGATCAAAGAAATGGTCGCCTTAATCGTCAATCTGTTCATAGGTATATGGCTGACCAAAACCTGTTTTATCCACTGTTCATTTAGTTTGTCTGCACAAAGGGTTTGATAGAGGGTTTTATTATAATATCTGCTATTGACAACAAGAACTCCTCTGAAACATCTTTGTTGTAGG
Source organism: Lytechinus pictus (assembly GCF_037042905.1). NCBI lineage: Eukaryota > Metazoa > Echinodermata > Echinoidea > Temnopleuroida > Toxopneustidae > Lytechinus > Lytechinus pictus. Next base: position 6,543,412 of record NW_026974141.1, read on the forward strand.
CTTTGGAGTTAGTTTAAGTAGGCCAGATGACCGTTCATCCAATCAGTGCTGTAATATGTGAAGTTTGGTTAAGTTATTGTTTTTTTTTAGTGCTAATCTTGTCGATAGATTGTCCTATTCTTTCCAATCCAAACTATGTTGTTTTTGAGAATTTTTTTCTTAACATGTGCTATCTGCGAATTCAACGATAAATAGCTGTCCAGTAACACACCAAGATATTTTCTTTCGTAAACTCTAAACAATAATTTGTTATTGATTCAGCTGTCAGCACTACACAACAGTCCGAAATTGCACTTTGAGTCGGTTAATATAAACTAACATTTTCAAACTTTAACAAGACTTCATCATTTGAAAATCATGTAAAAGCCGATTTTGAATCTACATTAATTATTTTCTCTTATGTTTTTGATTGCCTCCATTATTGATGTATGTTAATCATTCATATATTGATAAACATCTTGGGACAGCCCACTAGTTATTTTTTCTGCTTTGAGACATATTACCGTTTACAAAGGTACACTGCTCCATGTCATTGAAATAGTTGAAACCAAAATGTAGAATTCGGAACAAAATCATAATAGCTTAACCTTTTTAACAACATGTCGAACGATATAACGCCGATTGCTTCTCTATCTCAAGCGTAACAATACCTACTACGTAATCGCTGACTAAAATCTCTTCAGTGAGAGATAAAAATGATTCGGGCGAAAACCATGTTGGTACGAGATAAAAGTCCATCTTTTTAAGGTACCATGGGGTAACACCCCTCGTTCTTTTTTTATAAATATAAAAAATGGTTAGTTCTTAAAAAAGCTCTATTATCATTTCCCCTGTATATTGGTTATTCTCAATGGTCGAATGGGTGGCAGATTTAGTAGGATATTAAAAGCGTAAAGTATAAAAGTTCCACTGACACTTAAACAAACTCAACACCATACTTAATCTTGATTCCATTTATTCATTTTTTGTTCGAGGAGCGTTGCTTGCCTTATACGTGCTTGTGTGTCTTAACGCTGTTCGGTTATTTGTGTGTGTTCTGGTTTTCTGACTGCGTGTGTCTTCAGACCATTTTATCCGTGAGATAATATCTTAAGCACGAATCGACCAATAAAGCACACACGCACAAAATACTGTGAAATGGTATTAACCGACCGAATGTGATTAAATACAATTACAATAACAGAAATGCGTTTCTACATTAAAGATAAATTCCAGTTTTGGTAACGATCTCAAAATGACTTTTTACAGAATCTAATATAATGACCACCCAAGTGTCTGTTTGTATGAATAAAAAATATGTGCCAAAGGATTCTGGAAGAAATTGTGTAATTGCTGAGAAATAAGCAAAATAAGCGCGGATTCGGTCACTTCCGTCGGGTCTTTATTCCAGCAATAATAATACACTGTCCCACGTGTGCCTATCTGTGTTTGTGATCTTCAGTTTGAACATTTTTCAGCGTAGATTTCAAGATTTCACAAAGTTCAGTTTATGTAACTGTACCAGATCTAGATCCTCGATGATATACTGACAATTAAACCTGGTTTTACAGACTTTCTCATGAAATCAGTGTTTACTGCAACTACTGGAATTTATCTTTAATACCTGGTTTGTGGCATCTAACAAATGCTTGGTGATTATATGACCCTGAAGAAAATGTGCAGCTTCAGTGGTTCGTAACCCCGTAATCGCAGTTCTTCACGTACGTCATACTTGTCGTACTTTCATATTCAAACCAATTCAAACAGTTAATATCCCCGAGACCAATCTGATGACATATATTCGGAATATACTGGTAATACACGGACCAATCATAATCATAATGATGAAACTGAATTAAATTTTCGAAAAAAAAGTACTAATGAACGAGAAACACGTCACACCAACATAAATAACAATAAATCAAACACCAGACCGACCAAAACTGTTACCCACGTTATATTGGTTGTTGGCGCACCGGTGTGATTGAAGCACTAATAAAGAGATAACAAAAGAACGTGGATACTTGGTGATGTGGAGGAGGATATGACAACGTGCGTTCGAAAGGTAGTATATCGTCTTAAAGAAAAGTAAAGAATTTGTAGGTGAAATTATACTACTGGAAAATGGTTCGATTAAAGTATTGATGGACTCTACAATAAGTCTTCAACGTGCACGTGGTACTAGTTGACCGGAAGATATCACTTTTCACCCCGGTTTTCACGTTCAGTTTCACGTTCGTACACAGGTAAAAACAGTTTCGATTTCAGCCGACGTCCTGGTAGCAATCAACAGCGGGCGCGCGGAGCTTCGGCAGCCCACGCCGCACAGAGGGCCGGGGCGAAAGAAAAGTGCGCCAAAAGTCATTTTTGGCAATTTAAGATTTGTCATTTTTGTCATGCCCAGCTTAAAGACAACATTTTGTAGAATACTTCAGCAAAACATTTCATTCGTGAATTTGCATAAAGGTTGTTAATTTCCTACCTCAAATCGTAAAATGTGACATTTTGCGAAATGCCGCGTATATGACAACTTAGTTGAAAAACAGGCCGATTCACAGGAGGTTTTTTATGTAGGAATCTGAAATGGCACCCACATAATCAAGTTATTTTTGTTCGTGTGAAAGGGTTCAAAGTAGATAAAAGACACATTTCAGGGGGTTTATAGGAAAATTAGTCCTCAAAATAGGCGGATAATCCATGTTTTTTGCATTTACACTAGAAACGTATGGATTTCCGTTTAAATTCTATAATCATCATTTTGCCAGATGTGTAAGCTTTAAGTCAATACCAAATTTAGCTGCCCGTTTTTTGCCCGTTGTCATGTTAGAGCCGATTTTACTTGACACAACACCCCAAAACCTGTTCAAAAACGCTTATTTTTATACCGCGCAGTCATCGCGGCGCGCCGTGTGGGGTGTACATTGCCGTTCATTTTTGCACGGCGTGGACGATTCCCCTTCCATTCTATAAAAATGACATGAATTTTGCCACCCAAATTGATATTTCAACACTTAGTAAGCACAACCTTTACATTTTTTGTGCCAGCTGGATCTGAGGACTAACAACTAAATCTGAACAAAAGTTTATATCAGACATCTCCAGCATTTTTAACTAAGTTTTTATCATTTAAAGTGGGTTTACATTAAATTTTTTATTTAATACTTGTTTCTCCACACCTTTTCCAAGCTTGACAATGATTAACAAAATGAAAATCAAGCCTTGGCCATTTCATGTAAATCAGAGCTCAGTGTAAAGCAAATATTGTCACGATGGCCTCGGTGTGTGGGGAGTGGGCTGGGGCGCATGCAATTTTCGAAGTGTTTTGGGCAAGGAAACAAGTTAAAAAGGTAAAATATATCTTCAAATCAATTCTATTAGCCAAATTCAACGTATTTTTCAGGATTAAGGTCTACTTTTATTCGCATAACTATTTCAAAGGTTCTGCGAAAATAATTTTTCACAAACTTTTCAAAAGTAAGTGGTGCTCACTCAAGCGGAAATATTTTTCGACAGTTATATCGTCATTTGCTTAAATGGATCTGTACCAAAATCTTTAGGATATTACAAATGTATAATTTTACATGATTTTTTCTAAGTGTAATTTTTTTTTGATACGCACTGTATACTCTGCGTTTTACCCAAGTCTACACCGCTTGATAAGGCACGGTTAAAATTTATCAGTATTTTTTTTTATCTAATGATCATTGTGATGCCCAAAAATATGTTCAGGACCCCATACACACTTTTTAGGCATGTGAGAAGCATAAACCAACATTCACTCTGGTCAATCTTAAAGTAACACATAACACAAAGTTGATATACTACACATTGTTTAGGGTAATTTGTTATTTCATTGATGGGTTTTAAGTAGCCAATCAAAATTTGGTATCAAAGTGACGTCATATCGGCTTTAAATTATGTTCAGTCGATTCTACGCCCAAAATTACCTTTAATCACTATGTTAAAATAAAAATATAACACGGAATATAATTTTGGCGCACTTTCAACTCATTCTGGCCCACTGTGCGCCGGCGCTATGGCTCTGCGCCGATCGAGCTCGCCGCTCCGACGGGCTGAGTAACTGGAACGAGAAATCAGAAATATCATTAAGAGAATGGATCGTTCACCTTACATAATTTTATTTTTATTTTTAGGAGAGATGTATATAACAGCGAAACTCGAAAAAGTTACTCACCGCTAACCTAGTAGGATTCAGGCTGCTATGCCCGCTGAACGCTGTCGCAAGTTTAACTCTGGAAGCTGGGCATGTAAACGTGGCGCAAAAGCTAAAAGTGCATAATCATTTTGGATAGAGAACATCCATTACCTACCGTGTTATAGTGGTTGAAAACAAGACACTTGGACTTTAATGGAGAAGTAGGTAACATGATTTAACTTACTGTTTACCAGCCCTTCTGAATCGCTAAAACTCTGATGTTGATTGCGGTTTTATTAATTTTTACTAAATTCGGATGGCTTCATCATGTACGAAATCGCGTCGTTCGAGCCATATGAAACCGAACTTCAAAACCCTCAAATACGAGTCACAGATTTTGACAGTGAACGAGAAGCTTCGTCGCAGGTTACTTCGCGCGTGCGCAGAGCTGCCGGAAACCTTAATCTCGCATGTTGACATGATTCGTCGCAGAAATCGAAAGCTGCCTAATACATGTATTTCATAACTCTTAAGTCCGAATTTGTAGTAATAAAGAAATTAATTTTGATACTAAAACGCAATCGGAAGTCTTCCAGAGACCACGATTAATATTGCAGTTTCGAATTCATTACTACTACTAATGATACTAATAATAATAGTAATAATGTAATAATAACAACAATATACATGTAATAATACTAATGATAATAATTGAATACTTAGAGGTCCAAAAAAAAAAGCATAGGAGTGTTGCGACAACGTTTACAAATGTCAGTGATTGAATGAGGATTACGAGAGGGGATGTAATTAAGATGTTCAGGTGTAAAATGATTAAGAGTTGGGTATATACACTAACTGACTTTAAACTTAACGTTGAAACATGTGTAACTGTTGGAGTTCCTTAAGCTGTGATGATGTTTGAGTTCGGGATCGAAAGCCAAATACTTCATGATTTTGAACAAGTTCTCAGGTTTTCTTTCTATTCCCAGATAGCAAAGTAGTTTATTAACTATTGCAGTCTAATTGAAAAAGTGCTCGTACAGCATGGTGACTTGTCTCAAAATAGTAAATCTACGAATCCTCCATTGCTGATTTGATGATTTCATTAGCAGACAGCCCAATTTACTTGAGCTGACAATATGAATGTGCAATCAATGAATAATAGCATAATTCCAATAAAAACAATATTTTACAGGATTCAAATCATGATTCTGCAGAATCACGATTGCGTTTAGTCGAAATTGAATATAATCATGATTAGAACCACAAACATGAAACACGAAAAAAGGGGCGTTTAGAAAGACGTTTCTGCAGAATCACGTACGAAAATGTTCGAATAAACGATATCGTGATTACAATCATGATTCTATGACGTCATTGTGTCGGGCTACTTTAGGTTTGACTCTTGCCAAGCTCAAGACGCGCTATGCTCAGTGTATTTATACATAATATGATATGCATGCATCCTGTGTTGGGCATCGCATCGTCCACTTCTTTTCATCTTTTTTTTTGGTCATGTCTTCAACTTCAAGTGAACTAGTAAATGAACCAGAACAGACAATGATATCAATTGCTGTTGAGTTAACAAGTGTCAATATGAAATTGGATCTACGGGATCTACGCTAAAATTTACATCCGAACACAATTTTCGAGAAACCGACAAGAAGAATAATAAGTAAACAAATTGTGGAATAATAGACTGAATTCGGAAGGTACAGGATTGATTTTTCGAGAGCCAAAACACGTGCGAAAAAAGTTGACCTAACTTCCTCTGTCAAACTGCGCACTGTGATGTGCACTGGATCGGTCCGAATCCGAGGAAAAACAGCTTTAAAATTAAGGTCGTCTGAACGCTGATTATGTGGTATTGTGATTCATGTTTGTGTTTTGAATCATGATTCAAATCATGATTCAAATCATGATTCTGGCTTGAGGTCGCATAGACGCAGCCTAAAAGGAATCTGCCCGAGAACTGCCCCTTGTGGTACAAACTACTCAGTGACCCACGGGGCAGATAATTCCCCAGTTATGTTTATCAACTTCGATATTCAAACACTACTCACCAGTGCGCCAGTAACTGATGCTTTGTCCCTTAGGGGAGACTAAGTTTGGCAAAACCATCTAATGATTTACGAAACAGTCCCTTGCGATCCAGGTATTATGGAAAGTTACATCATCCAAGGAAACGGATATGGGATCTCCTGCAGTAGTTGAAAAAACTGGTTTATTCAAGATTCATTTTCTAGGATACATCTCTCAAGTCGCCATCGCGCAATCCCATGGTGTGGGTTAAAGTTATATCGTTCGGCAACATGAAGGAAATGAAGTCACTTCCTACCTACTTCATCTCAACCTATTAACATGCGTGTATGAAGCGTCTCCCGCCAGGGTTCTCGGAGTAGCTTAACCAATTCATCTGCCCTTCTCACCTATCTGAAAGTAGCTGCTCACAACTTAAGATATTTTTTACGGAATCGAAGGCTGACTTTCGCCTAATCGCCTCAAAAAAGGTAAATAAATGAATAAATGCTAATCGGTTTGCGTTACCCGCAAAAAAAGCCTCTCAATATCCTTTCTGGTGTTTGCCGAGTTAACCGTGGATGCTTTAAAGTTTGCGTTGGTGAGACTGACCTTTCAGGTTGGTGGAACGAAGGCAAGTATTACAATTTTATTATTATATTCATGCTAAATTTTTTTTCTCAAACTCGTTCTAACACCCTGCTCTCCTCCGGTATGGTCGGTGACTCAGAGAGCCTATTGAGATATTGGTAACTAATCAATCATTAATTACACATTGTTCTTGATGAAGCGTGCTAGGCCTATTGGGAGTACATATAAGCCCCCACAAAATTGGCATCAACTTCCTAGTTATATCTTTATGATGAATGCGGCTTAACGCGACGACACCACCCAATCATCTTCAAATTTTGTGCTCTGTCCTGTTGAACCACAATTGGCGGCATATCGTACTGTTGTATGTCATTATTTGCCGGGAATGACAATTGGCGGTATGTGACCGCATTCGCTGTTTAGTGCAGACTGTGCAGTATCACTGTGTCACTGACATCCGCATAATTGTCCACACGCTTTCACGTGTGGGTTTCCCAGCTACTCGGAGACGTAAACCAAGCGGGTAACCGTACTCTGACAGGTTATTATTAATAATGCATGCTTTTCCAGAATGGTCGCAATCTTTTATAGACAGCCACAATATTCTTCGCCGACGCATCAACTTTATGTTGTCTTTAAACGACTTTATGTACCGCGATAGAAAACGCTTTTTTGGGTATTCTGCATTTGGTTTACCCATGATGAAAGTCGGTTGTCATCTTGAAGTTTGGAGATTTATTGTAGCATACGGCGTTTTTGTGTCTTTACTTAATCCATATTACACGAGTGAGGTTAGCTGGTAGTGCAAAATTTGAACCAATAGGTGAGAGATTATTAACGTTGAGCGTCTTGGAGCAATCGTACCCATTGAGCACCGTAAGAAACTGGTTGAAGTCCAACTATATGCCCATTGATGAAAAGCCTCAGAAATCAGTAAATATTTCTAAACATCACGGGTTCAAGGATAGACTCAAATATTATTTTTTTCTCTCGCATTAAAGCCTACCGAAACTTTAACCTCATCCCTGCTGTCTAAAAATTACAGCTAATCAAAACAAGTCTGAAATGCCAACACCTTAGCAATCCAACTAAATCAACCATCTGTTCATGCAGTGTGAATACTCCAATAAAGAATAAAGCTTCATCTATCTGAGTTTACTCCAGTCTATAGACAACAAGTATCCTCAATGAAATATGCAATTGACTACACAGACAGTAAAATTATTTACAAGTTGTTTACAAGTTGTTGACTAATTGGTAATCAGGTATTTACAATGTAACATTTCATTGTATTTCAAGCTTACATTTTATGAATTAATCATGAATTATCATAATTGATATTCTCATTGTCAGAAGTAGTATTCTAGTTACATTGTATTCATGAAAATATCATAGTTAATATATTTAGTATTCTGAATGACTACGGGAATAGCATGCTTGCCACCTATGTAACACGTGATCTTAACATCCGAACGCTCATGATGACTAGCTTTGTTTAGTTTGATCTTATTTGTGTATGATGTAAGAAACATGAGTAAATAATCAAAGTCATTAATCCTGAAATTATAATTGAGTTAATGACTCTATTAATATATTTCTATCTTTTAAACGACTAATGTGTATAAATCCCAGAGTCAGATCAATATTCAAAGCAGTACCAAAACAACGCACATGTCAGAACTTGACAGCTTGATGTCAAATGTTACTGGCCAAAGGATAATTTCTGTTTAGAGATTGAGCCCTCTGACACTAAACTTTTCCACGTTGATGTGATATTTTTATCAACGCATTGATTAATGTTTCTGACTAGATAATATCGATTAATATTCAAAATGGCAAGAGTCCTTGAAAGGACTGCCTGAATATTTTTTATCAAGTCAGAATTAAATTCATAATAAGAAATGCATAAATTATCCAATTTCATAAATAAGGTAATTAAATTATCCATTCAGGAGATTCCCAACAGATAAATTAACAGTCAGCATTCATGTTCATTACCGTACTCATCAATTAATTTCTATCTGCTACAAAAAAAATAATGTTCATGTCAAAAAGGAGCAAATATAAGCACCAATAAATGAATTCATATCTTTAGATATCTAACTTAGTAGACTTGCCAAATCAATCAAAGACTGCTAAATTATAAAAAAAGTGCCAATTTTCTGTGATCAACTGGTAAATCTCAAATTCGTATTCCAAAATTCATCATTAGTCTTAGTGAATTCCCTGAATGGAACTAGGTATCAAATGATGACGTAATGTACTCACAAAGGAATGCACATTGTTGAATGAGAACAGTGAACAAGATTTCTCAAGAGAGTGAGTGTGATTATGACTGAGAGAACTAACCTCACTCAAGAGAGCTTGCAGAAGGTGTGACAAACTCCACAAAACCTCGCCTACTTATAGACTTTTGGCCCTAGGATTTTGGCAGTTTCTGAGTTTATTAAATTACGCGGCGAGTTCATGCAATTTTAGTGCTTTGAAACCAATCCTCCCACATAAACATTTCTCCGCGAGATGTCATGCAAATTTAATGCTTTAAAATTCAAATGCAAGCGCGTTTGTGCGCGCATGCACGCATGAGAGCTTGAGATCCACGGAAGAGTTCAATCGTCTCAGAATAAAGAAAACATAGCTGTATCAAAACATTAATGAAGAAATTCCAGCAATAAATTAATGCTGCAATCAACTTCCAGAGAATTTACACAATAAGTAAGATTCTAATTTTGACTTAGATCTATGAAAACGTTCATAAAATGTCATAACAGACCATACAGGTCCCATAAATAGATTGTACTGCTGGCTCTACGTAAATTAGGCGTGACTCGGCAGAAATATATCAATTCCTCTGCGCTAACACGTATGCGCGCACACTAACAATTAATCCGAGTAAATTTACCAGTCCCTCTCTGGAATTCAGGTCACACGTAGTAAAAATAGCTGATCGCCGTCATCTAACTTTTCATTCATTGCCTAGAGTGGCGTTCAGTTACGTGATGAAAACAAACAAAGCTCAATATAGAAATGACATTTTGGGAATCTAAGTATCTCTTTTTAAGCTTAGTTTTTCTTATTACAAAGGGGGATTTCCCTCACACTACCCTCCGCCAAATACACACACACACCTATATATATATATACATATATATATATATATATATATATATATATATATATATATACATATATATATATATATATATATATATATATATATATATACTTATAATAATAATAATAATAATAATAATAGTGTATGTATGTATCCATCAAGAATGGGTAGTAAGGGAAGCTTTGAAATCATCTAGCATGACACAAACACGACGAACGTGGCTAAATCCTGAATAATAATTTTTGGCTACCACTTCTGAAGCAGCCCCAATCCTGTCAAAACCTTCCCTAAAACAACCAATTAGCAAGCAACCAACTTGCATCAACCAGTCAACATCCACTTATTAGTGGTTGACCAATCAGGAATCACCTCAGAAGATATAACTACTCATCACTTTTGGCTCAAGTCTCACGCTTGAGGCAGAGCGAAGCATATGTGCTCGGAACGTCGAGAATAACAGTTATTTCAAGAGCTATTTCCAAAAGATAAACAAACAGTTCTTTCCTCGACTAACTTACATGGCCTTACCGCACCCCCAAAAGAACACAAAAATGACCCCCCCCAAAAAAAAAAAATAATAATAATAATGTCTTGTGTTTCCTGTCTATCTTCCTATGCCAGTGTTAGTAGGATACACAATTCAAGCCTCGATTAAAACTTAAACAAACTCAATTCAGTACGTAATTTTGCCATATAGTTTATCAAAGGGCCTTAAGATCACACAAGCAGATATTAAGCGGGCATGTTTTTCTTTTGTTATCGGTATTTTGGTATTGGTAAAGATTGTCTGGTTGTACGTTTATCCTAACGATTTTATACTGGTAAATGATATCGTATACATTAATTCAAAAGTAAAACCATGTTCTCGTTTTTTTTTCCCCGAAATATATATTTTCCCAAGATGCTGGTGTCTCTATTACTATAAAGACCCAGCCACCTTAAGAAAAACATAAAGAAAGAAAGAAAGAAGAAAGAAAGAAAAAAAAAAAAAAAAAAAACGTGAAAAAGAATGTTGTTACTTGCTTCGTTTGATGGTCTCTCTTTTTTCCTTTCCTTCTGATTTTTGTTCCCTCTTATTTGACTGTACGCTTGTATTTTGCAACATAATTCGACAATTTCACTTTCGACGATTTATCGACGGCTCTTTGGTTATGTTTAAGTGCTATGAAAAAAAAAGGAAAATAAAATAAAATAAAGTAATGAAAATGTGGTTCGATATTAATACCTGGTTTGTGGCAGCGAACAAATGTTTGGGAATTATATGATGACCGTGTAGAAAACGTGCAGCTTCGGTGATTCGTAACCCTGTAATCGCAGCTGTACACGTACGTCATACTTGTCGTACTTTTATATTCAAACCAATCCAAACAGTTAGTATCCCCGAGACCAAGCTGATGACATATATTCGGAATATACTGATAAAACACGGACCAATCATAATGATAATGATTAAAATAAATTAGATATTCGTCTGAAACACTGACCAATGTCACAATGACACATTAACTCGACACACTAATCGAGGACTCAAGTCCGACCAAAACTGTTACCCACGTTCGATCACTTAATAATTGGTGCGCCGTTGTAGCAGTAACAAAGAGATAACAAATTGTAACGCAAAGATCGTGGATACTTCATGAAGTGGGGGAGGTTATGTCAACGTGTGTTTAATTAAATAAAAGCTGTTTGAGCTACAGCCAGGGAAATGATATCCAAGTCCTCTGGAAGCGCGTAGAGACGTTATTCATAATGCGTTATGCGCTATACAAGAACTGACTTTTATTATTATTATTATTATTATTATTATTGATTACTGTCTTGAAGAAAAACACAGTATGTTAAATTACACAGTTGGAAAATGCTCCGATGAAAAAGTATTGGTGGATTCAACATTAAGACTTATTGACTAATTTCATCGCTCTTTAAGTCAGAATATGGAGTAAAAATGTTATTTTGATACCCAAACTACTATTGAAAGTCTTGCAGAGGCCACAAGAGATAATGGAATTGCCAAGTGTAATTACTGAATATTAGAAGGCCATAAAAAGGCAAGTTTTATGCATATGCACATTAAGAAGCGCATTTTGCAATACTAAACACAATCAGTGGTTCAAGATGAATAGAAAAAAAAATATTAAGGAAACAGGCATGTTGTAAGGGAGGGTTTAAGTAAAAAAATGCTTGAAAGTATTTTTTTTATTGGAAGATGGAAAGCATTCCAAATCTTGCCAACAGCTACATTCAAACATATTTTGTTTCTGTCAACAGAGCAGTGTTGCCTCAAAATTTACAGGTGTCAGTAATTAAATAAAGATTACCAAAGGGTGTGTGTACTTTTTTGATAGTGTTATTAAGAATTGAATGGTGTGAAATGATTAAGAGTTATGCAGTTTCATTCTATGTAGCTGGTGTTAAGTAGGGGTGAAGTATGAGTTCGCGATCCAAAACCAAAAATGTATTGAGCGGCACGATTCTGAACACCCTCAAGTTGCAATAATAATAAGTGGTCGTACAGCGTGGTGACTTGTCCAAGTAAATATAAATCTACGAATCGTCCGCAGATTAGTATGTTACCGTAACCTACTTCATATAGCTAGTAGAGTGCGTTTTTTAGGTATAATAATTGTTACATTTCCGAAAATGTATATTAGAAAAATTGCCAAAACACAATTAATTTCCTGTGTATTTTTTGTCTTATGCAATGTCCTTGTTTTTTCAAAGCATATTTTTTTATGAACTTTGTCGGCGACACTTTTTGAATCATACATAGAATAAAGTAAATCCATTTAAACCTGCAAAAGCCAAAATAGTCATACATGTTTTTTTCATCGCATTGTCTTTGTAGACGAAATAACGTTTGTGAGTAATTTTCGATCTGACATGCTCTTACAAAATGTTGCGTTATTTCGGAACAGCGTACCATGGGTGTCACAAATTTTCTCTTTAAACATGGACAAGACTTGAAAGTAAAGAAGTGTGAGAGCGGCCCGTAAAAAAATTGCGCGACCGCGTAGTGACGAAATTCGTAAAGGAGGGGGTCAAATCGACCCCGGTTAAATAATGGTTAAGTAGCAATACTGGACGACAGCTGACATTTTGGAGAAATGTGGAGAGATGCAATACGTGCCCATAATTTACACACAAATATTTGATAAGAAAACGATATCGAATTGAAAAGGATATTAATACTACATCAAACATTGTGAGGAATTTTGAAAGTTTGGAAAATAAAATAAAGCAGCTTATGTTAGTTTAAGCATGTTAAGATACTGCATGTTATATGACGTAGAAATTGTGCATTGTTTCAGTAACAGTGAGGATAAGAATGGGAAATTAAGTTTTGCTTCAACGTTGAGAAAGATATGTTAAAGATAATTGTTTCGTGATGAGAAAGTGCCAGTATCGGAGAGGGTGATGTTCAAAGCGTAGATTTGTGTTTGTTTCATCGGATATATCACGGAACTTTATAATATACAAAGTTGTGGCGCTCGATACGCTCTGTACTAATTGAAAAAATATAAATGGTAGAACGGGTAAAAGTACTTGGAAGATTAGCAATTGGCATAAACATCGAACGTGGGATAAAAAAGTGTATTCTTCCATCAGGCTTACTATCATCTCTCAAAGGGGGCACTGTGCATTTGGTCAAATAAATGGGTGGGGTCAAAATGGAGGAATCAACATCACAAATAGTAAATATTCAAGTGATAATGTTGTAATCAGTTAATGAGAAGAAATCGTGCATAATCCCATAAACGTTGTAGTCGTGGTAAGTGTGAAAAAAGGTCTGTACAAAACAATTGCCTATGAATTTGGACAGTGAAAGTACTGTTTTAAGAGATTGCTTGTATAAGCGATTTTTAGAATAAAATCGGCAAAAAAAATATAAAAAATATTAGTCAATTAGTGAAATGGATCGTCTGGAAGGAAAAACAACTAAAATATCTGGATGCAATACTAGCGAATAAGATGTAAGATGTCAGTTAGGGAGTTTTGATGGAATCCGCAATTAGACTGAACCATATGGGAATTTTGGCGTCATTTTCACTCGACGATATTTATCAGCTGAATGAAAGAAACACGCTGGCTTACTTTAAAACGATAAGACATAATACGTATAAACATTTCGATCGATATCGAGAATTTTCTAAAAATGAAACGATGAATTAAAGTTTCAGACTAAAATATATTTATGTGTGTATTCGCACGTCAGGATTCGTAATTATGTACAGGCTTTGTTATGAGCAAACAATTGTGTATCTCTATTTCCAATACATGCAGAAAAAATAAAATTTAAATAAATGAAATGAAAAAATGAAATGAATAATGAAAAAAGAAATACAAAGTTACTAATGATAGGAACAGGAAAAGGGAGTTGTTAGTGGGCTTTAATCTGTACGACCTTTGTATTCCAAGATCGCAGCGAGATGGATACGTTACTTTACAAAAATCGGATAGAAGTTGTTGCGTTTCAAGCATCTGTGTAAGTTACTTCACAATTCTTATAACTATGAAACAGGCTATATTAAAATACTAGGCTGCAAGTAATATAACTGTCTTAAATGTAACCGTACACATGTATATCCGGCCTTAACATTGTAAAATAACAATTGTTATGCATTGCTGCAGTTGAACCTTGTCGAAACAGATTGGGTTACCAATAAGAGTCATCTCAGTGTAATATATACGTCATTGAATGAGGAGAACAGCAATAGTTAAAATAAGGAAAATTTAATTTAACACTATTTGTTTTGATTTATTTCCTAACCTAATTTGTGGCATCTGACGAATGCTTGATAATTCAGTGAACCTGAAGAAAACATGCAGTTTTGTTTACTGAATGCATACATCCGTAATTGTATCTACACACGTGGGTCATAATGTTTGAGCTGCTATGTACGAAGACATCAAATGAATTGATTTTCTGTGGACGCAGCTAACAACAAATGTTGGGAAGATACTGCTCGTCACGATAATCGGTGTCATAAAAAAGATGCAGTGCCTTCATTTCAACTCATGAAAAAATTTATTGTTCGTGTCTGCACTGTATTATAGATATCACAGTTTTCCATTTTCACACTTTTTGTATGCCATTTGCAGTATCCAATAACCCGAGCGTTGGTGACATTTCTATACTATGACCCGTTCTTAATAGACAGTTTAGGTTCCAAAATAATTTCTTGGCTTACGGTTAATTTGCAGTACGCCCAATTAATCCTAATTTAATCAAGTGAAAGTCCATTTTCATAGGTGTAACTACGGAGGGGATACGTGCCCCCCATCGTCTGGCAAAAAAAAAAAAACGGGGAAAAGGGAGAAAAAAGAGGTAGAAAGGAAGATAAACGTGGTGGGGAAGAAGAAAATCTTATTTCATTCTATTATGTCACATAATATCTTTTTTCATAACTTTATGAATTATTTAAAGTGTTCATCGTTTCTGGTGCTCGCATTGTCTGTTTAATGAGATATAATCCTGTTGTACTTAAACATCCCGTTTTTAAATACACCAAATATATTTCCTCGCACTTCGAGTTATTATTGTTTTTTTTGTGACATATGCCTTATTTTCTATGACTACTTTAAAGTGATTGCCCCATTTAAGGTCTACATATAAAACATTTCCAGTTCGTGATTACGTACGCATTGATGGATTGGTGAGATATGTCGGCTCGTCATGAATTCCTAAAATCAGTCTTTAAAAAATCCCTTTTCTGGTCTGAATATCAACAATTTTCATTTCACCCTTCGGGCTCGCATCATTTGATTAGTAAATTACGTATGCTCGTAGTGAATTCCTGCAAACAAGCCTTAGAATGCCCCTCTTTAGGTCTGAATGTACAAAATGTTCAGCTCGCGCTTCGTACTCACAATATTTGATAAGTGAGATGCGTTTGGTGCTTCATGTGTGTAGATGTAATTCCAAAAAAATTAGCAAGCGCTTGTCGCTCTCATTAGATGAATATGGTGAGATACCTGTATGCAGTGGAGTACCTACGGGGGGGGGGGGGGCATCTGCCCCCCCCCCCAAAAAAAAAAGGAAAATAAAAGAAGGGGGAAATAGGAGAAAGGAAGAGAAACGTAGTGGGAAAGAAGAAATGTGTGTACATTATAAAGTTATATTGTATATAATATTATATTTTATTATATTACATAATATTTTTTTATTTTATTTATAAAACATAATTAGATCATGGCCTATGTGTTCATTATTCCTGGTGCTTGCATTGTATGTTTAACGAGATAGGGACTTACATGTATATAATCATGTAGAGCATCCTGTTTTCAAGTCAATGAATATATTTCCTCGCACTTCGAGTTATTATTGATTTATGTAGTGACATACGCTTCTTTTTCATGACTATTTAAAAAGATTGCCCCATTTTCAGGTCTGCACATAAAACATTTCCTGTCCGTGAATAAGTTCGGATTAATGGATTAAAGAGATATGTCCCTGCTTGCGAGCTATAAATAAACAATTTCAGCTCGCGCTTCGCGCTCGCTTTGTTTTTTAGCGAGAGAGGTACGTATCATGATTACCAAAAAAATCCTTATAATGTCACTTTTTAGGTCTGAATAAAAAAAAATCAGCTCGTGCTTCGCGCTCGCATTATTTGATAAGTGAGATACATATCCGTTTAATGGCACATTCCTTAAAAGGTCTCTATTCAAGGTCAGTATACGTGGCAATATGAGCGCGCTCACTGAGTGTCTCAAAATTGTTGCAGGTGCCCCTCCAATGCCGTGACTCACGGTACGCCACTATCCATTTTGATTGTGTTCAAGGGCAAACTCTATGTAATAAACTTTTTAGTCTACTCTGTTATGCAGGGCGGTCATTCTGGTATCACTTCATATGCTATTTATACACAACATATTCATGTAATCGTTTTCAATATAAATAAATATCAGTAATCAAATTCAGATGCAATGCAACGATAATAATTCAATAAATAATTACATCAGTAGATCAGTTGCAAATATATGCCCAATTAATCGTGATCATAAAAAGCCAGGATATGCAAAACAGTGTATGTCTGACTGAGTTGTTCATAAATTACAATATTGTTACCTTGCCGTCGCAATTTTCGTATCAAAAGTGGCACGCGACTTGAGAGATATCGTAATTAATCGGGACGGCGCGAAGATGAGAACTTATTTCGGACACACACAGAAGGCAGGGTCCCTTAGCTCCGGGAATATTTTGATAAACGGGTTAGGAATAATGACGAACCATGACACCTTCGTCCAAAAACATCGTCTAGATGAGCAGCTTTACAACACATACTCCATCAAAATTAAATTGAATAAGGATGTACTGAATGAGTCAGTTGTTTTGACTATTCAGAGGCTCTCGACACCGTCCATCACGAGAAATTATAAATATAGGAATCGATGAAAACGACACAGATGTCATAGCGAACATGTACTGAAAAAAAAAAATTGTTTTTAACCCGTAAATATAGACAGGGTTGTGTGTTATCTCCATCCAATTTCAACGTCTCCACCCATTTTATCTTTAAAGATGCTGATAATATGCCAGATTTATAAGTGGGTGGAATAACAGTAAATAACCATTGCTATGAAGATGACACAGTCCTTTTTGGCTGAAAGCATAGAAGACCTAACGTCCCTCTAAATCAACAATCATAAAATTGAACAATTTGGCATGAAAATAAACATCAAGAAAACTGTTGGGACGGATCTGAGTATTTTGGTGAATTTGGTTGAGAAAATGTTATGTTTCTCTTGATTAAAAACAAAGACAAATCAAACACACCAATCAATCAGACTAGGAAAAAAGGGGAAAAAAACTTAACAAGCAACAACAAGCACGGCGACTCAAACATCCCAACTTTTTAGTTACGTGATCATTCAAGAGAAATAAGCACTGGTAAACAAATAATTACGGTTCGATGACTTCAAGATATAATTAAAATGATTCAAATGCTTTCTTTGACAAATTTACAGAGTGCTTACAACTCAAAGAAATACCTGTATTATTCATACAATTAATTGAAGACAGTAAATAAAGTTATGTCGAATATTCAAAGAAATAGGAGCTCTATAAGTTTATAACAGAGTAGTTGATTAAGTAATAAAATAGGATATAAACTTCAAAATTCTGTGTGAAAACTCGTAGTTGAGCAGAAGCGTTGAAAAGTTGACTTGTCTGCAAAAGTTCGATCTACTAGGTGCATTGAGTTGTTCGACCTGAACTTGGAATGATGAAATAGGCCTGCCGTGTACATCGAAGAGTGGAAACGAAGAGATGAATCATCGATATCAGGACCAAAACTCGTCAATGTTGAGGGTCTCAGTGGAGCCCGATAGATATCAGGAAAATGAAGTAAGTAAAAAGTCAGCTAAAACAGGAGTCCATTTCTCCTCTACAAAAAGAAGGCCCAGACAGTATCAGTGAGGTATACGCTGTTGGGTGCTAAGCCGACGATCTCAGAGGATATTGGTTCAAATCCCCATAGAAAAAGATGCAACCAAAATCTAACACAGACGACTCTGCTGAAGTATCAGCAACCAGGTTTTTTTTTAGTCTGGTATCGTTAATTTTGAATGCACGAAACCGCCCTTACAGGGCGAGATCTAATTGGTCATTTTGCGTAACCAAGAAAAACATTATTTACATATTTTTACTAAGTCCGTGTCTCTTAGGGTTCAACACGTATTGGAAATGCTTTCTTTTGAAATTCATCTGCTGTTCGGGAAATACTGTCTTTAATAATAACAGGTGGAAATTTCTTTGCGTCCAACTAAAAAAATCAAAATTGCTTTTGATTCTTCTTTTTTTACAGTATCACAAATTTCAGGCTTCTTTGATATCCTAAAATAAACTCAGAAATTGTCACTACAAAACAATGACGATGGTTATATCAAGGAGAAAAAAATGCCGAAAGCGGATATTGTAGTGTAGGGGAAGATGGTGGAACAAGTTGACAGTTTTTTAGGCCTATATTGAGGTCTTCAAAACAACCCCCTTCCCCTGAAAAAAAACTACAATTGCAAACGAGAAATTTGGATAAGGATCTGCCAGGCATTTTTTTTTCACAGAACTCTACAAACCTCTCACCAACAGGGATATAAGTTGTAGCACACGATTACGCCAAAAAAAAATGCTATGTCTTATCAGGGTTCATATACGGCTGTGAGACATGTGCTTTAAATTCAAGTATGGAAAAAAGCAGAGACCTTTAAAATGCAGTCTTATTGTAGAATGTGCCGAATATCATGGAAACAAGTGATAATGTCCCGAAACTGATGGTTCTTACACAGGAGGAATGAAGAAACGCATTTTATCAGGCCATACCTGAAGAAACAAATCTTTGCAATGGAGGGGAAAAATAGAGGCAGAAGAGGAGAAGGTTGAAAAAGGAAAATGTGGCTTGGAAGTATTGAAAAAAATGACGGGCAAAGCAATAAATGAATGCTGTGATAGCGCCGTCGAAAGAGGCATATGAAAAAATGTGCGCATCCAACCTTTTTATAGAGAAGGATCTAATTTAGGGGTGAGGGTATTAAGGTACTGCATCAACATGCAGATTTCGCGACGATTACAATCGTAACGTCGACATGCGCGGAGCTACCACTTCTGGAGGTCTACATGTCCATGATTATACCGGCGTCCATTATGATCTCTGCAAAGGCTGTGGTAAATTGGCCAAAATTATTTCCACGACTAGGCGTGTAGACACAGGGTCGTAGTAAGGTAAAAACATATATAAATGGAATGCAATACAGTGCCATAAAAATGTCACTCCGACTTGAACATTACGTCAGAACATGGTTAAAGTCATCTTATATATCCCAATCAAAGCAAATATTGTTAGCAGTCTGGATTTTAGATTGAAGATTCTCACAGTGTGTCTCGACATATCGCAGAGATGAATTACGTGTTGTGCGATTCTTTGTGGACGGTTGAACAGGGTTGACTGATTGGTTGCCTTTCATTTACGCACGATTGCAAAACATAAACGGATACAGGACGGGTTTCCATTGAGGCCGTACGTTTTTAGTAAAATATTTCGAAACAGGCGAATATCGAATGTACACTGCTTAATTTTCGCTGTGTATTAATTTGCAATATTTTTTTTTGGTCCATCTAATATCCGAACTGCTCAGGAATCTCAGTTCATACTGGTGAGCAGGACTTTTCCTCTGAACATTACGTTACAATACATTTTTATCTATAAAACGATGGCAAATAAATGCACACAATACGTGCTTAAGAATATCGCCAGCCTCATTAAAATGTGGAAAATTGCAAGACTTATTACAAAGAATCGATTTTGGTATATCGATATGCCTAAAGTAAAGAAGAAAAAACACAAAAACACACAAAAAAGAAAACAGGAAGTGCATTCCCTAACCTGGTTTGTGGCATCTGACGAATGCTTGGTATTTCAGTGACTGTGTAGAAAACGTGCAATTTCGTTTATAAAGCGTATAATGACATATATGCAGCTATACACTTGCGTCATACTTCTCGAGCTGCTATATTCAAGCACATACATCAGATATCTCTTTCAACTGGAGTTTTGCGAAATCAGCAATATATTATTTGACGGAGAAATATGATTCACTACTTTAATTTCAGTTTAAAACAAAACAAACATTCGTGGTGGAATTGCAACGTTCATTTAGTGTTGTTTGTTTTGCTATGATGTTTTTCAATCAATTAAAATTTATATGGTGCAATCTGGCCGTGAATAATAGTAAAACTGTACAATAGGACGCTATGATACGCAATGACATATTATCGGTGTGTTGGTTCAGTTAGCAGGGCGTTTATCTCACAACCGGAAGGTCGGCAGTCGAAGCCCCATCCACGTGAGACCAAACGTCGTTTAAAATTGGAGTTGCTGCTACCCTGTTTGGCATTGAACGATTTAACCCTATCTAGGCCGGGGGGGGGGGGGGGGGGCTCGGAGCCCCCCCCCCCCCCCAACGAGTCGCGAGATGTTTTTGCCGCGCAAATTTTTTTGACCGCGCCGCCCGCTGACTTTTTACTTTCAAGTCTTGCGCAACTTTTGAGACCAATTATGCGTCACCCGTGTGTACGCGGTTCCGAAATTACGCAGCGTCATGTAAGTGCATGTCAGACCAAAAATTGCTCAAAAACGTGATGTCATGTACAAAGTCAAATTAAATTGTGTTTTCAACCAAAAATCATAAATGTATGATTAGTTTTAGTTTTGCCGGTCTAAATGTATGTATTTTATGATGTTTATGATCTTAGAAGAGTCCCCGAAGAATTTCATTGAAAAAACAATGAAAAACAAAGGGTCCAAAAAACAAAGAAATACATAAGAGATTGCAAAAAACAATATAATACATAAGAAATTGATCTGATATCACAGTTTTGTTCATGTAAACTTGCTAAGAATACCACAAAGAGTTTCTATGCCAAAAATTATAACATTTGGATCTTTATTTAGGAAGTTAGAGGAAAAAGTATGATTTCGCATACTAATTACGCATAAATTAGCATAATTACTTAATAACAATTTGCATGAAATAAATTACAATACAATTTTGTAGATTATATCCCAAACAACCTGCGTGCCAATTTTTGGCGCGATCGCGCGGTCGATGGCCGAGATCTCAAGGGGGGGGGGGGGGGCCTGGGAGCCCCCCCCCCCCCCCCGCCATATGAACTCCCAAAATACCCCGGCCTAGATAGGGTTAAGGGATTGGAAAACGTCAGTACGGTGCTGCTAAGCGACAGCCGGGCGCACGATCAATTCAGAAAAATAAATAAGCATACAGTATGGATTATTCATATTATTGGAGTACAGTTAACAGTTAAAAGATTGTTATATATATAGATACATACATAAACATGAACCTATCTTGGTGGTGACAGTGAATTACTGCTTATCACGATTTTATTTTTGATGGATGTTTTAATGGTGTTAGTTGTGACATATATTTCCGTAGAACAGTAAATAAAGTTATGTCGAATATTCAAAGAAATAGGAGCTCTATCAGTTTATAACAGAGTAGTTGATTAAGTAATAAAATAGGATATAAACTTCAAAATTATGTGTGAAAACTCGTAGTTGAGCAGAAGCGTTGAAAAGTTGACTTGTCTGCAAAAGTTCGATCTACTAGGTGCATTGAGTTGTTCGACCTGAACTTGGAATGATGAAATAGGCCTGCCATGTACATCGAAGAGTGGAAACGAAGAGATGAATCATCGATATCAGGACCAAAACTCGTCAATGTTGAGGGTCTCAGTGGAGCCCGATAGATATCAGGAAAATGAAGTAAGTAAAAAGTCAGCTAAAACAGGAGTCCATTTCTCCTCTACAAAAAGAAGGCCCAGACAGTATCAGTGAGGTATACGCTGTTGGGTGCTAAGCCGACGATCTCAGAGGATATTGGTTCAAATCCCGAAAGAAAAAGATGCAACCAAAATCTAACACAGACGACTCTGCTGAAGTATCAGCAACCAGGTTTTTTTTAAGTCTGGTATCGTTAATTTTGAATGCACGAAACCGCCCTTACAGGGCGAGATCTAATTGGTCATTTTGCGTAACCAAGAAAAACATTATTTACATATTTTTACTAAGTCCGTGTCTCTTAGGGTTCAACACGTATTGGAAATGCTTTCTTTTGAAATTCATCTGCTGTTCGGGAAATACTGTCTTTAATAATAACAGGTGTACATTTCTTTGCGTCCAACTAAAAAAATCAAAATTGCTTTTGATTCTTCTTTTTTTACAGTATCACAAATTTCAGGCTTCTTTGATATCCTAAAATAAACTCAGTAATTGTCACTACAAAACAATAACGATGGTTATATCAAGGAGAAAAAAATGCCAAAAGCGGATATTGTAGTGTAGGGGATGATGGTGGAACAAGTTGACAGTTTTTTAGGCCTATATTGAGGTCTTCAAAACAACCCCCTCCCCCGAAAAAAAAACGACAATTGCAAACGAGAAATTTGGATAAGGATCTGCCAGGCATTTTTTTTTTCACAGAACTCTACAAACCTCTCACCAACAGGGATATAAGTTGTAGCACACGATTACGCCAACAAAAATGCTATGTCTTATCAGGGTTCATATACGGCTGTGAGACATGTGCTTTAAATTCAAGTATGGAAAAAAACAGAGACCTTTAAAATGCAGTCTTATTGTAGAATGTGCCGAATATCATGGAAACAAGTGATAATGTCCCGAAACTGATGGTTCTTACACAGGAGGAATGAAGAAACGCATTTTATCAGGCCATACCTGAAGAAACAAATCTTTGCAATGGAGGGGAAAAATAGAGGCAGAAGAGGAGAAGGTTGAAAAAGGAAAATGTGGCTTGGAAGTATTGAAAAAATGACGGGCAAAGCAATAAATGAATGCTGTGATAGCGCCGTCGAAAGAGGCATATGAAAAAATGTGCGCATCCAACCTTTTTATAGAGAAGGATCTAATTTAGGGGTGAGGGTATTAAGGTACTGCATCAACATGCAGATTTCGCGACGATTACAATCGTAACGTCGACATGCGCGGAGCTACCACTTCTGGAGGTCTACATGTCCATGATTATACCGGCGTCCATTATGATCTCTGCAAAGGCTGTGGTAAATTGGCCAAAATTATTTCCACGACTAGGCGTGTAGACACAGGGTCGTAGTAAGGTAAAAACATATATAAATGGAATGCAATACAGTGCCATAAAAATGTCACTCCGACTTGAACATTACGTCAGAACATGGTTAAAGTCATCTTATATATCCCAATCAAAGCAAATATTGTTAGCAGTCTGGATTTTAGATTGAAGATTCTCACAGTGTGTCTCGACATATCGCAGAGATGAATTACGTGTTGTGCGATTCTTTGTGGACGGTTGAACAGGGTTGACTGATTGGTTGCCTTTCATTTAGGCACGATTGCAAAACATAAACGGATACAGGACGGGTTTCCATTGAGGCCGTACGTTTTTAGTAAAATATTTCGAAACAGGCGAATATCGAATGTACACTGCTTAATTTTCGCTGTGTATTAATTTGCAATATATTTTTTTGGTCCATTTAATATCCGAACTGCTCAGGAATCTCAGTTCATACTGGTGAGCAGGACTAAAGTAAAGAAGTAAAGAAGAAAAAACACAAAAACACACAAAAAAGAAAACAGGAAGTGCATTCCCTAACCTGGTTTGTGGCATCTGACGAATGCTTGGTATTTCAGTGACTGTGTAGAAAACGTGCAATTTCGTTTATAAAGCGTATAATGACATAAGTGCAGCTATACACTTGCGTCATACTTCTCGAGCTGCTATATTCAAGCACATACATCAGATATCTCTTTCAACTGGAGTTTTGCGAAATCAGCAATATATTATTTGACGGAGAAATATGATTCACTACTTTAATTTCAGTTTAAAACAAAACAAACATTCGTGGTGGAATTGCAACGTTCATTTAGTGTTGTTTGTTTTGCTATGATGTTTTTCAATCAATTAAAATTTATATGGTGCAATCTGGCCGTGAATAATAGTAAAACTGTACAATAGGACGCTATGATACGCAATGACATATTATCGGTGTGTTGGTTCAGTTAGCAGGGCGTTTATCTCACAACCGGAAGGTCGGTAGTCGAAGCCCCATCCACGTGAGACCAAACGTCGTTTAAAATTGGAGTTGCTGCTACCCTGTTTGGCATTGAACGATTTAACCCTATCTAGGCCGGGGGGGGGGGGGGGGGGCTCGGAGCCCCCCCCCCCCCTCAACGAGTCGCGAGATGTTTTTGCCGCGCAAATTTTTTTGACCGCGCCGCCCGCTGACTTTTTACTTTCAAGTCTTGCGCAAATGTCATGTACAAAGTCAATTTAAATTGTGTTTTCAACCAAAAATCATAAATGTATGATTAGTTTTAGTTTTGCTGGTCTAAATGTATGTATTTTATGATGTTTATGATCTTAGAAGAGTCCCCGAAGAATTTCATTGAAAAAACAATGAAAAACAAAGGGTCCAAAAAACAAAGAAATACATAAGAGATTGCAAAAAACAATATAATACATAAGAAATTGATCTGATATCACAGTTTTGTTCACGTAAACTTGCTTAGAATACCACAAAGAGTTTCTATGCCAAAAATTAGAACATTTGGATCTTTATTTAGGAAGTTAGAGGAAAAAGTATGATTTCGCATACTAATTACGCATAAATTAGCATAATTACCTAATAACAATTTGCATGAAATAAATTACAATACAATTTTGTAGATTATATCCCAAACAACCTGCGTGCCAATTTTTGGCGCGATCGCGCGGTCGATGGCCGAGATCTCAAGGGGGGGGGGGGGGGGGGCCTGGGAGCCCCCCCCCCCCCCCCCCGCCATATGAACTCCCAAAATACCCCGGCCTAGATAGGGTTAAGGGATTGGAAAACGTCAGTACGGTGCTGCTAAGCGACAGCCGGGCGCACGATCAATTCAGAAAAATAAATAAGCATACAGTATGGATTATTCATATTATTGGAGTACAGTTAACAGTTAAAAGATTGTTATATATATAGATACATACATAAACATGAACCTATCTTGGTGGTGACAGTGAATTACTGCTTATCACGATTTTATTTTTGATGGATGTTTTAATGGTGTTGGTTGTGACATATATTTCCGTAGAACAGTAAATAAAGTTATGTCGAATATTCAAAGAAATAGGAGCTCTATCAGTTTATAACAGAGTAGTTGATTAAGTAATAAAATAGGATATAAACTTCAAAATTCTGTGTGAAAACTCGTAGTTGAGCAGAAGCGTTGAAAAGTTGACTTGTCTGCAAAAGTTCGATCTACTAGGTGCATTGAGTTGTTCGACCTGAACTTGGAATGATGAAATAGGCCTGCCGTGTACATCGAAGAGTGGAAACGAAGAGATGAATCATCGATATCAGGACCAAAACTCGTCAATGTTGAGGGTCTCAGTGGAGCCCGATAGATATCAGGAAAATGAAGTAAGTAAAAAGTCAGCTAAAACAGGAGTCCATTTCTCCTCTACAAAAAGAAGGCCCAGACAGTATCAGTGAGGTATACGCTGTTGGGTGCTAAGCCGACGATCTCAGAGGATATTGGTTCAAATCCCCATAGAAAAAGATGCAACCAAAATCTAACACAGACGACTCTGCTGAAGTATCAGCAACCAGGTTTTTTTTAAGTCTGGTATCGTTAATTTTGAATGCACGAAACCGCCCTTACAGGGCGAGATCTAATTGGTCATTTTGCGTAACCAAGAAAAACATTATTTACATATTTTTACTAAGTCCGTGTCTCTTAGGGTTCAACACGTATTGGAAATGCTTTCTTTTGAAATTCATCTGCTGTTCGGGAAATACTGTCTTTAATAATAACAGGTGTACATTTCTTTGCGTCCAACTAAAAAAATCAAAATTGCTTTTGATTCTTCTTTTTTTACAGTATCACAAATTTCAGGCTTCTTTGATATCCTAAAATAAACTCAGAAATTGTCACTACAAAACAATAACGATGGTTATATCAAGGAGAAAAAAATGCCAAAAGCGGATATTGTAGTGTAGGGGATGATGGTGGAACAAGTTGACAGTTTTTTAGGCCTATATTGAGGTCTTCAAAACAACCCCCTCCCCCGAAAAAAAAACGACAATTGCAAACGAGAAATTTGGATAAGGATCTGCCAGGCATTTTTTTTTTCACAGAACTCTACAAACCTCTCACCAACAGGGATATAAGTTGTAGCACACGATTACGCCAACAAAAATGCTATGTCTTATCAGGGTTCATATACGGCTGTGAGACATGTGCTTTAAATTCAAGTATGGAAAAAAACAGAGACCTTTAAAATGCAGTCTTATTGTAGAATGTGCCGAATATCATGGAAACAAGTGATAATGTCCCGAAACTGATGGTTCTTACACAGGAGGAATGAAGAAACGCATTTTATCAGGCCATACCTGAAGAAACAAATCTTTGCAATGGAGGGGAAAAATAGAGGCAGAAGAGGAGAAGGTTGAAAAAGGAAAATGTGGCTTGGAAGTATTGAAAAAATGACGGGCAAAGCAATAAATGAATGCTGTGATAGCGCCGTCGAAAGAGGCATATGAAAAAATGTGCGCATCCAACCTTTTTATAGAGAAGGATCTAATTTAGGGGTGAGGGTATTAAGGTACTGCATCAACATGCAGATTTCGCGACGATTACAATCGTAACGTCGACATGCGCGGAGCTACCACTTCTGGAGGTCTACATGTCCATGATTATACCGGCGTCCATTATGATCTCTGCAAAGGCTGTGGTAAATTGGCCAAAATTATTTCCACGACTAGGCGTGTAGACACAGGGTCGTAGTAAGGTAAAAACATATATAAATGGAATACAATACAGTGCCATAAAAATGTCACTCCGACTTGAACATTATGTCAGAACATGGTTAAAGTCATCTTATATATCCCAATCAAAGCAAATATTGTTAGCAGTCTGGATTTTAGATTGAAGATTCTCACAGTGTGTCTCGACATATCGCAGAGATGAATTACGTGTTGTGCGATTCTTTGTGGACGGTTGAACAGGGTTGACTGATTGGTTGCCTTTCATTTAGGCACGATTGCAAAACATAAACGGATACAGGACGGGTTTCCATTGAGGCCGTACGTTTTTAGTAAAATATTTCGAAACAGGCGAATATCGAATGTACACTGCTTAATTTTCGCTGTGTATTAATTTGCAATATATTTTTTTGGTCCATTTAATATCCGAACTGCTCAGGAATCTCAGTTCATACTGGTGAGCAGGACTAAAGTAAAGAAGTAAAGAAGAAAAAACACAAAAACACACAAAAAAGAAAACAGGAAGTGCATTCCCTAACCTGGTTTGTGGCATCTGACGAATGCTTGGTATTTCAGTGACTGTGTAGAAAACGTGCAATTTCGTTTATAAAGCGTATAATGACATAAGTGCAGCTATACACTTGCGTCATACTTCTCGAGCTGCTATATTCAAGCACATACATCAGATATCTCTTTCAACTGGAGTTTTGCGAAATCAGCAATATATTATTTGACGGAGAAATATGATTCACTACTTTAATTTCAGTTTAAAACAAAACAAACATTCGTGGTGGAATTGCAACGTTCATTTAGTGTTGTTTGTTTTGCTATGATGTTTTTCAATCAATTAAAATTTATATGGTGCAATCTGGCCGTGAATAATAGTAAAACTGTACAATAGGACGCTATGATACGCAATGACATATTATCGGTGTGTTGGTTCAGTTAGCAGGGCGTTTATCTCACAACCGGAAGGTCGGTAGTCGAAGCCCCATCCACGTGAGACCAAACGTCGTTTAAAATTGGAGTTGCTGCTACCCTGTTTGGCATTGAACGATTTAACCCTATCTAGGCCGGGGGGGGGGGGGGGCTCGGAGCCCCCCCCCCCCTCAACGAGTCGCGAGATGTTTTTGCCGCGCAAATTTTTTTGACCGCGCCGCCCGCTGACTTTTTACTTTCAAGTCTTGCGCAAATGTCATGTACAAAGTCAATTTAAATTGTGTTTTCAACCAAAAATCATAAATGTATGATTAGTTTTAGTTTTGCTGGTCTAAATGTATGTATTTTATGATGTTTATGATCTTAGAAGAGTCCCCGAAGAATTTCATTGAAAAAACAATGAAAAACAAAGGGTCCAAAAAACAAAGAAATACATAAGAGATTGCAAAAAACAATATAATACATAAGAAATTGATCTGATATCACAGTTTTGTTCACGTAAACTTGCTTAGAATACCACAAAGAGTTTCTATGCCAAAAATTAGAACATTTGGATCTTTATTTAGGAAGTTAGAGGAAAAAGTATGATTTCGCATACTAATTACGCATAAATTAGCATAATTACCTAATAACAATTTGCATGAAATAAATTACAATACAATTTTGTAGATTATATCCCAAACAACCTGCGTGCCAATTTTTGGCGCGATCGCGCGGTCGATGGCCGAGATCTCAAGGGGGGGGGGGGGGGCCTGGGAGCCCCCCCCCCCCCCCCCCCGCCATATGAACTCCCAAAATACCCCGGCCTAGATAGGGTTAAGGGATTGGAAAACGTCAGTACGGTGCTGCTAAGCGACAGCCGGGCGCACGATCAATTCAGAAAAATAAATAAGCATACAGTATGGATTATTCATATTATTGGAGTACAGTTAACAGTTAAAAGATTGTTATATATATAGATACATACATAAACATGAACCTATCTTGGTGGTGACAGTGAATTACTGCTTATCACGATTTTATTTTTGATGGATGTTTTAATGGTGTTGGTTGTGACATATATTTCCGTAGAACAGTAAATAAAGTTATGTCGAATATTCAAAGAAATAGGAGCTCTATCAGTTTATAACAGAGTAGTTGATTAAGTAATAAAATAGGATATAAACTTCAAAATTCTGTGTGAAAACTCGTAGTTGAGCAGAAGCGTTGAAAAGTTGACTTGTCTGCAAAAGTTCGATCTACTAGGTGCATTGAGTTGTTCGACCTGAACTTGGAATGATGAAATAGGCCTGCCGTGTACATCGAAGAGTGGAAACGAAGAGATGAATCATCGATATCAGGACCAAAACTCGTCAATGTTGAGGGTCTCAGTGGAGCCCGATAGATATCAGGAAAATGAAGTAAGTAAAAAGTCAGCTAAAACAGGAGTCCATTTCTCCTCTACAAAAAGAAGGCCCAGACAGTATCAGTGAGGTATACGCTGTTGGGTGCTAAGCCGACGATCTCAGAGGATATTGGTTCAAATCCCCATAGAAAAAGATGCAACCAAAATCTAACACAGACGACTCTGCTGAAGTATCAGCAACCAGGTTTTTTTTAAGTCTGGTATCGTTAATTTTGAATGCACGAAACCGCCCTTACAGGGCGAGATCTAATTGGTCATTTTGCGTAACCAAGAAAAACATTATTTACATATTTTTACTAAGTCCGTGTCTCTTAGGGTTCAACACGTATTGGAAATGCTTTCTTTTGAAATTCATCTGCTGTTCGGGAAATACTGTCTTTAATAATAACAGGTGGAAATTTCTTTGCGTCCAACTAAAAAAATCAAAATTGCTTTTGATTCTTCTTTTTTTACAGTATCACAAATTTCAGGCTTCTTTGATATCCTAAAATAAACTCAGAAATTGTCACTACAAAACAATGACGATGGTTATATCAAGGAGAAAAAAATGCCGAAAGCGGATATTGTAGTGTAGGGGAAGATGGTGGAACAAGTTGACAGTTTTTTAGGCCTATATTGAGGTCTTCAAAACAACCCCCTCCCCCGAAAAAAAAACGACAATTGCAAACGAGAAATTTGGATAAGGATCTGCCAGGCATTTTTTTTTTCACAAAACTCTACAAACTTCTCACCAACAGGGATATAAGTTGTAGCACACGATTACGCCAAAAAAAAATGCTATGTTTTATCAGGGTTCATATACGGCTGTGAGACATGTGCTTTAAATTCAATTATGGAAAGAAAGCAGAGACCTTTAAAATGCAGTCTTATTGTAGAATGTGCCGAATATCATGGAAACAAGTGATGATGTCTCGAAACTGATGGTTCTTACACAGGAGGAATGAAGAAACGCATTTTATCAGGCCATACCTGAGGAGACAAATCTTTGCAATGGAGGGGAAAAATAGAGGCAGAAGAAGAGAAAGTTGAAAAGGGAAAATGTGGCTTGGAAGTATTGAAAAGATGACGGGCAGAGCAATAAATGAATGCTGTCATATTGCCCTCGAGAGAGGCATATGAAAAAATGTGCGCATCCAACCTCTTTATAGAGAAGGATCTAATTCAGCGGTGGGGGTATTAAGGTACTCCATCAACATGCAGATTTCGCGACGATTACAATCGTAACGTCGACATGCGCGGAGCTACCACTTCTGGAGGTCTACATGTCCATGATTATACCGGCGTCCATTATGATCTCCGCAAAGGCTGTGGTAAATTGGCCAAAATTATTTCCACGACTAGGCGTGTAGACACAGGGTCGTAGTAAGGTAAAAAAATATATAAATGGAATGCAATACAGTGCCATAAAAATGTCACCCCGACTTGAACATTACGTCAGAACATGGTTAAAGTCATCCTATATCTCCCAATCAAAGCAAATATTGTTAGCAGTCTGGATTTTAGATTGAGGATTCTCATAGTGTGTCTCGACATATCGCAGAGATGAATTACTTGGTGTACAATTCATTGTGGACGGTTGAATATGGTTGACTGATTGGTTGCCTTTCATTTAGGCACGATTACAATACATAAATAGACACCGGACTGCTTTCCGTTGAGGCCGTATGTTTTTAATGTGTTTTTTTCTTTTGGGGGGGGGGGGGGAACAGGCGAATGTCGAACGTGCACTGCTTAATTTGCGCTATGGATTAATTTGCAATATAAACATGTTGGTTTATTTAATATCCGAAATGCTCAGGAATCTCAATTCATACTGGTGAGCAGGACTTTTCCTCTGAACATTGCGTTACGATACAATATCTATACAAAAACGATGGCAAATAAATACACACAACACGTGCCTAAGATTATCGCCAGCCTCATTAAAATGTGGACAATTGCAAGACTTATTATAAAGAATCGATTATGGTATATCGATAGGCCAAAAAAAAAAAAAACAGGGAACAAAAAGAAAGTGCATTCCCTAACCTGGTTTGTGGCATCTGACGAATGCTTGGTATTTCAGTGACTCTGTAGAATACGTGCAATTTCGGTTATAAAGCGTATAATACCATAAGTGCAGCTATACACATGCGTCATACTCCCCGAGCTGCTATATTCAAGCACATACATCATATATCTCTATCAACTGGAGTATTGCGAAACCAGCGATATATTATTTGTCGGAGAAATGTGGTTCACTACTTCAATTTAAGTTTAAAACAAGAAATACGTTCGTGGTGTAATTGCGACGTTCTTTTTTTTTTTGGTGTTGCTACTTTGTTGTTTTGTAATCAATTAAAACTAATATAGTGCAATCTGGCCGTGAATAATAGTAAGATTATACAATATGACGTTATGATACGCAATTATATATTATCGGTGTGTTGGTTCAGTTAGCAGGGCGTTTATCGCACAACCGGAAGGTCGGCAGTCGATGCCCCATCTGCGTAAGACGAAACATCGTTTAAAATGGGGGTTGCTGCTTCCCTGTTTGGCATTGAACGATTTAAGCAGGGTGCTACATAACTTTTTAGAAGCGCTTGCGCGCTCGGGCAAGTAAATGTTTAAATAGTTGGAATATACTTGCCCAAAAATCTATTTCACTTGCCCGAAAAAATCATTGAAAAAAAAGGTTTACCTCTTCAAAAGAAAGTGTTGCGGTTTTATAAACCATCTGATACATCCCTCTTACATCTTTTGACATGAACTGATCTACCTTGTTATTGCATTTCTTTTCCAAATTGATTTTATCTTGCCTGTCATGACCAAAATTAGTGTTAATATCATAGCATATCGACCCTAATTTTGGTAATTCTACTGTGAGAATTTTATTTTGTACTGTGTGAATTTTGCTTGTTCAATTCGAGCAAGTAGTTTTGGTCTTTACTACAAACACTTGCCCGACTCTAACTTTTACTTGCCCCGGGCAATCGCGCAAGTGCTTATGTAGCACCCTGGATTTAAGGGATTGGAAAACAGCATTACGGTGCTGCTAAGTGGCTGCCGGGCCAACGATCAATTTAGAAAAAAAAAATGAATGAACAATGCAATATGGATTTGCAGTACAATTACCAGTTAAACGATTGTTATGTTCAATGATATTAACGGCGGCTTCTGGCCCTAAATTGCAACAGTAACATCCAGATTTTCAGAATGAGATCGAAAGTCTGATCTTTGCGCCATTTCAGAGATAAACATAAACTTTAGAACAGTTGGCGAATAGTTTGCTAATGCAGATCTGGCCTGTGGCAGTAGAAGCGTAAATCTGATCCGAGAAGAGTGGGGTGGTAAAAATAATAGATTTAGGTGAAATGTTACAAATTTCGAGGCAATCCCATATCAAGCATCAATGCAATGTATATGGGTATGCATAAACATGAACAGATTATAATGTAAGTCAATGTTGGTGATTACAATGAATTACTGCTTATCACGGTTTTATTTTCGATGGATGTTTTAATGGTGTTAATTGTGACATATATTTCTTTAGAACAGTTTTGGCTAACCATGCATCCGAGCTAATTAACCGAGAAAATGTTAATATGTAGGAAGACCGAAATTCAATCCAAAGCAATAAAATGGTTCCAAATGAGATGGCAAAGGAAGGCGGTGTCATCATAATTAGCAGGAATAAAGGTACCTTCAGAAATGAATATGGAATCACAACCAAAATATAAACTTCTAGTGGAGCGGTTATGTGACAAAAAAATGGCCAAGATGCTCGGATCTGGCAGAAAGTGTGAAATTTGGCATACAGGGGTATTTTTGGGCGCTGATTTAAAAAATCGCCGGCCCCAAGCAATTTGACCATCGGGTCGGCCGCCATTTTGAAATCCAAGATGGCCGCCATGAAAAATCATAAAAATTTCATTTTCTTGAGTTTTACATGGCATGTGACACTGAAATTTGGCATATAGGGATATTTTGAGGCACTGATTTCAAATATTGCCGGCTCCCAGCAATTTGACCTCCAGGTCAGCGGCAAAATGGCCGCCATCTTGAAATCAAAGATGGCCGCCATGATATATTATTGCAATCATTTTCTCAAGTTTTATATGAACTGCGGTATTGAAATTTGGCATATAGGCTTAATTTGGGGTGCTAATTTCAAATATTGCCGGCCCCAAGTAATTTGACCATCGGGTCGGCCGCCATTTTGAAATCCAAGATGGCCGCCATGAGAAATCATTTATGTCATTTTCTTGAGTTTTACATGACGTGTGACACTGAAATTTGGTATATAGGGGTACTTTTAGGCACTGATTTCAAATATTGCCAGCCCCCAGCAATTTGACCATTTGGTCGGCTGCAAAATGGCCGCCATCTTGAAATCCAAGATGGCCACCATGAAAAATCATTAATGTCATTTTCTTGAGTTTTAAATGATATGTGACACTGAAATTTGGCATATAGGGGTATTTTGAGGAACTGATTTCAAATATTGCTGGCCCCCAGCAATTTGACCATTTGATCGGCGGCAAAATGGCCGCCATCTTGAAATCCAAGATGGCCGCCATGATATATTATTGCAAACATTTTCTCGAGTTTTAAATGAACTGCGGTATTGAAATTTGGCATATAAGCTTAATTTGGGGTGCTGATTTCAAACATTGCCGGCCCCAAGCGATTTGACCATCGGGTCAGCCGCCATCTTGAAATCCAAGATGGCCACCACGAAAAATCATTAATGTCATTTTCTTGAGTTTTAAATGATATGTGACACTGAAATTTGGAATATAGGGGTATTTTGAGGCACTGATTTCAAATATTGCCGGCCCCCAGCAATTTGTCATCCAGGTCAGCGGCAAAACGGCCGCCATCTTAAAATCCAAGATAGCCGCCATGAAATATCGTTGCAATAATTTTCTCTAGTTTCGTATGAGCTATGGTATTGAAATTTAGCATATACAGTGTAGGTGTAGTTTAGTCTTACCCCCAGGTCAGCTGACATCTTGAAATCTAAGATGGCCGCCATGAAAATCACAAAAAAAATAAAAATCTTGAACTTTACATGTGCTCTTAACTTTGGCAAGTAGAGTACCTATTTTGGGGTGCTGATTTCAAATATTGCCAGCCCCAAGTGATCTGACCATCAGTTCAGCGGCAGGATGGCTGCCATGAAAAACCATATCAAATAATTTTCTTGTATTTTACATTACATATGACACCAAAATTTGGCATACAGAAGTACGTGGCACTGATTTTTGCCGGTCACCAGCAATGCAACCACCGGGTTTCGGCAAAATAACCGCCATGAATTAAAAGCAATGATAATTGTCTTGAGTTTTATATGAACTCTGGCCCTGAAAGTTGTCATATAGTCATATATGTAGGCCCTGATTATTGTCAGACCCCTGTTTGGTTGCCATTTTGAAATACAAGATGGCCGCCATGAAAGATAATTTGCTCAAGTCTTACGTATGGGCTGTAACACTTTGTATTTGGAGAAAAACTTGATCTTTGCATCCTTGATCACTGAAAAAAAAAACAATAAATAGATGCTATTTTGAATTCCAATATGGCTACCAAGTTTGAATGATGCACAACGTTACAATGGGGAGTAAAAAAAAATAATAACTCAAGAAAATGATTTTAATGAATTTTCATGACAGTCGATCCTCTCTAGATTTCAAGATGGTGGCCATTTTGCAGCATATCTATTTGACAGATTACTGGGGGGAAATTTCAATACCCCAAGATGCCAAATTTCAAAATAATAACTACGTTATAATTATGACAATTGATATTTTTTAATGATTTTTTATGGCAGCCATCTTGTATTTCAAAATGGCTGCCATTTTGCAGCAAAGGTATCACGGGCCTGAAACATTTTCCATAGACTCGTGTGTTAAAGAGGCGTTCAAAAAAAAATAAGGATGAAATTCGAGAATTGAATGTTTACTACTAGTAGATAGGATATATGTCTGACATTCCATATCTGACCAGAAAAGGGTACATCGACGAGCTCATTTTAAAAATAAATCGGCATTTATGAAGATTACACCTGACTGGATCAAATTCATCACTTGACGCAGTAAAATGGCAATACTTCTTCCGCCAGTATAAGACTAGTTCCAAAGTGGTGATATATCTTCCACAAAAAAAAAAAGGAAGTTCAGTAAAGTTACCCTTTCAGTGTTAGATTATCAATCATATTCATTCATTTTTGTCAATCAGCAATATCAAAATTAAAAATTGAGAATTATTGGGTTGGCTCGAATTAATATATTTGGCCTGCCAGTTGTAATTACGCCCGTATAACCCTGACTCAGGGGATCAGATCGCTGAGGGGCCGCAATATTTGAAATAAGCTCCCCACACTACTTCTATATTTCAAATGGCAATACCGCAGATCACATAAAACTCAACAAAATAATTGCAATATTTATATGGCAGCCAGCTTGGAATTCAAGATGACGGCCATTTTTCCGCCGACCAATTGTCAGATTGCTTGGAGCCAGCAAGTTTTTAAATGAACTCACCCAGGTACCGATATGCTACACATTTCAGTGGCACATATTATGTAAAATTTAAGAAAATGAGTTCAATGATTTTCATGGCGGCCATCTTGGATTTCAAATGGCGGCTGACCCGATGGTCAAATCGCTTGAGGCCAGCAATATTTGAAATCAGCACCCCAAAGTAAGCCTATATGCCAAATTTCAATACTGCAGTTCATATAAAACTCGAGAAAATGATTGCAATAATATATAACGGCGGCCATCTTGGATTTCAAGATGGCGGCCATTTTGCAGCCGACTAAATGGTCAAATTGCTGGGGGCTGGCAATATTTGAAATCAGTGCCTAAAAATACCCCAACAAAAGGCATACCAAATTTCAGTGTCACATGTCATGTAAAACTCAAGAAAATGACATTAATGATTTCTCATGGCGGCCATATTGGATTTCAAAATGGCGGCCGACCCGATGGTCAAATTACTTGGGGCCGGCAATATTTGAAATCAGCACCCTTATTTAAGCCTATGTGCCAAATTTCAATACCGCAGTTCATATAAAACTCGAGAAAATGATTGCAATAATATATCATGGCGGCCATCTTGGATTTCAAGATGGCGGCCATTTTGCCGCTGACCAAATGGTCAAATTGCTGGGGGCCAGCAATATTTGAAATCAGTGCCTAAAAATATCCCAATAGGCCAAATTTCAGTGTCACATGCCATGTAAAACTCAAAAAATGACATTTAATGATTGGTCACGGCGGCCATCTTGGATTTCAAAATGGCGGCCGACCCGATGGTCAAATCGCTTGGGGCCGGCAATTTTTGAAATCAGCACCCCAAATTAAGCCTATTTGCAAAATTTCAATACCGCAGTTCATATAAAACTCGAGAAAATGATTGCAATAATATATCATGGCGGCCATCTTGGATTTCAAGATGGCGGCAATTTTTCCGCTTACCAAATGGTCAAATTGCTGGGGGCCGGCAATATTTGAAATCAGTGCCTAAAAATACCCCTATATACCAAAGTTCATTGTCGCATGTCATGTAAAACTCAAGATTTTTCATGGCGGCCATCTTGGATTTCAAAATGGCGGCCGACCCGATTGTCAAATCGCTCGGGGCCGGCAATTTTTGAAATCAGCACCCCAAATTAAGCCTATTTGCAAAATTTCAATACCGCAGTTCATATAAAACTTGAGAAAATGATTGCAATAATATATCATGGCGGCCATCTTGGATTTCAAGATGGCGGCCATTTTGCCGCTGACCAAATGGTCAAATTGCTGGGGGCCGGCAATATTTGAAATCAGTGCCTAAAAATACCCCTATATGCCAAATTTCAGTGTCACATGCCATGTAAAACTCAAGAAAATGACATTTAATAATTGGTCACGGCGGCCATCTTGGATTTCGAAATGGCGGCCGACTCGATGGTCAAATCGCTTGGGGCCGGCAATTTTTGAAATCAGCGCCCAAAAATACCCCTGTATGCCAAATTTCACACTTTCTGCCAGATTCGAGCATCTTTTTCACATATCTACTGGACTATTCCCAAAGCGTGGGAAATAGCACATCAAAATACCGAAAAAGGGAATAATTACATATAATAATAAATTAATTTTCTAAAGCCCACTTTCCATTCATCCGATGCATGTATTGGTTTTATGCACCTGCCCTCCACGAGCCAGCCACTGCATCGTGGTATGTTATGTGATAAGATAAAGGTTGAGGGAGTACATCATACCCATTCCCTATGGGAAACCCTAATTCCTGCAACCATGCTGATATCAAACATTATTGATCCACCCTTTCCTTTGTAAACTGCAGAGGACACTTTATCGATGTCGCAAGACGTCGGCACTACACAAGAAAGTGACAGTCACCTGTCAAAATCCCAATCCGATTGGTGTAGAAGATGGGAGCAGGGGGGCTATGTTACTTCCGACCGTGGGAAAAATCCTCGCATCTCACTGGACAGCTAACGCCTACCTCAAGGTGGACATCACCAAGCAAATAAGGTGCTGAACCACCGCAGCTTGCCCGCTCAATGTTAGATACTAGATCCTGACAAGTGAGCTGAAAATCCTGCAGTAGGCATCGGAAGACCATACCTCCGTTTCAAGACACCAACACACGTGACATGAATCTTACCAGCATAGACACTAATGATTATGAAAGATGTAGATGATAGTCCTCATCTATGGAGAGCTATTGTTAGTGTGGGTGCTAGGAAGGTGCAAATTGCCTGGAATGCTCAGCTCATCTGGCAGACCAAAGAGCTGAGAGGAAGGCGATGGCAGCATCTTTATTCCCATTAGTGCCAGTGCCATCCTCCTTAATTTGTACGAATTGGTCTAGAGCAGCTTTTCTCAACTTTTTTTTTTTTTACTCAAGGACCACTTTGACTCTCATATTTTTGTTCGGGCCCACCGACCAAAGCTTTAAGAAAGTGGCATTACTACTTGTCTCGACTCAACGATACACATTGATAATAATGAGCATAGTGCGTAACTTTCACTAGCCTCCAAACATACAACCATGACAACATAATTATCAAGAATACTGAATACCTTCAACTTTCGACACACATTGTTTTTTATTTTGCAGCACTGCCAGTCATAATGAATCAAAATTTAATGTATTCAGGGTCATATTTTTTTAAAATTACCTTCTGTGACTTTTCAACAGTAAGTTTGTTTCCTCCCCCTCCCTTTCGCTAAAAAAAACCCCGGTCCATTTTGATAAAAGCATGTTTTGTGAAATTAGAAAAATAGGCACATTCGAAATACACAGTTTGAGAACTAGCTTACTGCTTTCGTAAAGGTCCGGTATATGGGCGAAAAATAACTACCTACACAACATGTCTAAAATTAATTTGTATGCATATTGCAACATGCATGCTACATAAGCCTGCTTTAGCTTTGTTTGACCCACCTAGACCGATCGAACAAACATGTAACATGTTCTGATTGGTCTGAGAAATATACAATGTACTATAGTTTTTCCCCTATTTTTTTTCTTCCTCTGGAGCTTCTCGCGGCCCACCTGAGAAAGGTTTGCGGCCCACCAGTTGAGAAGCGCTGCTCTAGACAGTGCAGTCACTCTAGAAAATGTAAGACTTAGCGCTACACCATGTTTTTTTGTTCTTGTTTTGTTTGTTTGACGAATGGATGCCGGCTGGATAGGTAGGGGGGGGGGTTCCTACAGTCGCCTGTCAGACAGTGCGAAAATAAAAAATTATGCAAGTGTGATATTTAGGATGTCCCTCCTTATTGACGAAGTAACTAGTAAATGCAAATAAAGTGACATCAATGGAAAGTGATACATATGTAGTGATATTCTTAACAAACTATATGTCTCATTATCACTTCCTTTGTGATTCGAAATAGGCTCGAAACAACAAATTTCCCTAACCTGGTTTGTGGCATCCAACGAATGCTTGGTATTTCCATGAGTTTGTAGAAAATAAACAGTTTCAGCTGTTTGTAACATGGTAATTGTAATTGTACACCCACGTCATACTGGTCGAGCTGCTATATTTAATCCAATCCTTAAGACGTAACGCCCACGACTCAAGTGACAACATGTTTGCATATACTGTTGGTTGGACAAATTTCTATTGAGTAACAGATGGAACGTCTTGGCAGTTTCAATTGCGCAACGCAAGAATAAAACACGCCACCAATGATGTAAACGCTTTTTTGACAGACCTGACAAATCTCTATCGACCATTAAAAATAGCCATGAGAAAACACCCCCCCCCCTGAGAAACTGACTATTAACATGCTGCTTCTGAAATTTGTCATAGCGTTTACAAATAAGTGTACGAAATATTTAAGCTTTATTTCAGAAAATGCTTATGCATGGTCCCCTCGGAAAATGTATGCGTACCGCAATCTACTAATTTGCTTGCCCTTTTATGTCGCCAATTGTGCAGAATTATAAAAGAAAAGAAAAACAAAGTGTCCTATACACACCAATAAACATGGGTGTAAAACCGGTGCACATTTTCGGGGGGAAATGTTCAGAGCCGTTTCCCACATGATAATTGCCATTTTTTACCTTTTACTCTCTTTGCGCATATGCATTCTCGTGGTGGGTGGCGGGATTGCAAGTATGTTGGCACCATGCACAGTCTAGGTTGCTAGCTCTCATCCTCCATCCTTATCAAAATGCTCACAGGGCAGTGGCGAAATTTGTATGCATAAAGTGTGGGTTATTGGGTCAAAATATGTTTTTAAATTACAATAAATTTAACTTGTAAATAAATAAATTGTCATTATTATTAGTAGTAGAAATAGTAGTAGTAGTAGTAATTTGATTGAATGAAAGTGGTTTATATCAACAGTTCAAACCTGACCTGTACTCGAGGTCTGCAGCTTTTTGTACTTCTTATCAGACGCTAACCTGTTTATATTCAGTAAATTGCTTGGTCTTTTCTTGTAAGATTTTATTGACTAAAACTAAACATTCAGTATACAAATAATACACGTAAGCGCGTGCATGCAGGGCCAAATAATGAAGGATGTGCGAGAAGACACAATGGATATACCGCACCGAGGTCCGCAGGGCCAAGTGCGGTATATCCATTCGGCGAGTCGAGCACAGAGTTCATTATTTAGGTCCTCTATGCACAAGAATGCGTGCATTGTTTGTTTTATACAACCCCCTCCTCCCATATGTTACTGAGTTGCCCCGAATGCTGTATTTGATCTAAATTCTAGATAATTCTAGATAATCCCAGACCTCGCAATATCCTGCACTCTGATGTCAGAGTGCAGGATAGTACTTTTGGATGCAATAGTGCGATTCGCTGAATATCATGTGATCCGATTTGGACCAATCAGATTACAGAACATTCTTGAGAGTTGTATAATACTCAATGTACACGCAATGATATACAAGTGAACTGCACGCTGTGGCGTATGGCGTCACTTACTCTGTCCAGCAACGTGCGGCAGATGCTGTGCCACAATAACACGTTTTTCGAAGGATCCTCAAAGTGCAGCCTGACCAGCAGTGCCAAAAGTCTGATGTCTTGTTTATGTGTATAGGTCTATGAGTGTGCGACTTGTATACGTGCAATGTCTGTAAAATTGTACTTTGAATTGCAGAAATTGCACCGGCAAGGTGTAGCCTCATATATGCATATACCTATGCAGCTGCAGCACCTCCGATGTATAATCTTGCACCCCATATCTACATAAAATATGGATGAATATCCTGATGTTGGGCTTCTTAAAAATGAAACGAAATATTATTTTATTCAGATATTTAACTGAAATGAACTCAAAATATGTTCCACTGCCCGTTAAGTTTTACTAGTTATATTGAAGGGCGCCGCTCTGTGGCGACCAACAACTGGGATTTTTGTCCGTGTTTTTATGTCTAATTTGTCATATTTTCTGTCCTGCCGTATGATATTTGCTCATTCTATCTTCTAGAAAGATGGCTTGGATATCCAGCAGAAGTTTCATACTACTTTAATTTGTATTTGTGGTGCTCTCGATTGATTATGGATTTTGAATCGACTCAATTACTTGGACATACCCTAACAGTATTGTGTACACACGGAATGAATCGCTTGAGATACGGGAATCGCTGGTGGCGCCTCCGCCTGATGGATGTGAACGCTTCCCACGGGAGATAAAACCACGTAAAAGACGCAAGAGAGGAGGAGTCCGAGAGAAAATAAGGAAAATGGGTAATAAGCCCCCAATACCTATTATGAATATTGGTAATGTTCGGTCATTGACAATAAAATGGATGAACTTGGTACTTTATGTAAATACATGCATGAATATAGAGAATCATGTTTGATGGCTTATATAGAAACTTTGGCTTAACGACAACATCCCCGATAATGTTCTAGATTTACCCAACTTTGCTATGTTTAGGGCCGATAGGACAATTGATTCAGGAAAGACGAGGGGAGGCGGGATTTGTTTTTACATCAGTCAGATATGGTGTAATAATTGGACAGTGAAAAGTCAGATTTGTTCCCCAGATATTGAACTTTTTGCAGTTGGACTACGACCCTTTTACCTCGCAAGAGAATTCCCACAGGTCTTCATCACCGTCTACATTCACCCCGAGGTGACGTCACGATCGCGAGTGAGACCATAGCTGAAAAAGTTCACGAATTCAAGACACAATCACCCGAAGCGCCGATTCTGATAAAAGCGGATTTCAATCAATGCCGATTGAACATTGTTCTTCCCAATATTGATCAGTATATTAACATTCCGAAGAGAAGTGACGAAAATTTAGACCTTTGTTATGGTAATATCCGCAACGCATATACAAGCAAGGCATGTCATCAGGTAGGCAGCTCCAATCATACGAACATAGAACTCATACCGGTATACAAGCAGAAACTGAAAAGAGGTTTAGTGGCAACTAAGCAACGCTGTGTCAGGTCTGGTCACGTGACCGAGAATCTCCAAGCTGGTTTTGACTGCACGAATATGAACGCCCTACTGGATTCATTAGATACGCTCCATGAAGCAGTAGATGCCGTCACCGATTATATACGCTTTTGTGTTGACACAAACGTTCCCTGCAAGTCATCGAAAATTTACCCCAACAATAAACCATGGGTATCAAAAGAACTGAGAGACTTAATTGAACTTAAAGAATGATGCATTTATATGCCCCGGTAATCTGGTTGAAGTAAAGATAATCCAAAAACTATTCAAAGAAAAGGTCAAGTCGTGCAAAAGTGTGTATAAAGAGAAGATTGAAAGAAGTTTCAAGGATACTGTCCCGAAAGCTGCATGGAAAACGCTACACAATGTAACTAACTACAAAACAAAAACAGGGGTACCCCAATCAACTGTGTGTCAATCTTTCGTAGATAATCTAAATGAATTCTATTGCAGATTCGATAGGGAAGCTTTTTCGATTAAGAACAACGAACTAGCTAGGAAATTAAAAGGAAAAAAAAGATGGATGGGTGCGATAGCAATATAATTATTTTGACGGAACATGACTTAAGAGTGTTGTTAGAGGTCATATAAAAGTCATAATCACAAAACGGCACTGCCTTGTTTACTACACCGGGACCGAATACCGGTGACGTCACAGTCAAAGAACACCCGTCTCGGTAGGCATTAGTGGGTTTTCGCCCAGCGTCGTACGACGCTATCTACGACGTAGAACGATCTCTTTGTTCGTGCGTCCGTCGCGCTCAACTCTCGCTTGTAAGCAGTTTCGCAAATCGCTGAACGCGGCCGGATCGACCGGCTGGCATGGTTGGCATGTAATGTTGACACGCCAACATGTGCATTGTATATGTTCCTACTATGTGCACACAACTGGCAGTGCCATGTGTCTTGCAGTCGCGTCGTCGACCGAGCCATGCAACGGCTTTTCAATCATATTTCAATAATCATACTCGTTTAAACTTCTACTGTAACATTTTGAAATTATACTTAGCTTGATTTTAGTATAATTGAAATGGTACTCACCGAAAAACTCGCATTCGAGTCCATGTTTTGAAGCTTTCAGCTATCAGTGTAGTCAGAGTAGAGTACAACATGTGCATGCACGCGATGGGCGAATGTGTTTACATCGATCGGCTCAGCTTGCTCGCTCTACAAGCGATCTGATTGGCTGTTGACGGCTGTTGACAAATCCTACGTTCTAATGCGGACGCCCGCTAATTTGCGGAAGAACCGTCCGTAATTTGAGCTCAAGAACGCTCGGGCCTCTGTTTCCATGAAAGTTGGCGATTTTTGCACACGTACGTTCTACGTCGTACGACGCTGGGCGAAAACCCACTATTGCAGGAGCAAACCCAGGGAAAATGGGTAGGGATAAATCGTTAAATTCACTATTTTGAAAAAAAGAAAATGGGGGTCGAATCACCTCTTTGTGTTTGGGGGGTTGTAAGGTTGCTATTAATGTAATTATCTCAATATTTGGAATCGTCTTCTTAATTCAACTTTAAAATGTCGTAATTTTCTGATTTTACTTCCGATTTTGAAGAAATGTTCAGTCTTATGCTTGTTTAGTTTTTCCCCATTGATTCAAATGAACATTTTCTGGGGAGTGGACTTGACCTTAAAAAAAGCTAACAACCTACCACTGACAATAATTGAAAACATACATGTTGCTGTGTTTTCGTGGGCATCAGTTGCTGTATAAGAAAGGGTAGTTATTCCCAGTGGAAATCAAGTCGTGTGTAATGTTCAATGTAATTTGCATCTATATCAACCTTACTAAATCTAACAAAGAGAAGCTTGAATGTCCACGGAAATTTGCCCAGAAAATAATCGGTCTTGAATTCTCAAAGACACATCTCACCCTCTACACTGCTATTATAACTTCAATTCCTGATAGGCCGATGCTTCTAAACAAGTTTCATGATGTATGAAACAATTTTTTTTTTCAGAATTAACTTAAGTTTTTTTATTAATTATTTT
The DNA here is from genome assembly GCF_037042905.1 of Lytechinus pictus. Taxonomy (NCBI): domain Eukaryota; kingdom Metazoa; phylum Echinodermata; class Echinoidea; order Temnopleuroida; family Toxopneustidae; genus Lytechinus; species Lytechinus pictus. The sequence continues at coordinate 6,587,860 of NW_026974141.1, forward strand.
TTTTTTATTTACATAATAATAATAATAGGCATTTATACAGCGCCATCTATCTAGAAATATTCTATTCCGAGGCGCGTTGTTATTATTATTATTATCCCGGCTTTAGCTCGAGCTGCCTTTCAGCGCTCATGCATTCAAGAAATTAATCCTGCCGGGTACCCATTCACCTCACCTGGGTTGAGTGCAGCACAATGTGGATAAATTTCTTGCTGAAGGAAATAACGCCATGGCTGGGATTTGAACCCACGACCCTCTGTTTAAAAGTCAGAAGACTAATTCACTGGGCCACAACGCTCCACTTGTACTGGTAGGCGGCGAGGAGCTACCAATTATGATAGGGCCTACAACTTATCTTTGTTTTTATATAAAAGGTTTTATATTGTGTTTAGTGTTTGGTAACGAAGTAGCTTGAATTTAATTCTACTTTTGAATATCGTGTTTTTTGTTTGAAAAACTCGCCCCACCCACTGATTAACAAGAAAAAAACATGAATAATAAAAACAACTAATTAATGTAATATCTATATAAAAAAATCTCAATTTCCACTGCACGTGAATCAACTTCAAATTAATCGATAAACTAACAAATTCCTTGGTTGTATACCATTATTTTATCTTGGTCCAACACTCACATCCATCGCTTTCATTGGGTGACCCCAGTGCTGCGGGTGGGGGCTGATAAAGGATAAAAAGTGTTGGATAACTGATAATACTTTGTCTTAAAATCATGCTAATTGACTTCAAAGCTTTGAACAAGAAAATTTCCCCCTAACCTGGTTTGTGGCATCCGACGAATGCTTAGTATTTCACTGATGACTCTGTAACAAACGAGCAGTTTCGTTGATGCATAACACCGAAAATGATATCTAACACAGCCGTCATACTGATCGAGCTATGATGTTCAAAATAATCCTTACAATGATTACCCCTCTATACAAATTGACATTTCATTGCAATATACTGATAGCTAGAGAAATCAGAATAATAATAAATATGCAGTTAATGTCAACTTCCACTCACTGGAGTAACGTTTTGGTCTATGCATTGAATTCGCATGGAAATTGAAATGAAATAGATTGTCCCGCTAATTAAGTATGTCCTGTTTAACGGAGGATTATGTATCCTGTCCGTCGCCATCTCTATGCTTCGATAAGCGTATTGTGTAGCTTTGATTCAGACATAAATATAATCTAAATTCTGCTGGATTTATAACCATCATGAAATGAGTCAATGAAAGTAAACTTATTTCTTATCCAGGCATCGAATTCGGCAAATTGTCGTATAATTAAAATTGTGTACAATCGTATACATACGTCGGTCTGTCTGTCTGATTAGAGACCTTTCGTTTTCTGTGACGAGCCATATGGACGTACGAGATTAAGGAATTTTGGGAGCGCTGCACATGCGCGAAGTAATCTGTGACGAGCCTTCTCGTTCACTGCCCAAATCTGTGACTGGTATTTGAGGGTTTTGACGTTCAGGGTCATAGTGCTCGAACGAGCGCTAGTTCGTACATGATGACGTCATCCAAGCTTAGCAAAAATGAATCAAGCATCAACATTCGAGTTTCGTTGATTCAGCAGGGCTGGTAAACTGCAAATTACTGATTGTTACCAGCTTTTCCATTACATTTAGTGTGTCCTGTTTTCAGACACTACATATCCGATAGGTAATTGATGTTCCATTTCCAAACAACTGTGTTTTTCGGTTTTTTGCGCAAGAGTGCAAATGTTGCACCCACAGTCGCCCCACTGGTTCGTAACGTTATGCTACGCCTGATTCTCCGGCCGAGCATCGGCCCCACGGCCCGCTCGCTATCACGCTGGTATATGCTGTGGCCTGGTACGGTTACGTCGACTTAAATCGAAACTGTTTTCATCAATGTACGAACGTGATACTGAACGAGCGGTGTCACCACTTCTGGTGAACTAGAACTACGTTGCAGTCGCAGACAATCGAAAGCTTACCATTGTCCTGAACTAACCGCACAGAAACGTTGTTAGCGCTAGCAATGCGTCAACAGAGGCCCTGCTACAACCGGTAATATGGCAGCAATGCGTAATGCTACAACAATTTACAATGTACTTACACATTGGGATAAATGTTTTGATTTCAAAATCCGAAATATGTGACTGGGCTCACTGTTAGCGCTTTGTTAGGCTAGCTACGTGTATGTGCAGCCGGCACTGGTATATGTAATGAGAAAGCACATAGTAAAAGAGCCAGGATTCAGTCTATTCCCTAAGCAGCTTGCATTTTAACAAGGGCACCCATCTGTGGTTAAGTCCCAAACTTCATGAGAATTGTCTCATGACAGTTTGAATTTTACTACATAGTGCGCCATAGTTTGTATAGGTCTCCCAAGTGATTCTAAGCTAGCATTACATCAACACCTATGTACAAACTCCGAGTTAAAATATATAAAAAGCAACTCAGGATAATTGTAAATTAACTGGAGAGCATTTTCAGCTTTATAGAGGAAGATTTTAAAAAATAAGGGAGATTTAAATGGATTCTATCATGGATAAGCTTCAAAGAAAACTGAATAAATTATCACCCTTCGATAAAAATCCACCGGATACCACACTATTTGGATTTGATGGCGACAGAACCCCCAACGAATGTTACATTGGACAATATTAGTACACAACACTCCACAGATGTAGATAAGCTGTCACAAGTTCATGTAGAAGATGGAGCCACAAAAAGTTAAACGGGTGGTAAAGTTTCCTCCCGAGAAAAATAACTACCAAGAACCAAGAATGGACAAAACCAAGGCTCTGACTATTAAGAAGGTGACTACAAACTCCAAAGATGTAAGTCAGTAGATAAGTGTGACAGCGCAATCGTAGTATATAATTGCTAAAAATACCAAAATAAAACCAATCGTATGATCGAGTAAGGATTGTGTGACAGCTGGACATGCTTGAACTGTCAACGAATGAGTGATGAAATGTACGCCTTCAGCAGCACATGTAGAAATAGGAATTTACATTGGTTCTGTGTTGACTGTGATGAAAAAAGGTACAACTGCTGCTAGAAATGTGATACACAAAGGGAACATCAATTTACCAACTTCTGCCGGTGGTGGTAACGATATTAAAGAAATAGCTAACAGACTTGAGAAGAAGCTCAGCGACAATGTTTGCAGAAAATTACCACAAGCAAAACAATCCATTAAAAACATGATAGATGATGGAGCGAGGAAGCTAAAACAATCGTGTGCTAAAATAGTGAGTTCAAATTTCGTAGGCGGTCATCCGAACCGTCTTATCAGTCAATTTTGGTAAAAAAAAACAAAAATCGATTTTGAAATTTGTGCATGAAATAAAGGTACTAGTTCTACTCTATTCATAACTAGATTTCAAGGCAGCAATTTATTATATTTTCTGAGATATGAGACGATTTTTACGGCGATGCAATACAAATTTTTGATAAAATGCGCAAATCCCATGATAGGAAACGTGTCCTGTAACAGAGCGATGCCGCGCCGACGTTTTGACTGACCGCGATTTCAATGCGCGCGGTCACCCAAACCACCGTGTCGGCACTGGGCACTGCATTGACTTTGCATGTGAAAAGCGATAAGACGTTTTGACTGATCGCGCTCATTGAAATCGCGGTCAATCAAAACGTCGTATCCCTTTTTCCATATGGCGATATTTTTTTTCGAATCCTTAGTTTTGTTTAAAAATTACGATACCAATGTCAAATAATTTGCTTGGTCTATCCAACCATGTATTCACTAAGTGTGAACATTATAGCAAACTTCGAAATCGATTTTCTCTGAAATAGGTTTACACCGTCGTTTGTGATACGACGGTTCGGATGACCGCCGACGAATTGACTGATCAAGGTGTAAGAATAAAGCAGATCAGGCCCAATACTGGCAACCCTAGGTCCAAGTCTCAAGGTCACAATAAATTTGAAAATGATGGTAGGTCTACAGAATTTTGTGGTTAAAATGGTGACCATGGAAGAGGTGATAGACAAAGAAAAGAGGAAAAATAACTTGGTTTAATATCCACAATGTGCCTGAATCACAATCTGACAATAACCAGAAAAGACAGGAAGCTGACATCAAAGTAGTCAGGGACATTCGGGAGGAGATTGATGAGTACAATGTGAAAATATTTAGATCAATCAGACTGGGTGGAAAGAGCGCAAACAAGAAAATAAAACAAAGAGTCCTACTTATCGAACTGTACTGAACATGAAGAAATAAGGATATCCTGGTTAATGCCAGAAATCTTAGAAACTCAGAAAAGTGAAAAAGATATTTATATATCGCCAGACCTTACACGTAAAGCAATGAGGAGATGTGAAATAAGGAAAGAACTGAACCAGAAGTGGAATGTGGAAAAATCGTTTAGTGAACCTCGTCTAAACCAACAAGAATGGAAGAGGTAAACAAATAGATAGCTTTTATGCAGAGGAAAGCATATATCTTCTAGTATCCCAAAGGCTAATACAAGTGACAGCGACAGTGACAGTGAAGTTAGAATTTTTACAAAGTAAATGTGTGTTTAAACATATTCGTGACCCGGCTCGCTATACAGTGCGTCCCAGAAAAAACGAAACCGAGATTTAGCGATGATTTATCACAACTTAATCACAAATACAATAGACAAATGACCTACCAATGTAAAGCTTAGAATCTCCTCTTTCATTTTAGATTATTCCTCATTCACACATGAGTGAGCAAAAACAATTTGAAGAAAGGATACCAAAAACTCATTTGGCGGGGGGGGGGGGTATGTGAATTTTAAAAAGAAAATCACATGCCTAAAAAGTTCAATATCTGCTCTTTAATTCCATATCTTTATCACAAAAAATGGTCAAGAAGTAAAAAAGTTACGTTCCCTCGAAACAATGCTTGTATTTCCATAATTTCATTAAATAAACGTGTTTTCAACGGTTTTCCACAGAAGCTATCGCATGGTTAACAAAATACTTCATACATGGCTGATCGTCAACAAAACGGAGTGTCGAGTGAGTTTGAACGCTAGCCTGTAAAACCTCTTCATTTTATGAAATTATTGAAATTCAAGCCTTATTTCAAATAACCAGAACTTTGTTATTTCTTGACCATTTTCTGTAATTGAGGTATCAAATTAAAAAGCAGATATTGAACTTTTTAGAAATGTGGTTTTCTCTTTGAAACCCAGATACAGCCCGCCAAATGACTTTTTGGTATCCCCTCTTCAAATAGTTTTTGCTCACTCATACGTGAATGAGAAATAATTTAAGTAATTTCAGATAAAAGAGGAGATTCTAAGCTTTACAATGGTAGGTCATTTGTCTATTGTATTTGTTATTAAATTATGATAAATCATCGAAAAATCTCGGTTTCGTTTTTTGTGGGACGCACTGTATAGGAGATCAAACTGCTATAGTACTAGACCTTGTCAAAATAAATATTGATGATACCGTACAGTAAATAAAATGTCGACCACCACTAGGAAAGAATGCTGCCTCCATGTAGAATTATTTGTTTGGAGAAAGCCAAATTCCACAATCAGACCCAAATTTATCCATGCAAAGTCATGGAAGTATGCAAAGGAGACTTTGCTAGGATGAGGGAAGACCTTGATGCAGTTGACTGGAACGTACTTCTAGGGGACCTAAACATTTTTGAGATTTGGATGACCATCAAAGCCAAACTACATGAGAAAATGGAATTATGTATCCCAAAGTTGGTCGTAACAGAAGGAAAAAGAAATGTATACACATGAACAAGGAAATAGATATCACCTATGAGACAAATATAAGAAGTCAAGAAGTATACAGGACAATGCTAAGTACAGGAGTGCAAGCAATGAACTTCATAGGCTAACACGTCAACTCCGGGAAGAACACGATGATGACCTCATTAACAACATAGGAAAAAAAAGGCTTTTGGAACTATGCGAATCAAAAGAGAAAATTCAGATCCAAAATAGGAGATTTAGTCAGCAAAGATGGAATTTTCTTTCAGACTGATGATGAGAAGGTTGAAACATTGGATGACTATTTTGCCAGTGTTTTAGCAAAGAAAACTTAGTACACATACTTTCCTTGACTAGAAGAAATCCTGACAATCTATCGACAAAGTGTTGGTAAATCAAGAGACAGTGATAACGATATTGAGGAATCTGAATGGAAATAAATCAGCCAGTTCAGATAAATATCCATCCACGTCTTCTAAAGAAAGTGGCTATTGAACTAGCTACACCTCTAACTATCCTCTATAATACGTCTTTGGAAGAGAAATCACCGCCTAAAGACCGGAAGATAAGAAACGTGACTCGAATGTACAAAAAGGGAGAAGAAAGTCTGTTGAAAATTACAAATCAATGACACCAACATATGTTGTTGGCAATAAATTAGAAAATATTGTTAGATATGCCTTAATGAAATTCCTGAATAGAAACAATCTACTCTCTGAATATCAACATGGCTTTGTAAATGACCAATCCTGCATGTCACAACTATTATGGACAATAGAACAATGGGCAAAAAGTCTGGACGACAGCGAACCGATCACTGCCTTATACTTGGATTTTAGAAAAAGCGTTCGATTCAGTTCCACATGAACGTCCTTTAGCAAAGCTAGGGGCCCATGGGTTAAGCCAACCCTTGCTATCTTGAATTGCAGCTTTTCTCAAGGGGAGAAAACAGAGAGTTGCATTAATGGAGTCACCTCAGTGTGGACCTTAGTTAAGAGTGGAATTCCGCAAGGAAGCATCATGGGGCTGGTTCTGTTTGTCGTCTTCATAAGCGACCTACCAATTGAAGTTTCGTCAGACATACTACTATCTGCGGATTCTAAGATGTACAGATGCGTTCAAGACGATACAGAGTCTACAGCACTGCAGAATGATCTGACAAGTTTAACATCTTGGTCCAAGAAATGACAGCTACCATTCAACGAAAGCAAATGTGCAGTTATACAAATGGGAAGAAAAAACAGACAGGTCAAGTACCACATGAAAGGAAGTGAAGTAAATCAATCATTGAAAAAGACCTCGGAGTTCACATCGATGTTGACCTCAAACTCCATGAACCAAATATGTTAGCAAAGCCTATCAACTGCTCGGAACTGTCAGACGTACCTTCACAAAACTGAACATCAAGACATTACCCCTCATCTTCAAGAGATTGATCAGACCTCATCTGGAGTACGAAAATATCTTGTGGCATTCTAGATGGAAAGGTGATTGAGATAAGATCGAAAGAGTACAGAGGGGAGCGACGAAGATTATAACTGAGGACTTCCATATGAAGAGAGACCGAGAGTCCTGGACTTACACTCAATACACCAAAGGAGAAGGAGAGGTGATGCCATAACAGTGTTCAAAATCCTCAAGGGTATGGTGAGGCTGGACCCAAGTCAGTTCTTCACCTTATCTAACCACACAACCACAAGAGGTCATCCCCTCCAAATCAAGGAGAGGCCCCGTCTAGAGGTCAGAAGGTGTTTTTTCAGCAACCGAGTGGTGGAAGACTGGAACAGACTACCTCAATAAATAATTGAGTCAAATTCTATTGATGTTTTCAAAACTCGACTGGACAAACACTGGGAGACCATGCGATTCAACATTACATACCCAAACCGTCTTAACCCATGTGCATGTGCAATGAAAAGTAATGATACATTTAAAGTAATGTAGATAGTCTAGACCGAGGATCACAGGATCTAACTGTCCTTGTATCCGGATGATGAAGATGATGATAATGTTTTTTTGTAATTTTTTTTACAATTGGGGGACTTTGCCGCAGAGGACGCCCTAGTGTTTCTAAGCTATACTTTTTCATTGAATTACATATTTGATACACTATTTCATGGTAATGAAGCAAGGGAATCCAAGAACGTGACGATAGAACTGAATGGAATTATCTTTCATTTGTAGATACTATTTTTCCCCTAGGGAAACCGAGCATTCGCTTCGACTTTCATTATCGTCCCTTTTTTCGAAAAACAAAAACAATTATATTGTTTTTCTTTTTGAGGGGGGGGGGGCTGAAATACGCACGTATATACTCTAAACAAGTATGATAAAGGAATACCGAGAAATAAAATACATTTGAGAGGCTTTGGAAAAAAAGAGCTTGATATATCAACTTGTGCAAATTGTAGATACTGTGTTTTGCCATGGGGAGGCAGAATGGGGATAACATTTTTTTTGAGGGGGCGGACACATTGTGTTTTTTTTGCACGTTTCACATAATCGAAAGCGAAGTGCAAGCTATTTTAGCAGTTCCTGACGACTTGAATATATTCCTTTGAAGGAGTACAGTGACTCGTCAAGACGATATCTCATCAGATAAATAATTCGAACGCGGAGCGCGAGCTGAAAATGTTGAATGTCTTGAGATTGGGACAGCACGTTTTAAGTAAGTTTTGCAACCATGAACAAGATGGGTATCTAGCTACACGATTGTTGCGAGCGCGTTGCGAAAGCTGAACTTTATGATTACTTTTTTTTATTCAGTGTATATATATATTTTTTTTGTAATAAGGAATATGCATGATGCGTATCTTGATGAATAAAATAACGAGAATTCGAATACGAGAAGATCAGGCCGAATATATGAGTTCGACTTGAACACTTAATTTTTAAGTCCCGTGTTATTCTTTGAAACAGATTATTCATTTATCTCACTGCGAGGGCGAAACGGGATTGAAATTCGAGTTTTATATAATGCCCTGATCGATTTATTTTAGTGACTAATATAGTTGGGACCTAACAATTACTAAGTGAGTAAGTTTTCAACATTGGAAAAATACTGTTTTTGAGCACTTTATAACTTGAATAGGATGTTATGACAGCATTTACTATGCATGTACATTCATGTATTAAATTTTTATTCAGTTTTCAACACATCAGGGGCAAATGCCTTCCCTGCTTCCCCCTCACCCCTTAGTGCTGCCACTGCTCATTACGTCATAATGACGCTCCATTGACGTTTGAGAATGGTTTCAGAAGGGAACTTATAGCATATTTATTTCTGTTGAGTTGAATAAAACAGATATACCGGGAAAATGGTATCTCCAAGACACAAGGTGGAATTATGTAAATTGCGCCGTGAACGATGCGTGGTGCCATAGCGCCGAATCCTTGACGAACCTGATGAGGAGACTATTCACTTTCACATATGCCGAAAGTTCTTTACTGCACAATAACTTTGTCTAAAAATATGATCGCACGAACAATTGCAGGAAGCTTTAAATGAAAAAAAAAGACATAATGAGAAGAACTTTACAAAGGACCTAATAAAAAAAAAAAGCTTATACTTTAACCATGCCGGTATAAATTTTTTCAATGTAATAAAATCATGGATTATTAAATATAAATGTAATGATTTAATGGACGGATCCAAATTATGAACTGTCTTAAGGCCATCGCACACCTTACGACTGGTCAACGATCCGAATTTGGAACAAATCACATTTTGCTTGTTTCCTGAAAATATAAATTATATGTATATTTATATTAGAGGTTCATATTAACTGAAAAAAGTATACATTTTTTATATTGTAAACCTTTACTTCACAGTAAAGGCCAAATTAGTTTCAAATTGTAGCCAATCGTATGATTACTATTACGTCATTACGACTACATATTCAAATACGTCTGATAGCATAGTAACACATTTGGACAAAAGTATTGGTAAAACGAATTAGACCATTACACAGTAAGATATTCCATGTCTCAATATTAGCGTAAAATTCTACTACGTCTTATTCCGAAAGCGGGTCGTGGACCAATCATAAGGTGTGCGGTGCCATTAAACAAGTCCGATTTTTTCACGTCCACCAGTAGCTGCTACACGCTAATATAAGAGTTGCGCAAGTTAAGCAGAGGCCTTGCCTCTGAGGGAGCTCGGTCCGTCGATCACTATTGTAAATGCATCCTTCCCCTAGTCTATTTTCAAACCCTGTTCGACAGAAAAGCAGAGCGCGAGCACATGCCCAAAGGCTAGGGAAATAAATATCTAAGAAAATGGGCGAAGGCGACGACCTATTGTAATACCCCTTCAAGAATTGAAAATGTCCCTCACCTTGTTTGTTGCATCCAACGAATGCTTGGTATTTCCATAAACCTGTATTAATCGAGTAGTCTCGATGATATTGGATGTACAATGTATTTGCAACCGTACACCACAGTCATACTAATGAGCTGCCAAGTTCAATCGAATCCTAACACTAGAAATCCCCGAGACCAAACTGATAACATAAGTATTATACTGACGGTTAGCGAAATGATAATCATAACCATAAAGATTCAGTTGATCCCAATTTCCATTTAGGGTGAAAATATCTGAAATTTGTTTACCACCCCCGTTTATGTAATCAAATTATCGTCATTGAATGATACAATGCCCATCTAGAAAGGAAGCAAACGCCTTGCCCCTAACCCGCAAAGCGATACAATGGCCAAGCAATATCAAGCATTACATCATCCCAGCAGGGAGACGTGGCCAGATTTGGGCAGTTGAATAACGGGACTCTTTAAAGTCAAGCAATTAATAGAACTAAACCTCCCTGTCTGATCCACTGCACCTATTTTCAAGTCACTTATAGAAATAATATGCTTGATTCACATAAATTGCCTGAAAAAAATTATTACATAGCTGAACATTTATGACAATACTACAGTGGCGTAATGGGCCAAAGATATTGAGAAGGAGGGGGCAAATATGATGCACGTAGTAAAGACGCGTGCGAAGCGAGCGAACAAAATTTTCGACCAATTGAGTGAAAAAAATGTTATTTTTGGTGGACATAGTGTTCATAATACGATATAATACCCTCTCCCATTTGGTCGTAATACATTCAGCTACTGTGTAATGTTTGCTGTATTGTCCATTCCATGGAAATTTCAATGGGCTACCTATTTCATTTTTTTCGTTAAAAAAAAAATCTAAAAAGCTGCGAGCGAGCAAAATGTTGGACCCTTTTGACACAAATATATAGTTCGTTCGTATATTTTGACACATTATTCAGAAAAAAAAACGGTGGAGGGGGGGGGGGCAAGCAATGGAATAAAAGATGCAGAGGTTAATAAAGCCACTCTCCAGGATAATAGACTGCAATACTCTGGCATATTGAGAGATAATGACTCCGTGATTGACTAAAAGGGGAGCATCATACTGAAGATAATGGGACCAAACAGCAATGGCTTTAAGCGAGTACTGCGCGAGCAACTAGCGCCCCCCCCCCCCCCTGCTCTCTCAGCGTGAATGTACTGTAATTTTTGTTGTAGAGGTGGGTTCGGTTAGAAAAACTAAATCTTTGAAATATCCCACACGTCCTCTGGTGCAATGCTTTATCTAGCCTCCCTACACAAGTGAGGGGGGGGGGGTGCTGATTAACAACGGCGACAAAGGTAGCGTTGAAAACAAGGCTGCATCGTTGCGTCAACTGTTTTGATTGATCGCTGTATTCTTCAATTACTCAATTGGGTTTGGAACAACAGGCATTACCTTTCCCAACATATCAAATGGCCGACTTGTCAGCTACACCACCTGAGAAAAATGATAGAAATTAATATACCTCGAATGCTGTGATTGCATACTCAATTCAAGAATCATCTTGTTTGTTTCACGAAAGGCAGCAGGCACATCACGCCGCAATATTAAGAGTTGTTCTCTTTTTAAATATAACCTCAAATCAGGAATACGTCGGATCAGTAATAAACAAGCAAAAAACACCATGAATAATTATTACGATTCCAAAGACAATGAAATAATTGGTGTAAGATACACCAAGGTCTGATTTACCAGTCAGAGTATTTTTTTTTCTTTATAATTGAATTTTACTGAAAGCGTCATAAATCATAAGTAATTCTACAAATTCAAATTTGTGGGAAAGGAAAATGCTAGAAAACCAGCGTAACCCAGCATACTGATCGAGCTTTCATATTCAAACACATCATAACAGTGTTAACATCGCTTATACCAAATTGGAAACAGAAATTTGGACGAATATACTGCCTGTCATAAATAGTGTATTGATGACGAAGATGCAATCAATCGAAATGTTATTCACACTACTTGCTTCAAGACAAATACAGGTCCCAAGTAAAACATTTAATAACAGAGGGTACTTGCAAAGACTGTAAATGATGTACTACTTATTTCTGAGTTCTGACCTGCCCATGATAGTACGAGCTTTTGGCAAGAAAAAAAAAACGACGAAGACGTTAGATGTACGGTTCGTTTGTAAATTATCCATGTTACTAAAGTAATCCGAGACGATTTTTTCGCAACTGTAATGAGTCGCATTGACGTCTGTCGTAAAGGCCCCCACACACATAACTGAATTGCCTGAAATATGCCTTCCGATGGCCGGCAAGATACTTTTTTTTTTTCGCTTAAAATGGTAACTGATAGTATATCATATTTACCCTTCGTGTTTTGGTTCGTACACCTCCTGAACTAAGAGCTGCGATTATTCAAATTCCCCCGGAAATTTTTAACATGTTTAACATTTCCCGACGAATTGAAAAATCGTTGGTCATCTGTTCGAAGTCGCATGTCTTATTTAGTCTGCGGTAATCGTTCGTTTGTCGTGTGTGTGTTATTGTCGCGCACAGTCCTTCATCGCGCTTTTGCCAAAGTAGACCGATCTCGAAAGAACCCCAACGAAGCAACACGATAATACAAACGTACAAGTCTTAAAATGCTCGATCTATTCCCTCGTATTCGTTTCTAACCGCACGTCATATCAAACTGTTGCTCACTGTTCGTTCGTCTTATTGAGTTATATCAACCATTCGCTCGTCTTCGGCTGCAATTTACTCAAAGAGGTGAACCGAAAAATCGATATCTTTAGCATGTCATATTGATCATTCGCTCACCGTTCGTTGATAACATTTGACAATAGTTACTGATCGCATGATTTGACGGAAATTGTATTTCAATTCGTTGAATTTGCGTGCATTAAGTCAATTTTTCTCATTCGTCACCCTTCGTCCGTCTACATTCGGTCAGGTGTGAGGGGGCTTTAAAGTTTGATATCGCTTCTGTACTGTGAAAGAACAGCCAGTCAGAGCGCCTGTATATAGATATTCGGATACTTACACTCTGGATTCGAAATCCGTGCCCCAAATATATATATAATTATATTTTCCATTAAAATGTGTTTTCATCAAAATGTAGCTGTATCATGGATTCTAGATAACTTTGCAACCGTCATGCCGTTCACAACTCAACCTTGGTTAAAGATGTGCTAAGTGGAGACGCAAGTTATTTTTTTCCGTTAAAAGTCATGGGATTTGGTCAAAGATAATTTTTAGTCATGCGTTAAAGTTTACTCGCAGGACTTTTTTATGACACATAACTCTGCAGATGTTGCAACGCCAACAGAACTTTGACTGTACGTGCACTTGGGTTACATTCAAGTCATGATGCATTTTGTGGGTCACGTGGTAAGTTCAACTCAGTGGTAATTTCAGGACTTAAAGTTTACCTGCAAGGCTCTCTAATGACAAATAACTTTAAAACCGTCACTCATTCGCCAACTCAAGTTTGGCTGTATGTGCAAAGGAGACCTGCCTGTCATGGTGCCGTTGGCCTTCATGTCATTAGGTCAAAGGTCATTTGAGGTCATGAATTAAAGTTGGTTTCAAAATTTTAATTTTCCTTTCCTCTTAATTTCACTAACGCTTATTAAGCAAAACAAAAATATATGTACTTGTGTTTCCCCTCTAAATAACAAGATCATTGTAACAATTCATATTCAAGAGCCCTTGCCTTGACTACACCCACAAACATATGTAAACTTCACACATGCAAAATATCAAAGCAATAATACCATTTATATCAAAGGGGTGGAGAAAGTTAAGAAAAGGTTGAATGGGGGTAGCATCTTATGAAATAGTCCTTCTCAAAATATATTTGGTATTGGATTTTCATACTATACATTTCACGATTTGGTTTTGGCATTATTCTCTGGCGTACCAAGGGAGAACGAATATTTCCTTTTATTTGTAGTTCTAGTGGTTAGAGACGTACGTCAGTATTATGCAGTAGAGTTTTACGTAACATGTGTATATACTGTAGGCCTATATATTGACAACTAACAGCAAACGTCGTAAATACATTTGTGAGAATGGCTTTAGTCCTAACCTGGTTTGTGACATCCGATGAATGCTTGGTATTTCACTGAGTAAGTATAAAACGTGCAGTTTCGAAAGTGAGTAACTATTTATTTGTACTCGTACACACCTGTCATACTGATCGAGCTGACATATTCAAAGACATGTTAACATCGGTGATACCAAATTGGAAACAGAAATTTGGACGAATATACTGCCTGTCATACATAGTGTATTGATGACGAAGATTCAATCAATCGAAATGATATTCACACTACTTGCTTCAAGACAAATACAGGTCCCAAGTAAAACATTTAATAACAGAGGGTACTTGAAAAGACTGTATTGTATTACTTATTTCTGATTTCTGACCTGCCCATGATAGTACGAGCTTTTGGCCAAAAAAAAAAGCGACGAAGACGTTAGATCTACGGCTCGTTTGTAAATTCTCCATGTTACTAAAGTAATCCGGGACGATTTTTTTCGCAACTGTCATGAGTCACATTGACGTCTGTCGTAAAGGCCCCCACACACATAACTGAATTGCCTGAAATATGCCTTCCGATGGCCGGCAAAATACTTTTTTTATCGCTTTAAATGGTAACTGATAGTATATCATATTTACCCTTCGTGTTTTGGTTCGTACATCTCCTGAACTAACAGCTGCGATTATTCAAATTCCCTTGGAAATTTTGAACATGTTTAAAATTTCCCAACGAATTGAGAAATCGTTGGTCATCTGTTCGAAGTCGCATGTCTTATTTAATATGCGGTAATCGTTCGTTTATCGTTTGTGTGTTATTGTCGCGCATAGTCCTTCATCGCGCTTTTGCCAAAGTGGACCGATCTCGAAAGAACCATTGACGAAGCAACACGATAATACAAACGTACAAGTCTTAGAATGCCCGATCTATTTCCTCGTTTTTTTTTTTTTATTGCACGCCATATCAAACAGTTACTTATTGTTCGTTCGTCTTATTGAGTTATATCAACCATTCGCTCGTCTTCGGCTGCAATTTACTCAAAGAGGTGAACCGAAAAATCGATATCTTTAGCATGTCATATTGATCATTCGCTCACCGTTCGTTGATAACATTTGACAATAGTTACTGATCGCATGATTTGACGGAAAATCTATTTCAATTCGTTGAATTTGCGTGCATTTAGTCCATTTTTCCCATTCGTCACCCTTCGTCCGTCTACATTCGGTCAGGTGTGAGGGGGCTTTAAAGTTTGATATCGCTTCTGTACTGTGAAAGAACAGCCAGTCAGAGCGCCTGTATATAGATATTCGGATACTTACACTCTGGATTCGAAATCCGTGCCCCAAATATATATATAATTATATTTTCCATTAAAATGTGTTTTCATCAAAAAATAAAGCTGTATCATGGATTCTAGATAACTTTGCAACCGTCATGCCGTTCACAACTCAACCTTGGTTAAAGATGTGCTAAGTGGAGACGCAAGTTATTTTTTCCGTTTGAAGTCATGTGATTCGGTCAAAGATCATTTGTAGTCATGCGTTAAAGTTTACTCGCAGGACTTTCTTATGACACATAACTCTGCAGATGTTGCAACGCCAACAGAACTTCAGCTGTACTTGCACTTGGGTTACATTTAAGACACGATGCCTTTTGTGGGTCACGTGGTAAGTTCAACTCAGTGGTAATTTCAGGAGTTAAAGTTTATTTGCAAGGTTATTTAATGACAGATAACTTTTAAACCGTCACTCATTAGCCAACTCAAGTTTGGCTGTATGTGCAAAGGAGACCTGCCTGTCATGGTGCCGTTGGCCTTCATCTAATTAGGTCAAAGGTCATTTGAGGTCATGAATTAAAGTTGGTTTCAAAATTTTAATTTTCCTTTCCTCTTAATTTCACTAACGCTTATTAAGCAAAACAAAAATCTCTGTACTTGTGTGTCCCCTCTAAATAACAAGATCATTGTAACAATTCATATTTAAGAGCCCTTGCCTTGACTACACCCTCAAACATATGTAAACTTTACACATGCAAAGTATAAAAGCAATAATACCATTTATATCAAAGGGGTGGAGAAGGTTAAGAAAAGGTTGAAAGGGGGTAGCATCATATGAAATAGTTCTTCTCAAAATCTATTTGGTATTGTATTTTATGCTATACATTTCACGATTTGGTTTTGGCATTATTCTCTGGCGTACCAAGGGAGAACGAATATTTCCTTTTATTTGTAGTTCTAGTGGATAGAGACGTACGGCAGTATTATCACGATTATGCGGTTAAGTTTTACGTAACATGTGTATATACTGTAGGCCTATATATTGAGATCTAACAGCATATACCGTAAATACATTTGTGACAATGGCTTTAGTCCTAACCTGGTATGTGACATCCGATGAATGCTTGGTATTTCACTGAGTATGTAGAAAACGTGCAATATCAGTAGTAACTATTCATTTGTAATCGTACACACCTGTCATACTGATCGAGCTGACATATTCAAAGACATGTTAGCATCACTGCAACCTAATTTGGTGACAGAAATTTGCACGAATATACTGCTTGTTGGAAAAATAATAATAATAAGGAAGATACAGTTTAATTCAAATGTTACTCAAACTACTTGATGTCAGACAAAACAAAGGTCGCCAGTAAAATATTTGTCAACAGAGGTTACTTGCAAATTATGTAAAAGATATACATGTATAATTCATTCGTAACCTCTGACCCACTCATGATAGTTCTAAGTCAGCTATTTTCACACGACATAACCAACATTTACGATGACCTTTGTAACTTATATTTCTTAGACCAATTTGATGACAGATATTAAAAATATACTGTTTGCAGGAGAAAATGGATATAAATCATAAGCAACGAAAATAATCCCGATTTGGAATACATCGTGACACAACACCGGTGTGTTGGCTCAGTTGGTAGAGCGTCCGTCTCACAACCGGGAGGTCGGGGGTTCAAACCCCGGCCGCGTCAGACCAAAAGACGTTAAAAGATGGGAGTTGCTGCAACCCTGGTTGGCGTTCAACGATTAAAGGGATAGAGCCTCGTCGATCTGGCGCTGCACAGCGGCTGTCGGGCCCGTGATCAATTGAGCAAAGCAAATTTTCGGAGTATTTCATTTCTTGTCTATTTCGAACAATAAATTATGGATTTTTTTTTTCAAAGTCTCGAAACTATTTCACTTTGTTATCATTAATTTTTTGCCATGTGTTTTAAGTTTTCCCTGGTTTGATGTGAGACTTGGTTTAAGCAGAAAAGTAAATCCCACTACTGAACAACATCTTCTTACAGCGTAATTTTTTTTTGCAATATTTTATTCACCCATGATGCAGACAACCTTATCCCATTTTATTTTGAGCTTACTTCTGCGAGATAAGTAAATTTTTTTACGTCTATATTTATCGACATATCGGTTTAAAGTTACCCATCGCACCCGGTCTACAAAGCAAAATGTTCAGGGTGGAGGGGAGAATACTATTTTTTTAGTACAATTTTTTTTCGGAATGAATTAGCCACAATTACTGACTTTTTCTAAAAATAATTGATGTCAATATTGACAACTTTATTTTCACCTTATGCTCTGTGTAAATGCAGCATATATATATATATATATATATATATACATATATATATATATACATATATATATATATATATATATATACATATATATATATATATATATATATATATATATATATATATATATATATATATATATACTAGAGGCAAAGATGCATTATACTTGTTCCAACAGAGTTTATTTCTAAGTCCAAATTTCTTCTTCAGTGATACAATAAAGTAATGAAGCTTTATTTTAACCCAGAGACGTGGAATTTACGGCGAAAATTTGTACTTAGGTATACAATAAAGCAATAAAGCTTTATGGAACCCAGAGACGTGGACTTTACGTCAAAAAAAATTGGACTTAGAAATAAACTCTGTTGGAACAAGTATAATGCATTTTCTCTTTGCCAATTTTATCTCATCTATGTCCAACACGCGAAATGTAATATCGTTTTATACACACACACACACATACACACACATACATATATACATATAAACAAGGGATCATGGGTTTCTATAAATTCTATGGAGAATATAGAAAGTGACATCAAGTATTATCATCGCGACAAAGAATTACTTTTGCCAAGACAAGTGGGCTTGCAGCGCGATTGGAGTGGCAAAGGCAAAGGTAAAGTAATGGTACTATCAACCGGTAAATTTTAACAGCGATTTTATGTAAAAGTTAAATATACATGTACGCAGACTTAATAGGTAACTTTTTTTTATTATCAAACATATTTGTTCATGCTTTAATATCAGTGATCTTTCAATCCCCGAAAGTCTTCATAGTGTATCTGCGTCGTCTCTATAATTTTTTCTGCGGTAGAGACGTCGCAGAGATCACACCACGGACTGCCGATACATCCCCAACAGTCTCCGAGACTGTGGTATGTTGGAAGTCGGATAAAGATGGCGCTATAAAGCTGAGCATCATTTTCAAGTCCTTGCTTCACAGACCAGCCTTGCAGCAACGCACGGATGTGTTGCTATGAGGATGGTTCACTTGATACGCGCATAGAGTGGAAGTGCGCGCACAATTTGGTTGTCATGCCAATGAAAACATGAACATGCAATACTCTTTTTGATTAATTGTGGAATTTTGATGAAGAAACGGCTTATGGCAATGGTAGGAAGAATTGATAAAATACAAAATTATATGAAATATGAAATAAATGTGTACTGCTTTTCGAAATTAAAACCATTACTGAATTATTACTTATAAAAATGATAATTTTCGGAAAACCCGATTGAATTATGTCACTGAATTAAACCTATCTGCTAATTTCACCCCACTTTTGTTATGACCCAATAAATCATTTCAGAGTACTTATTCTAGTGAAGTATACAGTTGTTTGAAGGTGACAAGTTTTTACATCAAATATACATTTAATGTTAAAAAAAAAAGAGTTTGATACCTGATCCAGGTAACTTTTGCTGCAACACAATTATATAGAACATGCATTATTACCGTGACCGCGCACTCATGGTCGTGCGCACCCCGGTCGGTGCGTAGGTATGATTGGCTGGCATCTGCCTGCGTACCGGGACTGATGCTAGGAAAATGAAAATTTGTGTAAAATCGTTATACAAATGCCCATCTATAAAAGCATTAAACGCTTTGCCCCCAACAGCATTGTTTGAAGATACCCATTTTGGGGCAGCAAATCCCGCAAAGTGATACCATTGGCAATACAACGTAATACATTATATTTACATTATCCCACGTGAAACTTTTCAGCAGGGAGACCTGACCAGATTTAGGCAGTTTAAAAACGTGGCATTTTGAAGTCAAGCAATTTAGAACTTTTGACCCCCTTGTTTGGTCTACTGCCCCCATTTTCAAGTCACTTAAAAGAATAATATGCTTGATTCACATAAATTACCTGAAAAAGTAATTACAAAGCTGAGCATTTATGACAATACTTCACTGGCGTAGTTTGCCAAAGATATTGAGATGGAGGGGGCAAATATGATGCACGTAGTAAAGATGCGGATGAAGCGAACGAACAAAATTTTCGACCTATCCAGTGAAAAAAAATATATATATATATTTCTTGATAGACTTTAACATAATACTCAGGAAACTACATAATACCCCCTCCTACTTGGTTTCAATGCATTTGGCTACTGCCTCCATTTTCAAGTCACTTATATGAATAATATGCCTCATTCACATGTTTGTTGTATTTTCCATTCCATGGCCATGTAAATGGGTGACTTATTACATTATTTTAAAATAGAAATTTGGTTCTGCTTGGTGTAACAAAAAGAATGAAACAAAATCCCTATCTCTTCGGTGCAGCTTTAATATTGAATTAAATCCACTTTAGTGTTATGTGTGTACACTGTATAAAACTTATACTTATCCGTAGCGCAATAAGAAAAAAAAACTTACACAAACAAACAAGCAAAAATTGAAGAAGAGACATGAGGCGTGGAGCAAAATGTCATATTTCACCCATTCCCCCTTCCTTTTCTTTTTATTTTTCTAGGTCGTGAAACTCCCAAATCTACACGCGAATTGTGATGTTACATAAAATAGTTAAGCAACTAAACAACTTGGTCAGAATAACTGACAGGTCTTCCACAATTGTGAAAAAAAAGAAAAAAAATGATGAAAATAAATATACTTCGAATGCTACGATTGCATACTCAATTCAAGAATCCTCTCGTTTGGTTCACCCAAGGCAACAGGCACAACGCACCGCAATATTGAGAGCTGCTCTCTTTTGTTAATATGACTTCAAATCAGGAATCGGGATACGTGAAAAATAATGATAATATATTACCATAAACAATATCTACGATTCCAAAGACAATGAAAATATTGGTGTAAGATAGCACCAAAGACTGATTTAGCAGTCACAAATTTTTTTTTTTCTTCTTTTTAATTGAATGTTACTGAGAACGTCATAAGTCATAAGTAATTCCGCAAATTCAAATTTGTGGGAAAGGAAAATTCTAGAAAACCAGCGTAAACCGGCATAGTAATCGAGCTGAAATATTCAAACACGTCCTAACAGTGTTAACATCGCTGATACCATATTGGAAACAGAAATTTGGACGAATATACTGCCTGTCGTACATAGTGTATTGATGACAAATAATTATTTTTATAGCCCTCACTCATTTGCC
This sequence comes from Lytechinus pictus, assembly GCF_037042905.1. Classification (NCBI taxonomy): domain Eukaryota; kingdom Metazoa; phylum Echinodermata; class Echinoidea; order Temnopleuroida; family Toxopneustidae; genus Lytechinus; species Lytechinus pictus. The sequence continues at coordinate 6,608,647 of NW_026974141.1, forward strand.
AACTCGTTTCTGGCTGAATGCAAAACGAGGACCAGCATATTATGGTGCCGTTGGCTTTCATGTCATTAGTTTAAAAGTCATTTGATGTCATAAATCAACGTTGGTTTCAAAATTGTTAATTTTCCGTTTTTTCTTAATTTTACCCACTAACACTTATTCAAACATCACTGTTCTAGTGTTTCCCTTCTCCATAACAAGATCATTGTAACACTACATATTCAAGCGCTCTCGCCTTGACTATACCCACAAACATAATTTTGTAAACTTCACACATGCAAAATATCAATTCAATAATACCATTCATGTCAAAGGGGTGGAGTATGTTAAGGAATGGTTGAAAGGGATTAGCATTAAGAAATCGCCTTTCTCAAAATTTATTTTTGTATGGCATTATATACTATTTATTTCACAATTGGTTTTTGGTACCATTCTCTTTCGGAGCAAAGGAGCTCGAATATAAATCAATGTTTGTAGTTCTAGTGATTAGAGGCGTAAGACAATATTATGCAGCAAAGATGTACGTAAAACTAAGAGAGCTATCTATATACATCGTAAATACATATGTGGCAATGGCTTTAGTCCTAACCTGGTTTGTGGCATCCGACGAATGCTTGGTATTTCGTTGAGTATGTATCAAACGTGCAGATTGTTAGTGCGTAATCATATATTTACAACGGTACACATCCGTCATACTGATCGAGCTGACATAATCAAACACATCCTAACACTGTTAACATCGCTGAGAACAAATAGATGACACAAATTTGAACGAATATACTGCTTGTTGGAGAAATAAAAAAAATAATCATAACCAAGCCACAGTTTAATCCAAATGTAACTTACAATACTTTCTGTATGACAAACATTTGCCTCCAAATGAAAAATTTCCGCAAACAACGACGGGGACGTTACATCTATGTCGCCATTGTTTTGGCTGTTTAATATACCAATTAAATCACGGCAAAATGCCAACCCTACTAAATTTATTAATTACAAAAGCTGATAACTTCCATAGCCATTCCACAAGACAATTGTCATCATTTCACCTTCCTTTGTTGTTGTTCAACAGAAAACCATGATCATTTACACTGGTCCTCATTTATTCAATCCCATGGACGAGTCTATAAAGAATTCACCAAGCTCACTTACTTTCAAACGCAATATCAAATAAAACATAATATTCGTTACCATTTAAGAAAAATAACTGCGGGGTGTTTTTGCTGTCTGTCTTAGGTGTTACCATGTTCCTTGTTGTTATATTTAGTATATCTTTTGTCATTAATCTTTATATTTTAATCTAAATTATGAACAATGACACCATTACATATCCGTCGGTGGTCATCCGAACCGTCGTATCACACTTACGACGGAGCAAATCCATTTTAGAGAAAATTGACTTCAAAGTTTACTGAAATGTTCGCACTTAGTTCTCCAGCCTTACAACATATCAATTGCTAGAAAAATGCTTGGTTGGAAAGGCCAAGACAATTGTATCCCTATTTTTACACAAAACCAAGGATCAGAGAAAATATCGCAAAAGAGCTACATGCTTGTAATTTCGGTTTGAGCTGTTTAGAGTTCCCCCGTACAAAAACGCCATAGGCCCGTACTCTGAAGACAGGTTTAACTTAGACCATGGTCTAACTCTGTGCTAAAATTATGGGAAGCCAAAAGTGTCAACATTTTTATTAAGTTCTATGTTTCTAATGTTTATTGTGCACTTTCCTGATTCATTGATGGTGAAGACAATCATCTCTTTATACTTCTTAGACAATTATGAATGGTTTGAGAGCCAAATAAGCTGAAATATGGTATATCTACTGTTAGTGATTTATGTAACAATTGGCTATCCATACTTAAACCACAACTTTAAACCTGAGTTTTAGTAAACCCAACTTCAGAATACGGGCTATAGGGAAAACAACAACCCTGACCGCGACTTTAATGCGCGCGGTCAGTCAAAACGTCGTATCGCTTTTCACTTGCAAAGTCAATGCAGTGCAGATGGGCGATACGAAAGTTTGGCTGATCGCGCGCATTGAAATTGCGGTCAGTCAAAACGCCGTATCGCTCTGCTACTGTACACGTTTCCAATGGGATTTGCACATTTTATAAAAAAAAATTGTACGGCATTTCAGAAACTAAAATAAATTGCTGCCTATAAATTTAGTTATGAATAGAATATGACTTGTACTTTAATTTTCTTCAAAAATCTCAAAATCTTTTTTTGACCAAAATTGACTGATACGACAGTTCGGATGAACGCCGAAAAGGGAACGTGTTTCGCAGGATCTGCTTTGACAAGGTTTCCTCCACATGACATCTTCAGTAACATGATCATTACCTATATTTGACTGCTTTCACGAATGTATTGTAGCGTTATATCTTAAAGAAATTTGAATTTCCTTTTTTTTTTCATAATGGTGTTGAGATGTAAAAAATGTATTTACTTTGCTGTTATTGGCTGTTATTGTGGAAATAAATGAAATATATTGTATCAGCGACATGGTCGATCTGGGACGATTTTCCACAACCATGATGAGCCAAATAGTCGCGATGAGCCTCATAGTCGCCTGCCGAAGACCTCGAAAGCGTATATGTACTGTAAAAGCAGCCAAGAAGAGCGCCTGTAGATATATTCTTGGATTCTTTAACTCTGTGAATGGAAACTATGCCCCCCGAAAATGAATTCGCGATTTTCCATTTAAAACAACGGTTTATTTTTTTCGTGGGGGGGGGGGGGGTCAAAATATAGGTGTATAATAATTTCCAGTTTTGAAAATGAATAAAATTTCGTTATCCACTACATCTTGCCAAACGAATATATATAACTGACAGCGATCCACCAATAATCCACGTTAGATACAAATGATTGGGTATTTTCCTTTTCTCTTCGGATGACTCTCTAAAACCTGCATTAAGGGCGCTGGGACATACGTGCATTTAACCCGAAACCATTATTCTATCCATTAATCGACGCATGACCTTGGAAAGAGACTTGATCTAAACAAAGGGGGAAACTTGCCGAAAACAGGCTGCCTATTATTTTTTAACATTACCCTTTTAATACGCAAATGCTACACTTTGTCAGTGATTATACGAAGTGGCTCAAACCTCGGCTGGTCTCCAGCCCCGTAGAAAGTAGATGACTACCGAAAATTAGCAAAGCTAATAAAGAACCTGTTGGCATGGTAAACTTGCATTACTCGTGAATATTATTATTTGTTTCGCACTTAAATAATCATATATATATATATTTATATTGATTTAAGCCTTGATTTAAGCTACGCCTACCATTGTTCTCTTCATTCATTTCTTTACAATATTTAAATAAAAAGATTTGCCAAAGTTGTTGTACATGAATAACTTCACACATTTATATACATTTATATACATATATATATATGGGCAATTCCATAAAATATGTACGTCCGACCCCCTTTATGTAGGACCTTCATGAAATTTTCTGTCTCTGATTTCTTGTTCTTTTGACAGTCTGTAATGCTCTCAAATGACCATGACTTGGTCAGTTTATGAAGTGAAGTAAAACTTGAGAAAAGTGGTGGTCGGACGTACAAAAAGGTTGATTATTTTATGGAATTGCCCATATATAGACGTGTTTTTCACTACTGTTTCAGAAACGGATTTTGAATTCTCTTTTTTTGTCACATCATGGGCACTGTCGAATAGTGGGACTTTACTTTTCATTTTTTGACAGCCACGCTTCTATTAAAATGTACGATTTTATTTCTACGACATTCACTAAATCATTTGTGATTATTCTTTTCAATATGTCGAAGCAGATTATTTTGATTTTACTCAGGTACATTTTTCACTGCTGATCCTTGACTGTTGGCGGTGAGGCCATGGCAACGCGTCTTTAGATGCGTCTTGTACAGTAAGCCTCCTCCATCTTCAGCGCGATAATATCTTTGAAAGGTGAGTTTCAGATTCTGTATGCCTTTGAGCAGACGTGTTTTTCACGACTGTTTCAGAAACGGATTTTGAATTATCTTATTTGTCACATCATGGGCGCTGACGAAGGGTGTGACTTTAACTTTCATTTTTGAGAGCTACGCCCCTTTCAAAATCTACGATTTTAATTCTATGGCATTTACTAAACGAATACATATATAAATATATATATATATAACCAAATAAACCATAGATACTTTTGTGACAATGACTTTAGTCCTAACCTGGTTTGTGGCATCTGACAAATGTTTGGTATTTTACTGAGTATGTATAAAACGTGCAGTTTCGGTAGTATCTTTTTATTTGTACTCGTACACACCTGTCATACTGATCGAGCTGACATATTTAAAGACATACTAACAATGTTAACATCGCAGACACCAAACTGGTGACAGAAATTTTCACTAATATACTGCTTGTTAGACCAAGAATAATAATAAGGAAGATACAGTTTAATTCAAATGTTACTCAAACTACTTGATGTTCGTTTGTAAATTATTCATGTTACTAAGGTAATCCGGGACTATTTTTATCGCAACTGTCATGAGTCGCACTGACGTCTGTCGTAAAGCTTGATATCGCTTCTGTACTTGGAAGGAGCAGGAATTCAGTGCACCTGTATATTGATCTTTAGATTCTCACACTCTGGATAGGAAATCTATGTCCCAAAATTATTTTTTGTTTCCATTAAAACAACGTTTTTTCATCAAAATGTAGCTGTATGATGGATTCTAGATAACTTTGCAACCGTCATGCCGTTTCCAACTCAACTTTCCGTTTGAAAAAAAGCGCCAAAAATTATCAAACTTGAAATGAAAATGCTGTTAAATATGAACAATTTTACTTTTTACGGTCTGCTTCACGTTTAAGATATGCATTATAATTTGGCGCGCTGAAAATTTTGGGCATTAACAAAACCTTTACCCCTCTCATTATTAGATTCATGGATCGGCAGTCCTTACTCTTACCTATATGTTTTTAATAACTTTAGCCTCAGACAGGGAATATTTAGCAGCAGAGGCATTTTCTTTACCATAAAGAATGACAAAAAAAACGGAGCGCTATTAAAAAATCACTGACAGGTTTAGAGCGCTTAAAAAAAGAGCAAAACAAACAAACAACAAGGAGAGGTTTAGAGCGCTTTTGATAAATCACAGACAGGTTTAGAGTTAAAACTTACATTTTATGGCATGAGTATTCTTATTTTCGTGGAAGTTTAAGTATATATTGAGATTACTTTATGAAACAAAGTTGCAAGGCAGTCTACTATATTGGAGATCATTGACTTCTTCTACCAGCAGTATCTCTCATGCATTTAGATGATACTTTGCAAGGGAGCGTTTAGCGACCGAGCGAGAGAAGTTTCGAATGTCAATAGTAAAAACTTTGATTTAGAGCATTTGACGACGTGAATGGAATACTGCCCTAATTGATTATATACGCATACGGGGCATACATATATAAATATTTTTTTTTCTTAGTGGTCGGATATTTTTTATTTATTCTATTTATTTATTTTTTTTTTTTTTTTGGGGGGGGCATGAGTGATTTGTTACTTTTGCCAAGACTACTGGGCTGAGATTGCGCGATTGGAGTGGCAAAGGTAAAGGAATAATAATAATATAGGGTATTTATATTGCGCACATATCCACCTTGTTAGGCGCTCAAGGCGCTCCTATATTACCCGGCTAAGCTAGGCGTTCAAAGCGCACACAGCTTCTTGAGGAATTACTTCCTACCGGTACCCATTTACCTCACCTGGGTTGAGTGCAGCACATTGTGGATCAGTTTCTTGCTGAAGAAATTACGCCCTGGCTGAGATTCGAACCCACGACCCTCTGTTTCAAAGTCCGGAGACTTTCCTTTGATACTTTACAAATGCAATGGAATATGGAAAATATACTTTACCGATGATTTATTCCTTATTTTTTGAATTCTTCTGCCGGAGATGAAAAAATGGCAGCCGTTTGTTGCTGCCCTCTATGTTCAATGAGTTGTGCTTTTCTCAAGGCTTTCCGATTAGAATTTTCGATATCCTGGCGAATCAATGCGAGCGTTAAGTTCCGAACGCACGCACATAGAATACAAGCGCAAAGCACCGCAAAAATCGCGATATATAGCGACAAGTAAATACGTATGTAAGGATGATGACGTCATCCAAGATGGCAACTTACGTTGACCAACGAAAGGATCGAAGATGACGATGTTTCGATCATCATTTGAAAGGCATTAGCGGTAACTGCGGTCTAAGGTACGATATTTCTGAATTTTATACATTTTTTCGTAAATGTGGATGTAATTTCTTTTTCATAATGTAACATTTTTTGAAGAAAAAAAAAGATCGGAAAATCGGGTTTCCGCCGAATGTTACATCTCACGTTACTGCTATAAATACGTTGTCTGTACAAACGAGCCTCCAAGCTCTTCAGTCTATGTATTGGTGATTGAGCCAACGCAGTTCAGCGGAACAACCAAAATACAGAGACTGAAGCTTTTGGTCTATACAATGTAAAGCATTATATTTACATTGTCCCACGCGAAACTTTTCAGCAGGGATACCTGACCAGATTTAGGCAGTTTAAAAACGTGGCACTTTGAAGTCAAACAATTCAGAACTTGTAACCTCCTTGTCTGGTCTACTGCCCCCATTTTCAAGTCACTTATAAGAATAATATGCTTGATTCACATAAATTGCCTGAAAAAATTATTGCAAAGCTGAACATTTATGACAATACTACAGTGGCGTAGTTTGGCAACAATATTGAGAGGGAGGGGGCAAATAATTATGATGCACGTAGTAAGGATGCGGACAAAGCGAGCGAACAAAATTTTCGACCTATCCAGTGAAAAAAAAATATAAATATATATATTTCTTGATAGATTTTTACATAATACCCCCTCCTACTTGGTCGCAATGCATTTGGCTACTGCCTCAATTTTCAAGTCACTTATAGGAATAATATGCTTCATTCACATGTTTGTTGTATTTTCCATTTCATGACCATGTAAATGGGTGACTTATTACCTTTGTTTAAATAGAAATTTGGTTCTGCTTGGTGTAACAAAAAGAAAATAAGAACATTTCTTGTCTCTATTGTGTAGCTTGTTGGGATAAATCCACTCTTAGTATTATGTGTGTACACTGTACACAACTTATACTTATCAGCAGGGTTAGAAAAAAAAATGAAGGGGAGACATGACGCGTGGAGCAAAATTTCGAAAAAAAATGCGAGCGAATAAAATTTATGACCCTTTTGATACGAATATAAAAATTGTTGATAGTTTTGACATATCATTCAGAAAAAAATAATCATATTTCACCCTTTCCCCTTCCTTTCCTTTTCTCTTTGTTTTTATCTTGGTCGTGAAACTCCCAAATCTGCTTGCGAGTTTAGATGATACATTAAATATAAAACATCCAAACAATTTGGTCAGAATAGCTGACACGCACTCCACAATTGTGAAAAAAAAGACATATTCCCACCGCTGCATCCCTCACGTTGATTTAAAAAATATTCTGAATACAAATTGTCTGTCTGTAGGACATGGGGGCATTTACAGAGTCCCTTAAAAATTGAAGAAGAAACAACAGTGAAATGTGAATTTATTATATTTTCATTGAAAGTGATCAAAAATGTTCGTTGCCTCGCGACTTTTGTTCCCACATAGGCCTATGCCATGTCACGCCCTCTCAAAATGTTTTGCTCACTCCACTCTTCCAAATAAAATGAAATATATGTATCACTTACGGGTACAAAGGAAATAAATAGATGTATACAAGCGTACGTACGCACAATCACGCATTGTTTCATAACTATTTCTGATGATGAACCTTTTGTTCTACACACCCACCCATACACAAAACATATACATACATATATATAGATATATATATATATATTAAAGTTTCACGTATTGGCTTCTGTAAGGTAACAAAATAATGGTGAAAATAATGCTTTGATTACCAATAAAACTCTATTGGCAATCAAAGCATTATCGTCAGCTTTATTTTGTTACATATATAGATAGATATATATATATAGATATATGATTTCTTTGAAAGGTGAGTTTCGCAATCCATATGCCCATGAACAGACGTGTTTTTCACGACTGTTTCAGGAACGGATTTTGAATTCTCGATTTATTTTATTTTATTCATTTATTTTTTTTTTTTCATTTTCATTTTGCAGTCATGGCAACGCGTCTTTAGATGCATATTCTACAGTGCGCTTCCCCCATCTTCAGCGCCTTGATTTCTTTGAAAGATACATTTCAGAATATGTACGCCCTTGAACAGACGTGTTTTTCACGACTGTTTCAGAAACGGATTTTTTGTTGGTCACAACATGGCGCTGACGAAGAGTGTGACTTTAACTTTCATTTTTGAGAACTACGCTCCTTTTAAAATCTACGATTTTATTTTTACGGCATTTACTAAACGAATATAAACATAACATATATAAGAGTGGGACATTATCTTTTACTTTTGAGAGCTACGCTCCTTTTGAAATCTCCGATTTTATTTCTACGGCATTTACTACACCATTGTAATTATTCTTTTCCATATGGCGATGGAGATTATTATCATTTTACTCATGTACTTATTACTGCTGAACCTCGACTGTTGGCGGTGAGGCCCTTTTCAGATTTTCCTGTTTTCGGAGCCGGAGATTTGCCATTGTCATATTGCAGTCATGGCAACGCGTCTTTAGATGCATCTTTTACAGTGCGCTTTCCCCATCTTCAGCGCCTTGATTTCTTTGAAAGATAACTTTCAGAATCTGTACGCCCTTGAACAGACGTGTTTTTCACGACTGTTTCAGAAACGGATTTTTAATTCTCTTTTTTTTCACATCATAGGCGCTGACGAAGAGTGTGACTTTAACTTTCATTTTTGAGAGCTAAGCTCCTTTTAAGATCTACGATTTTTATTTCTACGGCATTTACTAAACGAATATATATATATATATATATATATATATAACTAAATACACCGCAAATACATTTGTGACAATGACTTTAGTCCTAACCTGGTTTGTAGCATCCGACGAATGCTTGGTATTTCACTGAGCAGTTTCGGTAGTGAGTAACTTTTTATTTGTTCTCGTACACATCTGTCATACTGATCGAGCTGACATATTCAAAGACATGTTAACATCGCTGAAACCAAATTTGGTGACAGAAATATACGACACGAATATACTGCTTGTTAGACCAATCATAACCAAAACGAGAATCAAAAGGAAGATACAGTTTTATTCAAATGTTACTCAAACTACTTGATGTAAGACAAAACAATGGTCGCCAGGAAGACATTTATCAACAGAGAATACTTGCAAATTATGTAAAAGATGTATTATTCATTCTGACCTACTCATGATAGTTCTAAGTGAGCTAATTTCACACGATATAACCAACATTTGCGATGATTTTTGTAACTCATATTCCTGGGACCAATTTGATGACATGTCTTCAAAATATACTGCTTTTTGATGGAAAATGGATATGAATTATGGTAAAAAAAAGCAGTAAGCCCCAATCCCGATTTCGAATACTGCGTGACACGACTAAAGAAAAATATATCAATATCGACTAGTTATATTCAAAGGCCTCGTATCTACCTATGCAGCGCATATACTGTGACCAGTGTAAATGCAGCATATCTATATTAAAAGAATACAAGAGGTAATGGGATAATATTATTCTATGGAAAATTTTAGAAACAAAGCAATTACTTTGCCAAAACAACTGGGCTTGCATTGCGCAATTGGAGTGGCAAAGGCAAAGGTAAAGTAATGATACTATCAACTGGTAAATTTTAGCAGCGATTTTATGTAAAAATTAATTATACATATACGCAGATTTATTAGGTAACTTATTTTAAATAATTAAACATATTTATTCACTCTTTAAGATCAGTGATTTTTTTGCGACTTTCAATCCCCCAAAGTCTTCCCAATGTATCTGCGTCGTCTCTATAATTTTGCTGTTGTTGAGACGTCACAGAGAACGCACAACGGACTGCCGAGATAACAGTCTCTCAGACTGTGCTTTGTTGGAAGTCGGAGAGAGATAGCGCTTTAAAGCTGAGCATCAATTCTAGGTCCTTGCCTCACTGCCCAGCCGTGCAGCAACACACGGTTGCGTTGCCAGAAGGATGGTTCACTCGATACGCGCATGGAGTGGAAATGCGCGCGCAATTTGGTTGGCATCCCCATGAAAACACGAACCGGTATAATACTCTCTCTCTGATTAATTGTGGAATTTTGATAAAGAAACGGATTATGACAATGGTAAATTGAAATGATAAAATACCAAAATATATGAAATATGAAATAAATATGTACCGCATTTCAAAATTAAAACCAATTACTGAATTATCAATGACAAAAATGTAATCTTCGGAAAACCAGATTGAATTATGTTACTAAATTAAACCCAATTTCACCCTGCTTTTGCCAAGCTCATTATGTGACCCATAAAATCCTCTTAAAGTAGTGTTTTCTAGTGTGGCGGCGCAGCTTTGCAAGACGGCCGGTGGCCGCCCACCGTTTTGTGCTGCCCACGTACAAAGAAAGGAGTCGAGAAATGACCTATTCGAACGAAGAGATGAAGTAAAGTTGTACATGTTTATTTTAATCAGTGTCATATCAATATGTTGGTACAATATAGTAACGTCGCAATTCTGGATCGGACGACCGACAGTGGGGTATAACTAAACCGGCATGGCCTACGGCAGCAAAACAAATAGTGAACGAATCTAACTACCCGGCCCGACCTAGCACACACCCTTTTTATCCTTCTTGGCTCAAATACCACGTGGCGAGAATCCCTTCCCCAAATCGGTCCTATCACTTTTGGTACAATGCGCCAAATGAATCCGCCTGTAATCTTAGTGTATAAAATGGAACTAATTATTGTGCGTACTCTGATTTCAAATTCAAGTTCATCGGCTTTCATTATTCTTCTCTCTTACGTAACTCTCTCTTCACCACATCCCAACTGCTCTCTGATCAACTTATCCTCTCTCTGCGACTCCCATACTTTAACCACTCATACTAGAGCTCTCTCATCTACTCTCTTACTCAATTATCTCGTTCTACGACTCTTCTATCTTACAACTGAGATATCTTTCCCACCTGTTCATTCTATCTCTCTTTAGTCGCTGAAGAATGCAAGCGAGCCGGAGAACAGGAAATCAGAAGCAGAACAGAAAAAAATATAAGTTCATCTGGACTGTCCATAAATTCTAATTTAGTATTCAATTCTACTCTTCCAAATCCATTGCGTTCCGAAAAAATACTACTTCTAAATCCTAGACAACCCTAACGTCTAGCAACCATCCAGTTTGAATTCCTTCACTACCACATTCTAAACACATTCGGCCTGGCCAAGAAAAAAAAAGGAACTAAAAATAACCATTATGGAATGTAAACAATGCAAGAAGGCAAACGAACTTTTTTTAAAAAAATCTTAATTTTCCACCCCGCCATACTAGTATAGTGTACAGTTGGTTTAAGTTGACAAGTTTGTACACCAAATATGATGATTAAAAACGATCTATATGTTTATATCTTTTTCAAAAATACAAATTAAAATAATGAAAAAACATTGTACGTATTGATCATGATTTTAACATGTTGAATGTCATTATAATGCTAAGTACACGTGAGTTTGATTCCTGCTCCAGGGAAATTTCGCTGCAACACACTTATCGTGACCGCGCCGAGCCTCATTGCACTCGTCGCGCGCGTCCGGGTCGGCGCGTATGTACGGTTGGCTGGGATATGCATGCAAACCGGGACTGATGCTAGCAAAATCAAAATGTGTGTAAAGTTATAGAATGACATAGTAGCTGTAACATTAAAATGTAATGGCAGGCTTTCACTTTGTAGCTTACAGCACCTGTCAGAACATACTTGTCTCAATACTAACTCTGCGACCAGATAATTTTGGTTTAACGTTTATAGGACCATTAATTTCTCTGGCTCGATCCCAATGTCTGGTGCCTAAATGATTGCATTTTCTGGGCCGCGGATTTGCGGAAATGATATGGTCTTTCTATATGTTTTTATTCCAATCTACGTTAAAACCGAAAATTTAAATTCCAGCCTTCAACATAATATGGCATTGTGCTGCCTTATCGCCTCAAACAATGCAAGACCAAGTCCACATCATTTGGTGTCTATTTCAAGCTATGTCAAGTCGCAACGAGATGATAATCCTCCCTGTGCGGCGAGTACTGCATACGTATTGATGTGCCCGGGAAAGGTTCAGCGTGACAAGACCAGATGTTTAAGGTCTTGGCTATGTTTTTGGAATGTGTGGATTTGGTACGAGCAGCGATATTAAGTACAAGGTCGGTTAACCTATAATTTTTTTTAGGTAAACTGCAAGAATGACGAAAGCTTTTTCTCCTACATTTTTTCTAATACATTAACATTTAAACAATATTGTTTTATATATTTTCTTAAAGTTTTCATTATCACTAAAATTAGAAAATGAAACAAACGAACCCCCCTGTTACACCCACAAATGTAATAATCGCCCACAAATGTAATAACGCCCACAAATGTAATAACACTTTACCCACAAATGTAATAACGCCCACAAATGTAATAACACTTTACCCACAAATGTAATAATTTCACCCACAAATGTAATAATGCACTTTACCCACAAATGTAATAAATTTTGATCGCCCACAAATGTAATAATGACTTTACCCACAAATGTAATAAATTTGAAGGGATTTTTGGCGAATCCGTTCTAAACTAAAATCCTATAGTAATGCGTTCATATAGCACAAAAGTGCAAAGTCTTTTTTCCAGACCCGGTTAATAAAACATTATAGTACAAGTCCAAGGTCTTTTTCCAGACCCGGTTGTTTAAAAAATTATAATGTAAGTCCAAAGTGTTTCTTCCAGACCCGGTTGTTTAAAAAATTATAACATACGTCCAAAGTCTTTTTTCCAGACCCGGTTGTTTGAAAAATTATTACATAAGTCCAAACTAAGATACGATAATGATATTCGAGTGGTATAAAAATGAGAATCAAGCTTAGTCTTTTCTCCAGACCCAGTTAATTAAAACTGGTGGAAAAGTAACAAAGACCCCAACTCTCTTATTAATGTTGAATAACATAGAAATATAGTGTAGTCTTTCATCCAGACCCAGATCTTTCAAATATAAATGAATAATAATAATAAATTAGTAATAATAAAAAAGCAAGCAAAGACCCACGATCCTATTTATGTTGAATAACATGGAAATATAGCGTAGTCTTTCCTCAAGACCCAGATCTTTCAAATAACAAATGAATAATAATAATAATAAATTAGTAATAATAAAAAGCCAACAAAGACCCACGATCCTATTTATGTTGAATAACATGGAAGTATAGCGTAGTCTTTCCTCAAGACCCAGATCTTTCAAATAACAAATGAATAATAATAATAATAATAAATTAGTGATAATAAAAAAGAGAGAGTTTTCTTTATTCCAGACCTTGTCATTTTCAAAATATAAGATAAATGAAATCCTCATAACTAAGACACAATCCTATTATTGTGCCTGTTCAGCATGAATAAGATGATTGGGGGAGTATTTCATCAACATTTATGTCCGACAAGTTGTCAGATCTGACAACTGTCCTTGATGTTGATTGGCTAAGAAGCAGTGCTACCATGGTAAGTGTCGGATAAAACGTCAGACAACTCCTTTCATGAAATGCTCCCCGGGCTCTAAGTTTTGATGTTTTTTTTTTTATCATAAATGTCTTTGCCTGGAAGAAAAAGTGAATGTTTAATTACATCATTCATTACAGGATGTTAGGCTGGAAGAGGGATAATTTTTTTTTCTTTTTTTAATAAACAGGTCTGGTCAAATTAAGTATGCGTCATCACAAGGGTTGTATAGTTTGGAAGATGCTGGGGTCAAAGTTTTAAGATTAATGTTTCGCTTAATTTGTATTTTTAAGAGAACTGTGTGATTGTTAAAGAAAACACTCTAAGTCCAAGCATTTTAAGTGGGTTTAATTTTGAAGATTGGTCTTAGCTGTGATTTTTTTTCAATATTTGTTTATCTTTTAAATAACCGAGTCTAGACGAAAGACTAAGCATAATACTCGGGTTATTCCACAAGAATCAGAATATGACAAAGTCTTTTGTTTTTAAGATTGTTAAAATCATTTTTTAATTACTCGGTCTGGAATAAAGACAACGCTCTAAACATGTGCTTTTCTACATGCATGGTCTTAATTTGGAGGATTGTTGGTTCTCAGATTCGTTGTTGGGGGTTGGGTTTTATTGATTTTTTTATTCTTGAAATAATTGTGTCTGGAGGAAAGTCGATCTTCGACAGTCGGTCTTCATGTTATTCCACAGTAATTTTATTATTGGATATTCGTTTTAGAATATTTGTAAAAACTATTTTATTTTTTTAAATACTAACCAAGTCTGGAGAAAGGATGTTTGCTTAACCCATGCATTATTACAATGTTTTGTAGGGGTCGTAGTCATGGGCGGAAATCCCAGGGGGACAGGGGGACGTGTCCCCCCTACTAAAAATAGTAGGGGGACACACTATCAAATGTTCCCCCTATTATTTCTGGTCTTCTATGATGGTAAGAAATTCATCATTCAAAATCGAAATAAAACATGTATTTTAGGACGAGATGACCTTACTTTCGGGTGATAACCTTTTTTTTTTGCTTGTCAAATTTTCCAGACCCTTGTCCCCCTACCTTTTGGAAGAGATTTCCGCCCCTGGTCGTAGTATTATTTTTTTTAAATGGGTGTGGGGTAAAGACATATTTTTTTGCTGGGTGAAACTTTGGAAAATTGGTCTTAGATTTGAAGTTTTTTAATTCATTTTTAGAATAGCCGGGTCTGGAGGAAAGAGTACTCTTGATTCTCAATTTACCCTTAGCGCATATATTCACAATATACGCCGTATAAGTTAAAACAACAACAAAGACATTAATTCCATTAGTTTTAATTAACTGGGTCTGGAGAAAAGACTAAGCTCGATTCTCATTTTTATTCCACTGGAATATCATTATCGTATCTTAGTATGGACTTATATTAAAATTCTTGAAATAAACAGGTCTGGAAAAAGACTTCGGACTTATATTAACATTTTTTAAACAACCGGGTCTGGAAAAAGACTTGGACTTATATTGTAATTGTTTAATTATCCAGGTCTGGAAAGATGACTGCACTTTTGTGCTATATGAACGCAGTGCTATAGGGTTTAGTTTTAATTTTAAGTAACCGGGTCTGGAGAAAAGACTACGCTTGATTCTCAATTTACTCTTAGCGCATATATTCACAATATATGCCATATAAGTTGGAACAACAATAAAGACATTAATTCCACCAGTTTTAATTAACTGGGTCTTGAGAAAAGACTAAGCTCGATTCTCATTTTTTTTCCACTGGAATATCATTATTGTATCTTAGTTTGAACTTATATTAAGATTTTTGAAACAACCGGGTCTGAAAAAAGACTTTGGACTTATATTATTATTTTTGAAACAACCGGGTCTGGAAAAAAAGTCTTTGGACATATATTATATTTTTGGAAACAACCGGGTCTGGAAAAAAGACTTTGGACTTATATTATTATTTTTGAAACAACCGGGTCTGGAAAAAAAGACTTTGGACATATATTATAATTTTTGAAACAACCGGGTCTGGAAAAAGACTTTGGACCTATATTATTATTTTTGAAACAACCGGGTCTGGAAAAAAAAGACTTTGGACATATATTATATTTTTTGAAACAACCGGGTCTGGAAAAAAGACTTTGGACTTATATTATTATTTTTGAAACAACCGGGTCTGGAAAAAAAGACTTTGGACATATATTATAATTTTTGAAACAACCGGGTCTGGAAAAAGACTTTGGACCTATATTATTATTTTTGAAACAACCGGGTCTGGAAAAAAAAGACTTTGGACATATATTATAATTTTTGAAACAACGGGGTCTGGAAAAAGACTTTGGACTTATATTATAATTTTTTAAACAACCGGGTCTGAAAAAAAGACTTTGGACTTATATTATTATTTTTGAAACAACCGGGTCTGGAAAAAAAGACTTTGGACATATATTATTATTTTTGAAACAACCGGGTCTGGAAAAACACTTTGGACTTATATTATAATTATTGAAACAACCGGGTCTGAAAAAAAGACTTTGGACTTATATTATAATTTTTGAAACAACCGGGTCTGGAAAAAAAGACTTTGGACTTATATTATATTTTTTGAAACAACCGGGTCTGGAAAAAAGACTTTGAACTTATATTATTATTTTTGAAACAACCGGGTCTGAAAAAAAGACTTTGGACTTATATTATTATTTTTGAAACAACCGGGTCTGGAAAAACACTTTGGACTTATATTATAATTATTGAAACAACCGGGTCTGAAAAAAAGACTTTGGACTTATATTATAATTTTTGAAACAACCGGGTCTGGAAAAAAAGACTTTGGACTTATATTATATTTTTTGAAACAACCGGGTCTGGAAAAAAGACTTTGAACTTATATTATTATTTTTGAAACAACCGGGTCTGAAAAAAAGACTTTGGACTTATATTATAATTTTTGAAACAACCGGGTCTGGAAAAAAAGACTTTGGACATATATTATAATTTTTGAAACAACCGGGTCTGGAAAAAGACTTTGGACCTATATTATTATTTTTTAAACAACCGGGTCTGGAGAAAAAAGACTTTGGACATATATTATAATTTTTGAAACAACGGGGTCTGGAAAAAGACTTTGGACTTATATTATAATTTTTTAAACAACCGGGTCTGAAAAAAAGACTTTGGACTTATATTATTATTTTTGAAACAACCGGGTCTGGAAAAAAAGACTTTGGACATATATTATATTTTTTGAAACAACCGGGTCTGGAAAAACACTTTGGACTTATATTATAATTATTGAAACAACCGGGTCTGAAAAAAAGACTTTGGACTTATATTATAATTTTTGTAACAAGTGGGTCTGGAAAAAAGACTTTGGATTTATATTACAATTTTTTAAACAACCGGGTCTGGAAAAAAGACTTTGGACGTATATTATAATTTTGAAACAACCGGGTCTGGAAAAAGACTTTGGACTTGTACTATAATGTTTTATTAACCGGATCTGGAAAAAAGACTTTGCACATTTGTGCTTTATGAAGGCATTACTATAGGATTTTAGTTTAGAACGGATTCGCCAAAAATCCCTTCAAATTTATTACATTTGTGGGTAAAGTCATTATTACATTTGTGGGCGATCAAAAATTATTACATTTGTGGGTAAAGTGCATT
The DNA here is from genome assembly GCF_037042905.1 of Lytechinus pictus. Lineage (NCBI taxonomy): Eukaryota > Metazoa > Echinodermata > Echinoidea > Temnopleuroida > Toxopneustidae > Lytechinus > Lytechinus pictus. Next base: position 6,625,955 of record NW_026974141.1, read on the forward strand.
ATTACATTTGTGGGTGAAATTATTACATTTGTGGGTAAAGTGTTATTACATTTGTGGGCGTTATTACATTTGTGGGTAAAGTGTTATTACGTTTGTGGGCGTTATTACATTTGTGGGCGTTATTACATTTGTGGGTGCAACACCCCCCCCCCAAAAAAAAAAAAAAAAAAAAAAAATCCTCTACAATCTAGCCTAAAAGTGCCCTGAGAGAAAATGGTCACAAAACCTTAGCAAAGAGGACCTTTCTAAAAGTAACATTGCCACGCTGAGCTCTTCTACGTTCATAGTCATGAATCAATGCAATACATGATACATGTAAGAGCACGACCACACTCGGTACACGCACACCAATTATTACATCGGCGTCTCCTACCAAAGCTACCAAGAGTTCAGTGGCGTAACAGGCGGGGGGGGGGGGGGGGCAGGGGGGGCAAGTTGCCCCCCCCCCCCCTGGCGGATTTCACCGGGAAAATAAAAAAAACGGGAAAAAAATAAAGAGAGGGAGAAAGAAAGGGAAAGGGGAAGGAAAGGGGAAAAGGAAAGGAGGAAAAGGAAAGGGAAAAGGGAAAGGGAAAAGTGAAAAGAAAACGAAGAAAATATATTTTTAATGGAAAAGGAAGGAAAGCGGGAAAATGAACGAAAGAACATTTGAGAAAGAACAAATCATTCCGAAATAGGCCTATGTAATGCAATATCATGATGGGAAATAAATTAAAAGATGACAGAGGCAAACAATAACGGGAAATGAAGGTAGAATGTAATTAGTCAAAAGCTAAATAGAAAAACAAAGAAAAGGGACAAGAAAAAAACTTAATAACATGACCGGGCTGCCGAGGATAGAAAATAAAGAGCGGGAAGAAAGATGGACTGCATACAACATTGTGCTATAAGCTTGCTAAATTCAGTATGCAAATAAGCTACTGGGGCTTTGCCCCAGACCCCATGCAGTAGGGGCTCTTCATCTATAACCTTCAAATGGCTCTATAACGCCCCCCTGTAGGGACCCTTCCTACATTAAGCGTTACGTTCAATCACTGGCGTACAGGCGGAGGGTCTTCGTTCCACACCCAAGAGGAAATAACAGAAATTATAGGAGACAACGTATAATAAAATGAATGGAAACAATGAAATGTGTTATTTGCTGAATATAATGGATATCTATCACATAATTAAAATTTAATTTCAATAGGCATTTTTTGTCAGCTCGCTTTGCTCGCTGGCGACTTTTTACAAACTTTCCCACATTGCTATGTTTTGCCCCCTCAAAATATTAACTGGATTAAATAAATGTGTTGTGTAAAAGCTATATTCTGTATATACCCGCGATTTGATTAAAAATATCGGCAATCTGCGAGGTTTAAATGGCTTTGATATCACGAAGATCCGGGGGCTCCAGACGGACCCCAACCGCAAAGCACTGCCGTATATGATTATGGAAGGATTGGGCCATGGTCCCCAAAAGTTCTACAACCAAGAAAAAAAAAGAGGAAAGAAAAGCAAAGGAGAAGTGTAGGATATGATTTTATTTATTGAATACAATGTCAAAAAATATCTCAAAGTTAAATTCTCATGAAAATGTGATTTTCATTCTCGCTCGCTTCGCTCGTTCGGGACTTATATCAAGCAGCTTTTTAGCACTTGCGCCATACTGCGCCTCTCGTTTTTTTTACTCTTCACGCTACTGCTGCAAATAATCATGTTCAGAGTGGCATACAGACCACGAAAAAGGAATGGAAAGAGAGAAGAGTGAAATATATTATTCTCTGGATATCATGTCAAAATCTATCACAAAATTGGATTTTTGTATTAAAAATGTCAAAAATTTTGCTCGCTCGCTCGCATCTTTTTTTAAAGATAAATTCTGCCTGATACACAATATCTGGCCCTCTCAATATCGTCGCCTCATTACACCATTACGCCTGTTCATACCATGATATGACCGGGAAATTTGTGGCTCTTGCCCCCCCCCCCCCCCCCCCCCCCTGGCCACCGACCCCTGTTACGCCGCTGCAAGAGTTGGTCATAGGGACTTCTCAAATTCACGTGTGCCGATCTCTGATCGCGAATGCAAGGATGGATAGTATTAAATAAAAATAAGAAAGATCAGAACTTTACAATGGACCTACTTAAATAGTTAAATAGTGAACATTTTAATCATACCAAGGTTAGTTTTAGGTAATAATATAATGGGTTATTGAATATCAACCCCGATGATTTAATTGACGAATCAAAATGTTTAAACTGTCTTGAACGAGTTCGATTGGCCACGGTCGCCAGTAGCTGCTATTTGTGTAAGACCCTCCTACACACGCAATGAATAATGAGTTTTGCAAGTTTAATATCAAAGGCCTCACCAATAAGGCGGTTCGGCCTGACGATAAATACTGTAAACGCACACTGGTTTAGACCATTCCAAACCCTTTTTTACACAAGCCAAGCAGAGAGCGTGGACCTGCCAAATGCTAGGGAAAAAAGCGACAACCTACTGTAATACTCATTCAGAACTAAAGCAAAGTCCCTAACCTGGTTTGTAGCATCCAACGAATGCTTGGTATTTCCATGAACCTGTATTAATCGAGTAGTCCCGGCGATATTTAGCTTATTTGCAACTGTACATTACCCTTATACTGATCGAGTTGCTATATTCAATCCAATCCTAACACTAGAAATTCCCGAGACCAAACTGATAACATGAGTGCTATATAATATACTGACGGTTAGACAAATCTGTATAATAATCATAAAGACCCAGTTAATTCAATTTTCTATTGAATTAATTTACGCCCCCCCCCCCCCTAGTCCACCTGCTTGACTATTGAGCAATATGCCGACAACGGACATTGATGGCGCATCACGCCTTTACAAAAATTATCCCCTTTTTCAAGCGGACATATTCGTGGAGTCGCGCGATCACTGGGTCTGGCGCGGTGTATACTATGTGAATCAGTATGTATGTATCAGAGAATTAAGCGAACAAGAAAACACGGTCACTATCTGGACTACCTCCCGTTTATGGAGCAATACAAGCAAATACCCATCTAGAAAGAATAATGTTTCCCCCCCCCCCCCCACTAGTGTTTGAAGATACCCTTTTCAGAACAGCACAGCCCGCAGAAATTTCTTAGACAGGAGGGACAGAAGCCAACCTTCACTGAATCGCGACGGGGGCATCTACAAACTTTTTAAGAGTTTATGACGAACTTCATCACAGCACCGTCGCTTCTTGCAGTAATCAGACGGGTTATATTACTGAGGAAGACTTAAGTGTGTAGTTGGAAATTTAGAGGTAAATCATTTTTACCGATTTTTATTTTGCATTTGGATCACACGTTTAAATTTGCGGATATTTTACCGAAGCAGATTAACTTTCATTAGTTGTATACATTGTTTCCAAGAATTATTTGTGCACTGCATACAACAATGCAAAATGAGAAGACGAACACTGTTGGAACAAAAAACAATCCTAACCATTATAAAACATACATTATAAAACATAAAACATACAGAATGTTATGTCATATGAACAAAGGAGGTACATGTTTAGCCTTTGTTTACACATAGCTGCAAAGATCGGTTACGAATGAATGATAACGAATCATGCAGTAATGCAAATTTTTACACCGTGAAATGATAATCGAATCATAGCATGCAATGCTTCTGATCATGACTTTTTTCCCCTTTTTTTCATGAACATAAGCTGATAGTTCGTTGGAGAACGCAAACGCTTATTTACGACGGTAGTTGATTTTGGAAGAGACTTTTTGGGCCCGTCGTTATGGTCGTAAAACTCTGTCCTGCAATGCAAATTGTGTGACATGAAATTTATTTTTAGTTTCGCATCTGCAACGGAAACATTCAATTTGCGTTTCGTGTGCAAAATTATGGTTGCTACTATGGTAACAGCGATATATAAGAGCTCGAGAGGCCGTCCGGGGGGCCCACTTCCTTTGACGAGTGGATAGAAGGCGCGACCACGCGTAAAAGTGGACAGAGTGGGCAAGTACGTTACGTATACGCCTATGTAACGTTATAAGGGTGTCAAAGACGATGTTTAAAATACTGAAAAAAGGGATACATTTCCGATACGTGTAGGATTTCACAAGCCAAATACTTGTTAAGAGATGCATTTTCATAATCTGGAAAATACTTGCTTCCCTTGTTTAGGGTGAATTTTTCACCAGGTACCAAGCAAACCCGGGGGGCACTTCAATTGACGGCTGGATACAAGTATTTTCTATTTTCTGAAAATGCACCCCTAACATCTCGTGTGAAAACCTACCCTTATAACAATGATATGGAACAAAACAGTACCCTTTACATATATTCCCTTAATAATAGATACCCAAATTAAGTACAGCAATATTTTTTAATTGTGATGTCACGGACGTCAGCTCTACCTTTACTTACATTTGGTTTAGTACCGCCCCACCTCTCATACCTCGCTCATGTCGGACTCTAAACACGTAGTATTGGGGCAATAATTACATCCTTTATAAATCATTTTAGTCGTGTTTATTTCCTGGCAAATTTGATCGTAAACACGTACATATAGCTTTCCAAGCGAAATATATACCCCCTTTTCATTGTTTTAGTGTCTTTGACACCCTTAATAAGTTACGTACGTAACGTGCCAAATCTTGAAAAGGAGATCCCTTTACGTCGCACATGGTATTCATTCGTCAAAGGAAGTGCAATCCAAATCAAGTGGTCTTGCGGTAAGCGTTTATGACGTAAGTGACGCAGGAGGGACGGGGAGGGGGCATGGAATTAAGAGGCTGAAGTTAATAAAGTTACTTTTTCAGGAAAAGAGAGTGCAAGACTGTGGCATATTGAGAGACAATGATTCCGTGTTATACTGGAAGGGAAACATCATGCTGAAAATGATGGAGCCAAACATCAATGACTCTAAGCGAGTACTAACAATCTTAACGCAACTAGAGTTCCCGTTACCCTCACATCGTAAATGTTGTTGTAGAGATAGATTATGCCAAACTACTTTGAAATAATCCACCTCCGGCATGCCCGGTGAAATGCTTTATAAATAGCACTCCTACACAAAAATAAGGAGGTGCTGATTTACAGCAGCCGTAAGACAGCGTTTGAAAATGACAATAATCATCATCATCACCACGATCATCATCATAATAATATAACATTATTACAGCGCACGTATCAGCCTTGTTAAGTGCTCCTGGCGCTCCTATATAATTCCGGCTAAGCTACATGTAGTCCACCGGTACCGGTGGTTACTGTGGTTTTATTTTATTTTTTTTGGGGGGGGGGATTACACTCATATGAGTTCTCAAAAACAGAAATTACCTTTCCCAACAAACCAGATGGCCGACTTCTCAGCTACATCGCCGCCCCCAAAAATAATAATAATAATAAAATGAAAATAAATAAATTAACACATAGGCCTACATAATGAAGTTCCGTTCTGTCATCACATACTCAATAGAAATTCAAGAATCATCTTGCTTGTTGCACCGAGGGCAGCATGCACATCGCGCGAATTTATGAAGAATTCTTTTTTTGTTTCTAAATCTCAAATCAGGAATCGGTAAACGTGAAAAATAATAAAAACAACACAACTGATCTGTACGATTCCAAAGGCAATGAAATCATTGGTGTAAGATAGTACCAAGGGCTGACTTAACCATCACAGTGTTTTTTTTATTGGTGAAAACGCTTAAAACGTCCACTGAGATGTCATAACTAAGTCCATAAATTTGAATTTTTCTGAGAAAGTAAAATGTTTGGAAAATAGAATTACCCAGCATACTAAAAGAGTTAAAAATCATAAACGCAATTTGGAGTGATGCAAACATCGTGCAAGATACTTTAACGTGAATTGTGACACCACAGCTTTTGTGATATGAGACGCACAACAATTAATATTTGCAGTAAAGTTTTAAATAAAGGGCCTTTTATGTCAACAACAAGAACAACAAATCGAGTATCGTATTCACATTTGTGTCAAGCTTGTTAGGGCTAACCTGGTTTGTGGCATCCGACGAATGCTTGGTATTTCGTTGGGTTTGTTGTATCAAACGTGCTGTTTGGTAGTGCGTAATCATATATATAAACAAAGGTACACATCCTTCATACTGATAGAGCTGACATATTTAACACATCTTCACACTGTTAGCATTGCTCAGACCAATTAAATAACAGAATTTTAAATGAATATACTGCTTGTCAGAGAAATCATAGTGATAATGATAATTGCTAAGCCACAGTTCAATCCAATTGTTACTTACTAGCTGTTAGTCAAATAAATGTCGTCAGTGAGACATTTATTAATAAACATTTATTGATAAACAATAAACATGTTATACCAAAAGCTATGGAACCTATTATTCCAGAAGCACTGCTTTTGATAATTAAAGTAAAAAAAGGCTGTGCTCATATTTACAATATTTTATGTAGTATAAGTTGAAATATTGCAAAAATCTCATCAAATTGAAACCTTTTTATTCAACTGCAGATGTCAACATGAAGTGGTTTCAGTTCAAAATAGTGAATATAAATATTTATATGAAAGATGCTTCGTTACGATTCAAATTAGTTACTAATGAATTATGTACTTTTTGTTATAATAATAAATAAATTATTATGCATATTTTATGTTCTTGTGCCCACACGAGCGAAATTTGGTCTCAACTGGAAATTTGTTTTTTACGGAAACAATAATGATGCTCTTAATTGTGTTTTTATAATCGTTTGAAAAAAAAATGCAGCAAAATGCAAACACTGTCTTCCAGTGTTCGACCATATTTTGTTTGAAATTAAATCGTATTATGGTATGGAAAAGTATATATATACATAACACAAATCTAAAATAAAAGAAATTCATGAAAAGGTGGTCATCTTTTGCTTTATTATATTAAGTCCCTCAGATATCTCTAAAATACATACACCCTCACACACACACACACATACACACACTCATACATATATATATATATATATATATATATCTTGTATGGATTATTTTTCTTTCCTCTGCACTTTGATTTTTTTTTCAAATGTTACGACCATTCGTGGAATATTGTATTGTACATATTTAAATTTTGTGTCATATACTGTCTTAATTATTGAATTATGTATTGTCAAAAAATATGTATTATAGTGATTTCAATAAAGAAACCCGGTGGAAGGGTTAAACAGATTAAACAAAAAATATTAATAAAGGGTACTTTCAACGACTATAAATAATTATTATTAATTTCTGACAAAAAAATTCTGCCCTACCAATGATATTGGGACTTTTCGAAACCACGACGGGGAAGATAAATCTGCGGCTCGTATGCAAAACTATGCTAATATGGTTTAAGCGACATGGTCGATACCGGAAGGTTTTCGACCGTAATGACCCACATGGTCGTCTCTGTACTCGGGGGAGTCTGCCGATAGATTGTTAGATTCTTACACTTTGCACGTGAAAACTAAGCCCTAAAATAAATGCTTAACTTTCCCATTTTAACAAGAATTGTCAACAACATAAAAAGGTCTATAAGGGATTCAAACTAAAATTTTAAAATAAATAGAATCTTGACCACCTGTATAGACTTATGTAACAATGCAATAATTATTTGTATAATAATCCCCCATTCGGGTGAAGTAATATATCCTAAGGCTAACTGTCTGTGTAGGAGGAAATGAAGTTCAGACGGATAACATATGTGTAAACGCATGAGGCATGAATAGATTACTTTGACCCACGAATTTAATTGCCAGCGCTCCTCCAATAATCCACGTTAGATACATTATCGATTCGATGGACTATAATGCTAAAGATTTAAGCATTAATTCGGTATGCCCCCCCCCCCCTCAAAATTTACTTTATTTCTTTAAAGAACAAAATTCTTGGCCATGCCCAAATACACCATGGAGCGCACATCAGGTCATATCTACCCCTGTTCAGACCCGGGCTACGAGCATCAGTAGTCGCACGTGAAAGCAAATTGTTTTATCATGTAAAACAGCTTGCGAAGTAGAATTTGGAAAATGGTTAGTAAACAGTTTGTAACGACCGGGCAAAAAGGTCTCTTCCAAAATCAGCCTTTTTCCAAGATTTTTTTTTGCGTTTTCATAGTAGTTGTGGAAACAGGTGAGCGAAACACCCACGACATAATAAAAAAAACTTACGACAATAATTGTGTGTAACTTCGTATGACAAAATCCTTATTTGCGGTTATTTCCGTCAAAAGAAACGGTTGTTATAATGACAATACGTATAGCGAAGTCTTAAGCAACAGCTCACTCTGAGTATCATGTATTTTCGACGTCACAAAGCAACCGGGGCGAGACTGGCGTAATAAAAAACACGTCTCGAGGCTTTTGAATTATGATGGAGACAAGAAAAAGGGCGGGGAGGGGTGGGGGCTAGTAACTTTTTGTTTCTGTTTCTGGGGTTTCTTATAAGCCTAAACAGAAATCGGGAAAATTGTATGCCTCTCGTTTTAAGAAGATAAATACCCTGATATTACCATATTCGTTAATTAATAAGGCATTAACCACATGACTAACTAAATTTTCAATGATACAAGAGAACAAATAATATGCATATAACATATACTCACCTAGATCGTAGATATTATCTAGGTAAGTACCCATAGTTTTACTGACTCATTTTCATTCTCCACGGATTTTAAGCAAGATTTGTTTCATACAAGAGAGGATTCAACATCGACAAGGTTAATTCAATTCGGCATTACCGAAGAAGGGGTACTCGGCCCTTATTATACTGTGTACTCGACCCTTATTATACTGTATATAATTTTGTCAATATTAGTATTGCTTAGGAAATATCTAATGATAACTGTAATTTTAAATACTGGGAAGATGCATACAAAGTAGCACTTGCTTTTGCTAGGCTAAGTTGACACTAGGTCTGAGGTTCAGATGCTACATGAGCATGATAAGAGAAGCGGTATTTTGCACTTTGCATTCGAGTTTTTGCCTTTCTTCTGTGAGTTGTCAGCGATGTGCGTACTGCACTTAAACACAACCCACAGTGCACATGGACGTTGCTATTTTTCAAATCACTAGCAATTGTTTTATGAAGACAAACAATGGTTTAAGCACAAGCAAAGCGTTATGTATACAAAATGCAGCAAATGCTGTGACTTATTATTTTTCTTTCCGAAAAGTGTTGGGCGGATCGCGAATCACGTGGGATGTAATTGTAACGTGAAACGTAACAATAGTGTTCCGCTACATGCGTATGGCTTAAGTTTTGCAATAAACAGCACAGATATAGCTGCTGCATCCGTCTGATTGTACGTCCGTCAGTCAGTGAGGGAGGAGAATTGGCGGGTTGGGCTGGATGATGAAGGATTTGCCTAATCGTGTAAGTGATTGCCATTTGGATGTGGACATAACAAGATTTACATTAAACTTCGAAAAACTGAATAACTTTAATATCACGGAACTATGTCCCGTCACGAACGTTTACCATGCCACTTTCATCTGAAGAGGACCCGTGTTTAGTAAGGAAGTGTTTACCAAGTGCCCGTTTTCATATAAATGCAATTTTTTTAAACCAAAAAATGCATAATGGTTAGTTTCGGTCATGTTCGCTCCTTTGGCTAACTTAGCAGACGATGCGAGCCTGCTAGTTTATAGTATACATACGCAGAACATATTGCAAATCAAAATCAATTCCGGACTCGATACTACTAAATATTTGCTTTCTCAAACTGTAGCTATTTATAGATATCAGTAGGCAAAGCTTTAAAGTACAAGAACATTGTTTCTTTCAACATTAAATGCATTAATTAATCTTATTTGGACTGTATCAATTATTTCAAATTGAAAGGGTCTAGGAACGTAAACTATCATACGTCAGTCATGTGACGTTCTACAACAAAATGTGCCGTGTTCTGCCTTCTCGATCTCAAAGTTCTAAAGAAAAATGAGATGCAACCATTACACTAGTCACAAAGCGTTATACATCAACATGTAGGTAATCTATTCAGCATTGAGATGACAATCAATTTCGATCTTTTTTACCCTTATGTATATTTCAGTGGGGAAAACAATGGTGCTAGTGTATCGTAAATATGGGTGGTTTCGGACAATTTACCATAGCAAGATTTTTGAAAATGGACAATTTCAAATGAACAGCGAGACGTAAATAGTGAATTAATTTCAATCATATTTACATCAAATTAATGGAAGTAAATACAATTTTCATAATTTTATCTGGTGGGAGATTATTAATAATTATAAATATATACCCGGATTCTTGCAATATTACGTTCATGAAAACGACTGTTCCCTGTGTTGAAGCTGTGTGTGTGGACTTTCGGACACTCTAAAATGTCTAATGCACGCGACTAACAATTAATTATGCCCTTCTCGAACGTGTTATGTTACCCTTTTACCTGAGAGGACCCATTTCATGTGTCAGCAGGTGCTATTTCTCGTATCTTTGCCAATTTTTCAAAAAAGAAAAATCCCCTCACGAACATGTTCTTCGCCATTTCACCTTAGAAGAGCCCATCTTACGTTTGAGCAAGTGCGCCTTGCCTTACTGGAAGTGCCCTCTCCCGAATCAGGGCCACTTTAACCCAAGAAAAGTGCCTTCATGAACGTGTTATGTGTACCGCTTTAATACCTGAGAACCTTTTTATGCCGATAGCATCCCACTCCCCCCCCCCCCCCCACTAAAAAACACGACCAAGAAAACACAAGAGAAAAGGAAAGAAAATAAAATAAAAGAGGAACTTATGAAATATGGTATTATGTGCTGAATACTATGTTAAAATCTATCACAAAATTATATTTTTGTGATAAAAATGTAAAAGTTTGTTTCTAGCTCGCAACTGTTGATAAATTATACGCGCTGAGCAATTTCTAGCCCTCTCAATTTGTTAGGTTCATTACGTCACTGCTACTTATGAAAGATTTAAACAAATATACGAGTAATCTTAAGTTCCTTAAGTTTCATAAGTCATGTGCTTGGGGTAGATAAGTATTTCTTTCTTAGTTTTATGATATTGCCCTTTTCGAAAGAAAAGGTACAATTTTTTCCGTGTGCCCCCCCCCCCCCCTGCTTTGAACTTCGCTCCGCCGCCTCTGTTCATCACCACATTCTGTGATGGAGTGTGGCCAAAAAAATATTCATGGGGTGACTTTTGTGCGAGGCGCTGTAAAAAGAAAAAGTTAATATATTGATTCCGTAAACACACACACACAAAAGAAAGCATGATATCTAACTGTAGAGAAATAATAAAAGTCAAATTACCGCATGTGGGTCATTTTTTAGATAAAATATTAAATGTAGATGATTCCGTATTCTTTTATTTCTACTAAGATTTTATTGAAAATGTCAATTTGTGCACAGTTATGTGCTGATTAGTCGCAAAATACAGAAGATTGTACTGAATAGTTCATTTAAAATTAATCACTTTTGGATAAGGTATTCCTTTTTTACTAAAATTCAATTAAATTGGTGATTAATAAGCGACTTAAATTGTTAATTTATACAAGTTATATCAGAATTTTATGTACATATATATTCAATAAACCCACGAAGTCGATACAGAATAATAAAAAATAAAAAATATTATTTTGCCTACCCCCTTCCCCTTCAGATGAGGAGTAATACAAAGTGATGAAATTTCGAAATAACGCTCGACACAATCATAAGAAATCCTTCTCACATCATGATTTGACCGGTACATTCCCTTTCTTGTCCTGCTCCTCCCCCGGGCCAATGACCCCTGCTACGCCTCTGGATAACAGCCTTTCTGTGGGAGGGCGACGGCCTAAAGCTATACTCCTAATAAATAATAAGAATAAGAATTAATAAGAAACCCTAACCTGGTTTGTGGCATCCAACGAATGATTGGTATTTCCATGAATCTGTATTAATCGAGCAGTTTCGGTGATATTTGCACATGTACACTACCGTCATACTGGTCGAGCTGTTATACTCAATCCAATCCTAACACTAGAAATCCCCGAGACCAAACTGTTAACATGCCTATTATACTGACGACTAGACAAATCATAATAATAACCATAAATATTATGATAATAAAGACCCAGTTGATCCCAAATGCTAAGTCAGGTGAGACGAGAAAGTAATTATTTTACCCTCCCCCCCCCCCACCCCCTGCCTTGTGTATGCTATCACTATTTCTATGATCAGCGATACAATCAATCTTTACGTAATGTGTTATAGGATCCAGTTCGAGTTGTGTTCTCGGTGATCGCAGGACAATGACGTGTTGGGGTCGCTGTTATGGAAACTCCTTGTAAGATGTTGCAATCCCATTTATATACAATGATTTTTTTAAGGGTCTTCGGCTCAGAAAATTATGCAAGCAGCTCCGACCATATATCATGAATATGATAACCGCGCCTCATGAAAATTAATTTAGAGATACGGATACATGTATGTCTGGAAACAATCCGATGGTACATCGTACATGAGTAGGAAAATGATCAGTGTGCCTAAATCAGAAACTACTTGATTGTTTGATATTTTTTTCAAGATATATTAGTATAATGGTTCTTAAAGTAGAAATATATTGAAAATCATAAAAATAAAGAATTATATGTCAAATTAAAGGGGAAAATAAGAAGAACACGATGATGTACATCATTTATCATGGAGACCGATGAAACTCACTTAATTGATAGTTTAAAGTTCTCTCTGTGAATGCTTCAAACACGCTCAATTACGTCCGCGAAATTGGGTTTTTTTGATGACGTGTATAAGTGTACGAGAGACGTGATTGGCTCTCCCACGTCAAGCTGCACTTGCATGCAAAACCTGTTGCGAGTGTACGTTTTCTCCTCACTGTCACTGAATACTTCGATCACGAAATGAAAGAAAACCCAGAAGATTATCTAAATTTTGGATTTTCAAATTGATGATTTTGAAGATGAAGAGAATGATGATGAATTTTCTAGCTCTAGTGACGTGGATGGAGGTAAATTATGGGAATTACGTCTATGATTAATGTATTGAATAATTGAATTCATTGAATAATTCAGGCTATCCCTTCAACCCATATTCTTGGCACCACATGCAGCGCCCAAACATAGAAAATGAGCATGATACACACACGTTAATTGGTGACAGCTTAGCTTGTGTGATGTGAAACGAAGAACAGTACCATACGCTAAAGTTTTATATAAAATGATTTTTCTGTGGAATAGAGATATTTCGAATATCGTGTATACATTTACAATAAACTTGTTAATCCTAACCTGGTTTGTGACATTCGACAAATGCTTGGTAATTCAGTGAGTGTGTACCAAACGTGCAAATTCGGTAGTGGGTAACAGTATATTTCTACTCGTACACATACGTCATACTGATCGAGCTGCTATATTCAATGACATCTTAACAGTGTTGATATCGCTGTAATCGAATAGATGACCGAACTTTTATCGACTATACTGATCGTTGGAGAAATCGTAATTATAACGAGGATCATAAAAAACAGTTTATTTCAAATATGACCCACATTGCTTGTGGTGAGACAAAGCTCGCCAGTGTATCATTTATGAACAGAGAGTACGTGCACAATCTGTAAATGAGGTATTCCCCACTTTTCGCTGGAGAACGCGAACGCAAAAGACTGTTATCGTTATCGTAAAAGACTGTTCTGCAATTTATATTGTGTGACATGAGGATTTTGTTTAGCTTTTGCATCTGCAACAGAAACATCAATCTGCGGTTCGTGTGCAAAATACTATGGTATCAGCGACATATCCGATTTAGGACGACTTTCCAGAGCCACATTTGGTTCCTCCCAAAGCTCGAGAGGCCGCCCCCGGGGGGGGGGGAGCACTTCCATTGACGAGTGGATACCAGGCGCGACCACGCGTAAAAAGGGAAAGAGTGGGCAAGTTCGTTACGTATAGGCCTATATGTAACGTTATAAGGGTGTCAAAAACGATGTTTAAAATACTGAAAATGGGATACATTTCCAATACGTGTAGGGTTTCACAAACCAAATACTTGTTAAGGGATACATTACACATTGTAAAACTTGATCTTGCTGTAAAAAATATATAGAAACATGTTATCGAGCATGTTATGCATGTGCTAGTGTTGCTAAGATTTGGATTGAATTTGGTAAGAAATAAAAAAAAAATTAAATGTCTTTATATACAATGGCTTGAAACATTAATCGTTGTTTGAGACAACGTAAAACACAGAGCTCTGATAAATCGTGTAGATAAATGATAAACAAAAGCCGTAAACTAGAAAGGGTCCCAAAATGTAAATAAATGGGAAGTACCATTGAAACATCAACCTGATTGAATATGCCAGATGCAAAGATAAATTAAAGAAATTGACACTACACCATACGAAATGGGAAATGTTTTTCCTGCTGTAGGTCTGTGTCAATTACACTCAAGTGTTTTTTTTTTATTCCTGCTCTCTTGGAACTGTTTTTGCCACTGATCCTCATCCATTAATTTTACTTTTGAAAAAAATCAATATACAGTTATCTTTCTGCAATGCCCCCAGTTGGGCAAAATGATTAAAAAGAGTAATAAGTAGTATACGGTAAAATTGACTGTTTTTTTATTTTTTATTATGGGTTCTGATAACGTTTGTTCGAAAAATTTATGTCACAATGTACATCATTTCTTTTGTTATAGGGCTATATAACCTCATTTTGCATAAGTACTTTATTTACTATGTAAAAGTAAATGTAATATCATCTGAATGAAGGCTAAAAAGCATTAAGAATAATACATTGCACCACCTTATAATTAACACGACCTAGGCTCAGTGGCGTAGCTACGGGGGCTGGGACGTGCCACCCCCCCCCCCCCCTTCTATCCGCTGGCAAAGCGGGAAGTTGGAGAAAGAAAGAGAAACGTAGTGGGGAAGAGGAAGAAAGTTTACCAAAATAAAATTGTATTTATATGATATTGACTGGCCTTAAGGGGAACATCAAATATATTACCCACAAAATAAGCATATTGGCCCGAGTCTTTAGACGAGGACAATATGGTTCGTTTAAGAGCAATATATTTCGTGTTACCCGAAAGAAAAGTTAAGTCAATATTTTGATTATCATCAAAATCAGATATTTAGAGCAAATGGAAAATGGAGATGTTCCTTTAAAAAAGTATGGTTCTACTGTGTCATGTTTACATCAGTTGCCAGGCTCTGCACTTTACCATTATGACGTATATTTGTAATGATAAGATCGGGTCCCTAGGGACGCATATCCAGCGCCCGGATGCGAAATAATTTTTCCCACCGCAGCTGTGGAAGCCAATATGAATATCCATGACTTGCGTTTTCGAAATAAGAGTACGCATGCGCGTGGACTTGATCTTTACAAATTATTGGAGTTGCCATGGATGAATCAGCATCCTCAGATTAGCGGTACCCCCTCGATGCCTAAGCCACAGGCCTAGATCTATAGATCCAATTCGTAAACACTTTTCAAATTGCCATTAAGGACAAGTCAAAGTGCTAGACTATTGGGCTAGCCTAGGCTACCGCATGAACTTTATTTCAAATCTGGACCTGTCTAATGCCATGGACCATCGTTAATTTAGAACTGGTTAAAATTCCGAACTTTGTTTTTACTTGATACGTTGGGTTTAAAACAATGAGCTTGGTAGCCTGGCTTGATTTAATAGGTCTAGTCCAAGGTCCGTATATATAACTCAGTTGCCGAATTTGAGCACGGGAAATCAAAAATTTGATTGGTAAAAAAATGCATAACGATCGAAATTTTGTTAATGAAGACTGAGTTACTCTGCGTTTGTAAATGCTAGCCGTGCGTGCACATTCGCAGGTTAAGAACTGTATGTGCATGTTCTCTGCACTGACGTGATGTTAATATGCGCCTGACGTTAAAGGAGAATGAAACTCTTGGAGCAAGTTAGCTTTTGTGAAAGCAGAAAAATCAAAGAATAAGATCAACAAAAGTTTGAGTAAAATAGGACTAGCAATAGAAGAGTTATGAACATTTGAATGTCGAGATCACTAATGCTATGGATATCCTCCCATTGGCAATGCGACCAAGATCTATGATGTCACAGATGAACAACTCTCCCCTTTTGGACACTGAAAATATACCCCAAAATATCTCGTTTTGCTCATTCTAACCATATGACAAACGATTCATCAATTATATAATGTTGTGAAACCTCTGTACTTGTCCTCTCATAAGGAGAACACCTCACCTTGTGATAGACTCTATAAAAGTGAGAATATAAGTGAAATAAGTACTAAAGTAATGAGGGAGTTGTACGTGTGTGACATCACAGATCTTGGTCGCATTGCCAATGGGAGGATCTACATGGCATTAGTGATCTCAATATTCAAATGCTCATAACTTTCTTATTATTCATTCAATCTTCCTCAAACTTTCAACAATATGTTTCTTTGATTTTTCTCTTTGATATGGATTCAGCTGGTTTCAAGGGTTTCATTCTCCTTTAATAAGTTCAATGCTGATACAGTGTAGATCAGAGTCTATCAACATCTAGCAAGCATAAACTAGATCTAAACTAAATTCATTTAGATCTACGACTAATTCTATATACGGACTAGATCTATTAAACCCCGGGTATTAAATCAATGCTACTAAGCTAATGGTCTAACGTAAGTAAACGTAAAGCTTGGAATTAACCAGTTTCAATAACCACGGGCATTGCATTAGTCGGCATTAGGCATTATCTATTAGACAGGTCCTGGGGGGCGTTTCATCAAACAATTAGTCGGTGGTTTTCTCCGACTAATTGTGATTTTCACCGACTAATTTCATTTTCACCGACAATTTTGCCATCACCGACTAAATTCCATTTCATCAAAATTTGTCGGTGATTTTCTCCGACAAATTATTGGAAACCACCGACTAATTTTGTCGGTGGCCTTCACCTACCGACAAAACTTATTTTCACCGACTAATCAGCCTTTTATGGACTTTAGCAGCTAAAATTTATCAATTTCAGTTGATTTTGAATATAACATTTTAATAAATTGCTTATTTTTCATTTCATTAAGAAAATTCAAAGAAAATGTATTTATTTTCAGTCAATGACAAATAAAAAGTAGACATTTCAAGCATCATATTTTTATCTTTAAAGCTATATTTTCATAAATTAATTGATACAATTTGATAGGAAACACCTTCAAATGTACACATTTTTAAAAACATTTATGTTATTTTCTTCAACCCGAATAAATCATTGTGCATTTTTTAATCAATAATGTCTGAAAATGTCTGTGACCTCATTGACTTTTGTACAAGTTTTTCAATATTCATTAGTGTTGTTGTTTTTGTTGCTGCTCTTGTTGTTGTGGGTGTGGTTGTTGCATCTCTTACTGCAGTTGTGGTTTCGGCTGCTGATGCTGTTGTTGCTCCTGCTGCTGTTCATGTTTATTGAAGTAACTGAAATGGAATTGATTTATAGAGCATGTGATATTTTACTAATAAAAGATATTAATTTCCATCATTATTTATATCAAAGTCATTTATTCCTAATTTAATTATCATTGTTAAAACTTACATTTTAAATAAAAAATTATGTTTCATATAATAACTTTAAGTTCTAAATGGTTAAAGTATTGTCACCAAAGCCTTATTAAACAACAAAAACAAAAAAGTTAAACAAAGAAATGCATAAGAAAATGATTAAAATGTACATGCATACACAATTGATTTTAATGACTTGGGTTTTTCTCATTGGTTTACCAAAGAAATGGAGTCAAAATCCAAAACTATCACATTAGGTCTTTATTTCTTGATTTAAAGGAAAATGCTGATTTCATGCAAGAGTCATGTTATAAATAAAAAACCAACATCATACCTGCTGATTTCTGAAGTGAGTGCACAATCAACAGGCAAGATCCTGGGGCACGCCCCCCCCCCCCCCATACCAAGATCATTTGAATTAGTGAGGTTTAATGACTGCTTCTGTAGTCATTACATTTATCTGATTTATACAGGCCTACAAGAGATATAAAAGAAATTGTGTTCTTTTTGGGGTAATCTTCCGGTGTTCCTCCTTGACAAAGCAGATGGTGATGGTGTGTGTGTGTGTGGGGGGGGGGGGTCTAATATAAATGCAGAACAATGGAACATTCATTTACTACTTTGGCAATAGAAAGCAAGTCACACCATCTAGCATTGATTGATATTGTTGTTTTACAACTGTCCAAGAAATATCACCATTAATAATTTAAGCATTTAAGCACTTACAGATGTCATTGTTTTCAAATATTGACTGGTAGAAGACCAAATAAAGAAGAGAACAGTACCGGTAATTTAATTTTCTTTTAATGTGACTTTACTTTCTTCGCCAAAATGAGGCAGTAATAATTAAGAGTGTTTTACCTTACAAGTGACATCACATTTCATGCCTTCTTGTCTGGCTCTCCTAAACCTTCAACCATTTATACTTGGGTAACTTTGTATTTCATGTCTGTCTGAAAAGTTTGGGTGAAGCCTCCACCTGAAGGAAAAATAGCATTGAAATAACTAATTAAAATATTTGCCATAATCGTGTATTTCTTCTCACATGTATATGTACATGTCTAAAACAGGAAATAAAACATCTTTTGATAACCATACAGGTTTCATATAGAAGGGGGTAAATAAAGGGTTCAAGTTTTTATTATGTTAATTAAAAATACAAACAATAATAAATGACATGCTCTGGCTGAGAAACTTAAATAGAGAAATTATTCCTCACAATGTAGCTTGTATGTACATACACATGAGAAAGTAGTGATAAATGGATTGAGGGGTGAGAGCAGGGGCTGTGGAAACGGGGGGGGGGGGTGCATGTTAGCTGCAGGGTCAGCGGAACAGTTTCTAAAGTGAGCGAGTTGACCATGCAAAACATCATTACCAAATTGTCATTTTATATTTTTCAGCCCCCACATTGTTTTCAAAAACCATGTACAAAAATTCAAAATTGACCATCTGCTAATGATTTTTTGCATGGTCAGTCCCCCCCCCCCCCCCACTTTCGGCTAAGCCCCCTCACTTTCAAAACCGTTCCGCTGACCCTGCAGCTAACATGCAAAACATATTGATTCTTTTATATGTCTTTCATGTTTATGTAATGTTTGCATTACAAACTGACTTTAAATAGAAAATCTGATCAAAGTCTGATTTCATTGTCATTGATGTGGGTTTTAATGATTTAACATTCTGCAACCCAAAAAATATCCTTCATTATTTTGTAATCATTATCGCATTTTACTAGTCTACATGTTACCTGTGGTTGCATTTCAATCTCAGTATTTCTTCACCCACTGCCAAATCATCTGCCACATGTTCATCAGATTGGCCGCTGGCACATTCCTTGCTGTAGTAGACCAGTCAGAGCCTAGCTTTCTAGTTCCAGACCCGTCTCCTTCTGCATATTGTTAAAATGTCCATAGTCTGAAATTAAAATATTAATAATATCACATTGATATACATGTAGCAAAGAAATTATGTAGATTTACACAGTGATCATTGAAAAATACTGCACTTTCAATGAATATTGTTGACATTTCATGAAGGGGAATGATCAAATATACCAATCATTTTTCTTCTTTTATTATCCTGAAATTTATAGAATTTACCAAACAAGTGGAATGCCTCTGGCCGTCTCACCTGCATCAAGCGATTCAATATAGCAGCAGTGCTGATTTTGAAAACTACTATAACTCGCACAAGATGTTCAGTGATACTTGGTTACTCGTATTTCCACGTTTTATGAATTAGACCAATACACTTATAGAGATATGATGGCAATTCAACAAATACCCCCAGCGTGGCCAAAGTTCTTTGACCTTACATGACCTTTGACCTTGATCATGTGACCTGAAACTCGCACAGGATGTTCAGTGATACTTGATTACTCTTATGTCCAAGTTTTATGAACTAGACCAACACACTTTCAAATTTATGGCTGTAATTCAACAAATACCCCAATTTGGCCAAAGTTCATTGACCCTAAATGACCTTTGACCTTGATCATGTGACCTGAAACTTGCACAGGATGTTCAGTAATACTTGATTACTATTATGTCCAAGTTTCATGAATCAGATCCATAAACTTTCAAAGTTATGATGGTAATTCAACAGATACCCCCAATTCGGCCAAAGTTCATTGACCCTAAATGACCTTTGACCTTGGTCATGTGTCGTGAAACTCATGCAGGATGTTCAGTGATACTTGATTAAGCTTATGTATAAGTTTCATGAACTAGGTCCATATATTTTCTAATTTATGATGACATTTCAAAAACTTAACCTTAGGTTAAGATTTTGATGTTGATTCCCCCAACATGGTCTAAGTTCATTGACCCTAAATGACCTTTGACCTTGGTCATGTGACATGAAACTCAGGCAGGATGTTTAGTAATACTTGATTAACCTTATGGCCAAGTTTCATCAACTAGGTCCATATACTTTCTAAGTTATGATGTCATTTCAAAAACTTAACCTCAGGTTAAGATTTGGTGTTGACGCCGCCGCCGCCGTCGCCGTCGCCGTCGGAAAAGCGGCGCCTATAGTCTCACTCTGCTATGCAGGTGAGACAAAAACGGTCAACAATTTATCCTTTTCAATTCATATAATTTTCAATTGATTATAAACAAGACGGTCATTAACACATTAACCATACAAATAGTAAAACAGTCTTTTCAATATTTTTTTAAAATTCAAATATAATATTTTTTTTTTTCTAACCCAATAGCGCTTGGATACCTTGCCGGTTAAAAGCCAAGATAAAATTAATAAAAAAATATGAATAGGCTCCTAAATCATAACTGCAGCCAATTGCATCCCCATCAAACCGTCAACTATTTCTGGACTGTGACCTTTGTTCAAAGGAACTTTAAAATGAGATTCAAGGCAGAAAAATACTTGGGATTGATGAGATCCATTACATATTCTCCTATATTTTTTTTCTAATGAAGAGACCTTTAACCTTTACATGCTATTTAAGGTTGGGTGTGACTAGACTCTTTATGTGGTACGACAATATTTTTCAAAAAATAGATTAAGAGACATTATCAACAATAGTTTCATTTATTTACCCCAATAACACTGATGCTATTGCAGATTCAGTGTCAAAATTTATAGGATGCTAAATAGTAATTTGTTTAAAAAAATGACTAAGATAAATAAAAGCAAAACAAACTTCATAATCGCACACAAATGAGGAGCATTATATCGTCTCCCCCCAATTTGGACAATCAATCTTTTTTAAAAGGGAGCTATGCAATGGCTCATTTCACGTGGGTATGCAAAGTCAAAGAAAATTTAAGGTAGATCTAGGTCTATAGGCTATACCAGTATGGCCACGGGCCGGGTGCACCATTTAAAACTTGGATCTAATTTTGTTTAATAAGTCCTAGATTTCAATTCTTATTGGGTGTGAACGCACCTCTGCCACAATCGCATCACCCCCCCCCTGAATCCTTGCCAGCTGTCGAGAGCCTTCACTTCATTCGACTTGTGACTTGCTAAGCCTATGCTATATGATAAATAAGTTGAGAACATCCAATTTACCAAATTACCACTCAAGCCATTACCATGTGATTTAGCTCCTGTTCAATTCCAATATCTGTAACACAGAATTAGGATGGCCCCATTGGATATGTGTACATTAACAATTACACACGCTGGTTTGCCTGGTGATCAAGGATATCTCCGACCACACCGAGCAACAAAATCAATACAAAACCAAAGGAAATGAAAAATTATGATATGTAACATAGAATGACATAAAGGTAGAACAATATAAAGTATTCTCTTTGCAAAATTTATAAAATTGCAGCCATGTGCGGATCATAAAAACGTGTATGGACAGCCGTGTCGTTAGTTTGGTCCTGAGATAGTTCTACAGACACAGAAACACGGGTATGGGACTAGACTGGATTATGTGCTGTCAAGTTTATCGATCGTATCGACAGGGGTCCTGCCAGAAGATTCTCTTTTCTTGTAATTCATTTGATAATTACGCACAACGAATAATTCAATCACCTTACATACAATATGAACGACATTTTGAAGGGTTTTACTTACGGTAAGATCCTCATTCACCTCTTCGGGGACCTTCGCTTCTACTTATTTCTTCGTTTCACTTCGAATCGTGGCGGCGAAAACATCAACCAATTTTACATCTTCTTCACAACTTTAGGAGTGGGCGTGGCCTAATTAGTCAGCGAACCTCGTTCAAGACGATTTGTAAAATAAAAATTATCTGACAATAGTCAGAGGAGCTCCGTGAGTTTCATGAAACGCAATTTTTGTCAGCGCTGACTAAATTGTCAGCGCTGACAATTTAGTCAGCGCTGACAGTTGTCGCGCGACAATATTGATGAAACACCCTCCAGATATGAGATAAGTTAATACTCTAGCCTAGGCTGGCCCTAGTCTAGCCTAGCATTTTTCTTGTAAATAATGATAATTTGAAAAGTGTTTAAGAATTGGATCTAGATATAGAGATAAGCCTGGGGCCTGTGTACATGATGTTAGGGCGCATACATTCGTAATTCCGAAGGGTCGTATTTCCGAAGGTTCGTTAGTCCGAAAACGAAATGAGGTTCGTAATTCCGAATGTTCGTTAGTCCGAAAACGAAATGAAGTTCGTAATTCCGAAGGTTCGTTAGTCCGAAAACGAAATCAGGTTCGTAATTCCGAAGGATCGTTAATCCGAAAACCAACTGAGGTTCAAAATTTCGAAGGTTCGTTAGTCCGAAAACGAAATAAGGTTCGTTAATCCGAAAATTGATTAAGGTTCATATTTCCGAAAATGAAATTAATTCATTTTGGTAACACGAATGGTGTAACCAAAATCGTTCGTAATAGTAATAACGAACGATGATACATGTGTGTGTTGTGGCCAAAGCGTGTATTGCATTTAGAATAGGCGCCCGGGTCAAGCATAGGCTTAATTTCGATTTTATCTGAGCAATTGCTGCCTAAGAAAATGGTTTAAGGATGCAGTGGATTAAAGGAGAAATATATTGATTATGAATATGGCCTTATTATATATCAGTGGAAAGGTCATGATATGGGGATTATCATTTGGTCATTCAAAAATAACGAAAGTAAGGTGGAAATCGCCAACTAAAAAGCGCTAAAATGCCTCTCCGAAATACGCATCCCATCGGTCTCTGAATTGACTCGAATTTGATGACGTGTATAAGTGTACGAGAGACGTGATTGGCTCTCCCACGTCAAGCTCCATTGCATGTAAATCCTGTTGCGAGGGTACGTTTTTTCTACACTGTCACTGAATACTTCGATCACGAAATGAAAAAAAAACCCATAAGTTTATCTAGATTTTTGATTTTCAAATTGATGATTTTGAAGATGATGAGAATGATAATAAAGTTTCTAGCTCTAGTGACGTGGATGGAGGTAAATTAGGGGAATTACGCCTATGATGATGAGTCGGACAATTCGCCTTGCTTGCCGATTCGCTACCAACTCATGCAGCTGCTAGTGCAAGCTGCACGTACCGCGGGCCAAAATAAATCCATGACAATGAATTACAGTCTGACCATCCAGACAGAGTCTCTTCCCTCGGTCAATACAATTTACTCTAAAGAAGGAAAATAATGATATAACTGTACTTACAAACAAATGAATATATCCGAATCTGAAGGCAAATCAACGAATAGCAGCAGATGATATGCACGGACGATAAACTTCACGTGGCTGGGATAAATTGTCACTCGTTCTGTTAGATATAATTTCTATCTCATTATTTTGACAAAATTACGAAACTCGGGGAATTATTTATCTATATAAAAATATAGTAACACCTCGTACTATTTTTAAATTACGATAAAACCTTTTTTGAAGCAGAAAGTTGAGGTAAATTAAAATTAGATGTAAAAAACCATTCCCAACATGCGTAGCTCGTATGTGATTGTAAACAAACCATCACAAACACACATTGCTTGCTCGCCTTGGCTGAGAGAGTAGATGCACGTGTTGCACAGCTCTCAATCGGCACTTTGGATGGTTCGAATCCCAGTCATGGCGTAATTTCATTCAGCAAGAAATTTATCCACACTGTGCTGCACTCAACCCATGTGAGGTGAATGGGTATCCGGTAGGAAGAATTAAATGCCTTCCTTTGGGCGCCTAGGCAGCCCAGCCATAGCCGGTGTAATAATAATAGCAGGGTTCGCTGCGAGAACAGTTTCCAAAACCGAAGTGGCTTCCCTTGGTAAATAATACCAATATTATTATTTTTATTATTACTATTACTATTATTATCATTATCATCATCATTAGTATTATGTCTTACTAGGCCTACATGAAATTCCCAAAAGTTTGAGCTCGTGATTCGCTCGCAACATCTCACAAGGATGCCCTTTTAACAGTAATTAGGTCCATGTTTGACCGAAAAGTGAGATTTACAACTTCAGATTTGATTTTTTTTTCCGAACCACTTGCTTGCTACACTTGCTCGCGAAAAATAAAACCTAAATATATATCTCATCAATCAGAAATCAATTATAATTATATCAATATAAAACAGTTCTAGTCCCTGCATACGTTCGATTAGTAGATTGGTGATGTCTGCTCTTTATAAATCCCTAAAACAGTCCCCAAAAAATGTCTTTTTTTCTGGTCTGAATAAAAAATTAAAAAATCAGCTCACGCTTTGTGCTTACATAATTTGGTTAGTGAGATATGATCGGTATTAATAAATTCCTACAAACACGCCTTAGAATGCCCCTCTTCAGGTCTGAATATCAAAAACGTTTAGCTCCCGGTTAGCGCTCGCAATATTTGATTAGTTAGATGATGATATTCTTTATTTTGTCTCATTAATTTCCTCACCACAAGGAAGCAACAGTCAATCAGCGTGCCACTAGATAGATTCCTATATGATTGCACTCTGCACAGGGAACCTATGCACATTATTTAAAACTTGATTATCCCATTACAACAAGATTTTCATCAAAATAAAGGTCAATAATAGATTCAGGTCTTGAAAATGAATAAAATCTCATTCTGTCAATCATCACCACCTCCCGACACATAATGCCCAAAATGCAAATATCCTTTAAATTGTGTTCGAGATGACTTGCTGTTTGTTTAGGAGGAGCGAGCAAAAGAAAAAAAATCTGATGGATCTTTAGACGGATTTGACGTACATATATCAAGGCACAAACATAACTAGGGAACGTCCTTAAGGGTGCCATTTTGATTTGATTTGATTTTGATTTATTGTTTTCTTCTGCATCCATGGAACATTCGTATAATACATTTTCCATAACATAATTACCATAATATGTTAACATTTTTGGCATGAATCATAAATAAAGTGTACTAAAAAAAAATTATTATACGATATGCACAATTTGCAGGAGAAGGATTGTCATCATAAGCAGATTGCTTGAAGAAAAATGACAATCCCAAACTAAAATGAATTAAATTAATTAATACATTTATAAAGCAGAATGGGCATATATTTTTAAATACGAAACACCAATTCATGCAATATTTTTAGTATGAAGATGAAGATGATAAAGGTGAGGGTGACGGTAATATGATGATGATGATGATGATTATGATGATCAAGGCCATGGAGATGATGGTGGTCATGATGGAGATATTGGTAATGACTAAATCGAAGGAGGAATGAAATGAAACGATAAAAAGGACACAACGACACAGAAATTTTACTTTAAATATTCTGATAATAACATAGATTTAACGTTTGCCTTAAATGAGTGAAGAGACGAAGATTGTTTTACAGACTCTGGTAGAGAGTTCCACAAATCTGGACCATGGTGTCTTATGGATCTCTGCGCAATAAAGCAATATGGGGTTGATTAAATGGAAATTTGAAGAGTTACGGGTAAGGTATGAATGATTAGATGTATTCAGAGTATAAAAATTGTGGAATGAAGGTGGGAGCATGTTATTTACGTACTTAAACATAAGTAGTAAACTTTGAAGTGAATTTATGTCAAATACTGTTAGAGTCTTTAGTTTATGGAATAATGGATTTGTTTGTGATAAATATTGGGAATCAGTACAGATTCGAATTGCTTTTTTTTGTAATAAGTATATTGTATTAATTTCAGTTTTTGCACATGTTGCCCAAACTATGTTACAATACGATATATAAGGTAATATTAATGAATTGTATAGTATGATAAGAGTTGTATGTGGAATTATGTTTTTCATTTTGTAAAGTTATACAACGTACATGTTCATTCCAATTTAAATTTTCATCTATTGTGACACCTAAAAACTTTGTTTCTCTTTTCCTTTTGAGAGGAATATTATCTATGTTTATATTGAAAGGAAATTCGTTACCATGTGAGTGTGCATACTTGAAATATATAAAGTTTGTTTTATCTATATTGAGTGAAAGCTTATTACACTTAAACCACAAAGATAGTTTTGGAAATTCACGGTTAATTATATCTACTAAAGTTTCTAAGCTATTATGTGAACAAAAAATGTTGGTGTCATCTGCAAATAATACATATGATAACAAAGGTGTTACAGTAGTCAAATCATTGATATATATTAAAAAAAAACAAGGGGCCTAGGATTGATCCTTGTGGAACTCCGCATTGTATTAACTGAAAATCAGAAGGAAAATTATTGTAAATTACATATTGTTTTTTATTGGACAAATAACTTTTAAACCATGATAGTGTAATTCCGCGAATTCCATAATTTTCAAGTTTTTTAAGTAATATCTGGTGGTCAAGAGTGTCAAAGGCTTTGCTTAAGTCCATGAATACTCCTATTATATGTTCTTTTTTTGCCATTACAATTGTAATTTTATCGTATATTTGTATTAAAGCCTGATCAGTCGAATGTCATTTCCTGAATCCATATTGGTTTGAATTTAGAAAATGAAAAGTATCTAGAAACGTATAAAGTCTATTGTAAATAATCTTCTCTAATATTTTGGAAATGCTGGGAAGAATAGAAATAGGCCTGTAATTTGTTATTTCATGCGGATTGTCTTTTTTTAAAACAGGATTTACCTTTGCAATTTTTAGGGAATCAGGACATATTCCGGTGCTAATCGATAGATTAAAAATATGACACAAAGGAGAGGCAATATAGTGTATGATCTGCTTAAGAAGGAAAGTACTAATTATATCATTCCCCTGTGATTTCTTGATTTGAGATTTTTTATTATTTCAATTAATTCCTGAACATTTGTTGGGTTAAAGAATAAAGAAGAGTTAATGGGTGTGGGAAGAAATTTTTTTTTTAATTTTCATCAGGTTTGTCAAGTTTGTTTGCCAATGAGGGTCCTAAGTTAACAAAAAAGGAATTAAAGGTATCAGCTACATCTTCTGAATTTATCGCAACGTCATGAACTGTGAAATTATCTTTGGGTAATATTTTGGGTTTCTTGCCAATCAAATCATTTATAATCTCCCATGTGGCTTTCATGTTTGATTTAACTTTGTAAAGCTTCTCGGAATAAAATAATTTGCGAGAAGCTCGAATTGTATTGATTAGTCTATTTCTATAAGTTTTATATTTGTTTTTGTTTTGAATAGAAGGGTTCTTTAAAAATGCCTTGTAAAGTTTATATCGGGTATGTATGGATCTTAAAATTGCTTTAGAAATCCGTGGTATTTTTGCCTTCTTTCTTTTGACCTGTGATATCAGAGGAATTTTTTTTTCGTAATATGTCTGCAATTTATTGTTAAAATTTGTGTATGCAATGTTTGAATTAGACTCATGGAATACATCCATCCATTCTTCAATTGCAAGATCCCTTTTGAACGATGCAATGTTATCAGGAGATTCTTTTCTATACATTGCCGATCTGAGCATATTTTCTTTTGGAATATCATTATCGCAAAATTTAAAAACCGGCAAATGATCCGATATATCAGATATTAACAATCCGCTCGTAATATCTCTGTTTAATACATTTGAAAAAATGTTGTCGATAAGTGTTAATGAAAGGCTATCAATTCTGGTCGGTTTATCTATATGGGGATAATAGCCAAATGAATGCATTGTGTGTAGGAATAAATCGTGTTCATTGTTTTGGGATAACAAGTTGATGTTAAAATCACCCATTAAATATATTTGTTTCTCTTCTTTTCTAATAGTATGAAGGCACGTTTCAAGGTCTTCACAAAATAAATTTACTTTTTTCATGAGGGGGTCTATAAATCAATCCAATAATTATATTTTTGCCTTTCGTCTTCATGATTTCTAGGATTAAAAGTTTCACTCTGTTTTAATGATATTTATTTCCTTACTTTGAATTGTAAATGTTCACTGATGTAAAATGCTACACCTCCTCCTCTTTGTTCTTCACGGTCACGCCTAATGAGATTATAGTTTTGCAAACTGAATATGTTAGGTGAAGTATTGTGAAGCCATGTTTCCGTGACACCAATAATGGAAAATTTGAAATTATTTAAAGTAAAAGTAATGATTCCAATGACTCAAAATTTTTGTTCAAACTTCGAGCATTAATATGAAGCAAACTGAATTTATGTTCCATGTCTCTAAATCTAGAAGTAAAATCTTCAGTTGAGTAATAGTTATTATCAGATGATATATTGTTTGTATTGAAAATAGAAAAACTGTCCATGTCATTACTCACGAGGAATATTTGATATTACCAAAAACTTAAGATTATGGGTATGATATGTGATTTGTGTGTAGATTTTCTGTGTCGTAACAGCAAGATGGTGGTAGTAATGGTGATGAGATAAAGAGAGGATGGAGTTTAAAAAAACTAATAAAGGATGAATGTGTAGTCGATTTTGCTGTTTGTGATGATGATGATGATGAAAATGATGACAATGATGATGGAGGTGATGAATGGAGAATTGAAATCCTACAACCGGAATCTGATAATGATTATTCATAATCGAAATGTAATGAACACTCTAATTTCTGAGTATCTCAGCCATGATTTGTATGCGAAGGAACCTTTTAAACACGAAGTACATGTATCAGTGGCACTGTAATAATTTCCCCCCTATGCCCCCCGCGCTTTCAACTTCGCTCCGCCGCCCCTGTTCATCACCAAATACTGTGATGAAGTGTGGCTAAACAAATATTCATGGGGTGACTTTGGTGCGACGTACTGTAAAAAACATAGTTGATATATTGATGCCGTAAACACACACACACAAACATGAGATTTTACTGAAGAGAAATAATAAAAGTCGAATTTTCCGCATGTGGGTCATTTTTAGAAGAAACATCAAAGGTAGATGATTCCGTATTCTTTTTTTTTCTACTGTGATTCTATTAAAAAATGTCAATTTCTGCACATTTATGTGCTAATTAGTCGAAGATTGTACCAAATAGTTCATTTAAGATAAATTACTTTTTACAAAAATTCCGTTAAATTGGTGACAGATAAGCCACTTCAATTGTTAATTTATACAAGTTATATCATAATTGTATGTACACATATATTCAATAAACCCACGAAGTCGATACAGAATTTAAGAAAAAACCCTTGTTGTTTTGCTAACCCCCTCCCCTTCAGATGAACAGTAATACAAAACAGAGTGCCAAAAGTGATGAAATTTCGGGATAACGCTCGGCACAATCATAAGACCGGTACATTCTTGTCTCTTGCCCTGCTCCTCCCCCGGACATCGGACCTCTGCTACGCCTCTGTCAAGCCTTTGTCAAGCTCCCCCTTTATGTGGCAGGCGACTACCTATTACCACTTCCCTGCTATTACTATAATCATTCAGAGCTTAAACAATAATAATAGGAATTAATAAGAAACCCTAACCTGGTTTGTGGCATCCAACGAATGATTGGTTTTTCCATGAAACTGTATTAATTGAGCAGTTTCGGTGATATTTGCACATGTACACTACCGTCATACTGATCGAGCTGTTATACTCAATCCAATCCTAACACTAGAAATCCCCGAGACCAAACTGTTAACATGCCTATTATACTGACGGTTAGACAAATCAAAATAACCATAATTATTGTAATAAAGACTCAGTTGATCCCAAATCCCAAATACCAAGTCAGGTGGGAATTATTCTACCACCCCGCCTCGTGTATGTAGTTATGCTATCACTTTTTCTATGATCAGCGATACAATCGATATTTACGTAATGTGTTATAGGATCCAGTTCGTATTGTATTTTCGGTGAGTGCAGGACAATGACGTAATTGGGGTCGCTGGTATGAAAACTCCTTGTTTTAAGTTGTTGCAATCCTGATTACATGTATATACAATGATTCTTTAAAAAAAAGATCTTCGGCACAAAAAAAAAATCTGCAAGCTGCTCCGAACATATATCATGAATATACACATCGCGCCTCATGAATATTCATTTGGAGATACGGATATGTCTGGAAATAATATGATGGTATTTTTTAAGGCAAGGAGAAGGAAAATAATCAGTAGGCCTAAATGAAAACTACTTCATTATTTGATTTTTTTCAAGATATACTAGTATAATGATTTTTAATAAGCACTGAGCATTTAAGAGAACTTTGTTCACATACGGCGAAAACAGAAGCAAGTGAATTTTTCATGAACCCTTTTTCCGCATGCATGGATTTCCGTTAGATATTCAGAACAAAACAAGTGATTTCGCAGATTGGACCGCTCCACTTGGCCTGTATTTTTAGGGGCTAGACCCGGTCTCCCCTACACACTGTCTTTATTTTCTCGGTGTTTAAAGAAATGAGTACACGTATACGATTGTGTGCCCGTGTTGTATGTGCGCGTGTGTGGGTATTATTTAGGAGGCTAGACATGGTATAAGGGCAAACTGTCTAAAAGGCTGCGAGTGAGTAAAGTCGAGAAAGCAAAACATGGCATTCTTTATTAAAAAAAAAAAATATTTTGTGTAAAATTTCACCCGTTATTCAGGGAAAATATGAATTACATTAAGTCTTTCCTTTCCTTTTCTCTCCTCTTCAATTTTTTTCCTTAGTCCTGAAAAGTTTTGGAATCCATGGCCATCCATCTCTTTGTCAGTTGGTCATGTACATTTAATATGTATATAAATCACAATTTGATGTCCCTTCCCTGGCTACTCCCCCTATTTTTAAATGATTCAGAAAATAATGATTCGAATTATATCGCCTAAAATGAGTTTACACAGATGTAAACAATTATAATTTCATTATCACGTTGTTGAATTTTTACTATAAGTAATTGTTTATTCTTCTCTGAGTAGCAACAAATATATATTATAATACACTTTGCAATGAGATAAATAAAACTATTCAGGTTCAATCTAACCGTTTTATTAATTAATTTAATTTTACTCTGATGAGTGTAAGTCGGAAGGATTAAATGTGTCCCTTTCCCTTTGTTTGTTTTTGTATGTGCTTTTGATTAGTGTTATTGCATTATGTGTACATTTATTCATTTAGTCACTAAGTTTATTACATATATACTACACTGTACAATCAATCCCAACCTACTTTTTAATCATGTTCACTCTCTGCTCGTTTAAAAACAAATAAAAAAATCGATATGATTTAATATAAACTTACCTGTCTAGACCAGAGGCGTTGATCCTTGGGGGCATGGGCGGAAATCCCAGGGGGGACAGGGGGGACGTGTCCCCCCTACTCAAAATAGTAGGGGGGACACAATATCAATTGTCCCCCCTACTATTTTTGGTCTTTAATGATGGTAAGAAATACATCATTCTAGATCGAAATAAAACATGTATTTTGGGACGAGATGACCTTACTTTTGGGATGATAAACTTTTTTTGCTTGTCAAATTTTCCCGCCCCTTGTCCCCGTAGGCGGACCAGGGGGCCGAGGCCCCCCCCCCCCCCCCCCCCCTCTTGGCGGAGCAAAACAAAGAAAAAAAGGGAAAGAAAGAAGGAATAGGGGGAAAAGAGAGGAGAAAAAAAAGAAAAGGACGACGAGTGCATAAAATGAAATGAGAAGACGACTTGGAAAATAAAAATAATCTTTCGTGCCACTATATAGAATTTTCGCTCGCGCTTCGCGCTAGCATTGCCTGTTAGATGACTTACATATCTTGTTCAATATGGAGCTCGAATGTCAAGTTTAGAAGTCAATATACAAAACATATTTCACCTCGGAAATCGAACTTTCATTATTTTGTGTGATTTACAAATTGATTTTTAAAAAGTGCTCTGTAAAAATGTCAGTTTTATGGTCTGAATATTTGCTGCTTGCGCTGCGCGCTCGCAAATTTTGATTTATCAGGTACCTATTATTTTTCACAGAAGTTTTCAAAATATCCCTTTTCAGGTCTGATTGTTGAGACGTATCAGCTAGCGCGCTGCACGCTTGCATTTTGATTGGCGAGTTATATATGTTTTAATATTGATTATACAACAAACTACTTAAAATCCACTTTTCATGACAGTTTATCAAAATTTTTAGCTCGCGATTTGCGCTCGCATTAATGGTTAAAAATATATTAACTGATGCATCCTATTCATAATTACAAAAGTAAAATGTCCAGTTTTTATGCCATAATATCAGATTTCGCCCCCTCATTAGGCATTAATTAATATGATATTAATTTAATAATCGAATTGTCCCTTTTGTTTCATCTCGCTTAGCAAGAGGAATAGGAAGATAGTCATCATTTTCATATGATGACATGTCGTAAGGATGTCCCGGTCCTATGTCAAAGCTCAGAGTAATAATAATGAAAATATCAGCTCTTTTTTAAGTGCGATCCACATCCACCTTACAATTTTTCTACAAAGTGCTTGAAATATAAAGCTGAAATTGAATCTTTTTTCAGATCGGAATATCAAAATTTCATGATTTTCATGATTAAAGATGTATTTAGAATGCCTAGATTCTAGGTCTAAATATGAAACGCGCACGCATATGTTTATTCAGATACTTAACTTGTTCTCTATTTATATCATTATCCAGTTTCAGATCGCAATATCAACAATTTTCTGCTCGCGCTTTGTGCTCGCATTATTAATGTAGGAAGACCCCATATTACTCATCCTTTTTATGATTTACAAAACATGAACAGAGTGGCCCATTTTTAGGTCTAAATCTCGATTTTTTTTTTCTGCTCGCGCTTCCCGCTCTCATCAATTATTAAATTATATAGCTATCCTGTTCACGATTACGAAAACTGATTAAAATTGTCCATTCCTTCTTTAGAAAGTTCAAAAATTTTCAGCTCGCGCTTCGCACTCGCATTTTTCTATTGTTGAAATATGTAACGCCTTCATGGCTAAGTGCAAGCAGTCCTTAACAGTTACCTTTTCAACAGGTACCAGTTCAAAACGTATATAAACATTTTATGCTCGCGCTTTGCGCTAGCATTATTAATACTCATCCTTTTCATGATTTACAAAACATGAATAGAGTGTCTCGTTTAGTAAATATTATAGGACTAAATCTCGAAATTTTCCGCTCGCGCTTCTCGCTCGCATCAATCGTTTACTTATATACCTATTCTGCTTGAGTTACAAAAAGTGCTTAGAATTTCCATTCTTTAGGTGAAAAAGTAAAAAAAAAATGCTCTCGCTTCGCGTTCGCATTGTTTGATAGTTAAATGCTACTTTAACAGGTATCTTTTCCATCAGTTCATTTGTGCTCGCGCTTTGCGTTTGTAGTAATTATTAAGTTGCGTACACATCTTTTTCAGGATAACAAACATTGCCCAGAATGTTCAAATTTTAGGATAAAATACAACAAAAAATCAAAAAATTTGCTTGCGCTTCGAGCTCGCATCATATTAATAAGGATTATGATATTATATATTAATTTATAAGAATAAAGCTAAGAAGTGACTAATGAGGACTACCCCTTCAAAGAAAAAAAAATCATCTTCGAGCTGCCGATCGGGGAAATTATGGCTGAAACAAATTTCCGCCGCCCCCCCCCCCCTATTGGCGAAGGCTGGATCCGCCCCTGTGTCCCTCCTACCTATTGGGAGAGATTTCCGCCCCTGCTTGGGGGGGGGGGTGATTGCCCCACCAATGAAAATATTGGGGGAAGGGGCAAACATATCGTTTTGCCCCCCCCCCCCCGCCCAATTATTTCCGCATGTGCAAAAAAAAATTGTAATGTTACACAGAAATCAGCAAGCGAATTTGAGATAACAACTCGTTCTTTATTTAAAATCGAGCTCAAAATGACCGATTTTGGAATATAAAAATATTTTGCTCGCGCTTGCGCTCGCATCATTGCTGTAGCAAGAAAAGTAAGAAATCTAAACAAAATCATCTAAACATAAAACATGTATGCCCACATTAAATTTCCCGGCTGTTTTCTTAAAAGCAAAAGTTAATGACGATGAAGGCGCTAAGATATTAATTTAAAGAAAACCCAAACCGTGGCGTATACATGGGGGTGCAGGTGCTCCCCTCCCCCCCCCCCCCCACACGAAAAAGGGGGAAATTTAAGGCCAATAAAACAAATCAATAAAAACAAAATAAAAAGAAAAACAAAAAGAAACGGGTGAAATATAGTATACAATGTGTGGACATTGTGTCAAATTGTTCACAAAACTACATGTTCATTCAAGGGGTCCCAGAATTGTCCCACTTATGTTGCACTCCCTCTTTATGTTTGCCCCATTATGCCACTAATTCAAACTTATAATGAAGCCTACTAATGGATAAAATTGTGTTGTAATAAATTATATAAGTGCACGCACACACACACACCCTGCGTTCATAGCTACTGGTGATTACGGAACGCTACATAGACGAGCTCACGAAAAAAAAATACTTTAAATTTTACTGATATCTATATCGTATTGTTATTTTTATGTTTTAGGCAGCCATATGGAATAGGTAAAATGCAAACATTTTCACATGAATGTGTCCAGAACCAAGAAATACAGGCCGAAACAGCGTCCCGGACACGGGACCTGACAACCCCTGAAATACGGGACGTCTGGCCACCCTGATTGGCCGCCCTCGGGAAACGCTGGAAATAATGATCAAGATTAATATTAAGGCTCTATATGTCAGTTCAGTGCAATTGAAGGAACTTGTTCCTGAACGCTTGCAATAGAAAAGCCCCTGACCTATTTTATCGAGACGTATGATGAACAGCTTGAAACTCTGTTGATTATGCCAACTTTGGTGTCCGGTTTTTATTGAAGAGCGGTGGTTTTGAATAATACGATTTCAATTCATGATTTCATGATCTATGATGCCAAAAATATGTAAAATGATGAAGACAAAATCTATAATTTGTACGATAAAAAAAAAGAAAACAGGTTAGTGTTGTGGGATAGAACCAAGGGCTGATTTGACCATCACAGTATTTTTCGTTTAATTGTTACAAAAGTCTAAACTGAAATGTAATAATTAATTTTTAAAAATCAAATTTCTGAGAAACACTAATGAATGTATGTTATTAACTGATTACGAAAGTGATTGCTGACTACTTAATTCATTTTAAATAGAGATGTTAATATTTCAGGCTAGATCCCTTCAACCCATATTCTTGGCACCACATCGAGCGCCCAAGCAAGATGACATAGAAAATGAGCATGATACACACACGTTAATTGGTGACAGCTTAGCTTGTGTGATGTGGGACGAAGAACAGTATCAACTATCATGCGTTAAATTGTTATGTAAAAATGGATTTTCTGTGAAATAGAGAGATTTCGAATATCTCATATACATTTACGACAAGCTTGTTAGTCCTAACCTGGTTTGTGGCATTCGACGAATGCTTGGTAATTCACTGAGTATGTATCAAACGTGCAGATTTGGTAGTGTGTAACAGTATATTTGTACCCGTACACATATGTCATACTAATCAAGCTGCTATATTCAATGACATCCTAACAGTGTTGATATCGCTGACATCAAATAGATGACTGAAATCTGATCGAATATACTGATTGTTGGAGAAATCGTAATTATAATTAGGATAATAAAGAAACAGTTTTTTTCAAACATGATCCACACTCCTTGGAGTAAGACAAAGCTCGCCTGAATATCATTTGAAGAGCTCACTTGCAAAAGGGGTTAGGTCCATTATCATCAAATTTGATTCTTTTGGTCTTAATGTATAGATGTTTAGTAGCTCTATAAGATTATACCTAAGAAAAGCTGAAATTCCCATTAAAAAGTGAACTTAAGTGCCAAATAAAAACCACTTTTTTTTTCTTAAAGGGGTTAGGTCCATTTCAGTTTGGTTGCAAAAGGGGTTAGGTACAAACATAATGTTTTCTCGATAAGAATATTTTTATTTTTAGATACGAAGACAGGTAGCCTATACCCAACTTTTGGTTCTCATGGTAGGGTATCATGGAAATTCTGTTTCGCGTAGAATACTGCAATATGGGAGAATAAAAACAAATTATTTCCTTGGAGTGGACCTAACCGTTTTTGCAACCAAACTCTTCTAAAGAGCTTATTTGTCCAAAGGTCCACTTTCATAAATGTTATTGTTTTATGTCTCAAAACCTCTAAATTTATAGTCGCACTGATGATACAAAAAAAATATAAAAATTCACATGAAAACGTGAATAAATAGGCAATAAAAAATACTTTTTTAATTAAAAGAGATTCGAATCTTTTCAGATTGCTTGCAAAGGGGTTAGGTCCACAATGATATTTTTTTAATATATAGAAACAAATGAAGACAGGTAGATTTACCAAATCTTATGTTCACATGATAGGGTAGTACATCCTCACAAATTAATTTCTCAAAGGAATATTGCAGTAGGTGAGAAAAAAAAAACATGTTTTTTCTCGGAATGGTCCCATTCATCGGCATTCATTCATCTGCCGATTCATCGGCAGATGTATACATCGCAGAAGCAGAAGGTCAATCAACTCATTCGTCCATCAAAGTCAACATACTACAATGACCTGTTCACAGAGAATGCAAAAGACCAGATACGTTTTTTCAGTATTGCTGATAAAGTCCTTCATCGCAAGAGCAAGTCTCCTCTCCCAAAGCACCAGTCAAAGGAACAGCTGTCCAAAGAATTTTGTAAGTTTTTTATGAAAAGATCTCAAACATCCACCAAGGATGCCAGATTGCTGATGACCTAAGCCTTCCTTCTGTTGGAATACTGTCATCACCTAGTAACTTGTCGGTTTTCGAAGAAGTAACAGAGGATGAGGTACGACGCATTGTATTATCTTCACCACCAAAATCATGTGATCTTGATCCGATCCCAACTATGTTGCTCAAATCCTGGTCTCCTACTGTGATCCCTATTGTGACATCAATCATTAATACCTCTCTACAATCCGGAGAAGTCCCAGAAGTTTGAAAGTTGCACAAGTTAATCCAGTGCTGAAGAAGTCAAAACTTGATCCCGAGAACATGAGCAACTATCGCCCGATCTCCAAACTCTTCTTGATCAAGACACTGGAGCGCGTCGTGATGAACCAGTTGAGTTCCTACATCACAGATAATTATCTCCATGATACATTCCAGTCTGCCTATCGTGCTAATCATAGTGTTGAGACTGCAATCCTCAGAGTCCAGAATGATCTACTTTACGGTATGGATCAAAATAAGATATCGCTTCTAGTCCTACTGGACCTTTCAGCAGTATTCGACACTGTCGACCATGATATTCTTCTCCATCGACTTAGTGACCTATATGGAATCAGCGGAGGCGCACTACAGTGGTTTCGATCGTACCTGACAGGAAGGACGAGCTATGTTTCCGTTGACGGTGCCAGATCCGACTCATCAACGCTGAAGTATGGCGTTCCTCAAGGCTCTGTCCTCGGCCCGCAGTTGTTCAGCATGTACACTTCGCCCATATCTCACATCATCAAGAGGCATGGACTCCAGTACCATCGATATGCAGATGATACACAGATTAACTGTACCGTCAATTCAGCTCAAACTGAGGTCAATTTAGGACTTCAGCGCATTTAATCCTGTGTAGCTGACCTCCAGGAATGGCTGTCTAATAACTATATCAAGATGAATGAGGACAAGACGGGATTCCTTGTTGTGGGATCTCGTCAACAACGAGCCAGAGTTACAATAAACCATCTAAGAATTGGCAACTCTTTAATCAAGCCTTCTGATCAAGTGAGAAACTTTAGAGTGGTGTTCGATTCCTCACTTACAATGGAGCAGCATGTCACAGGCACTTCCAAGGCTGTCTGTATCTCTATCCGTAATCTTGGAGGGATCCGCAAGCATGTAACTAAGAAAGTTGCTGATATCCTTGTTCATGCCTTTGTAACAACCCGACCGGATATTTGCAACTCGATTTTGACTGGTTTGACTCAAAATCAACTGCACATACTTCAGCGTCTGCAGAGCATGGCAGCACGTCTTGTGTCACTTCAAAAAGAGAGTCCACATTACTCCAATTCTGCGCGACCTACATTGGCTTCCTGTCAACTAGAGAATAGCCTATAAACTTTGGGGGCCTTGTATTCAATGCGCTTAACGATAAATCTCCACCCTGCATATCAGAGCTTTTATCTCGGCATAGACCAACACGCAGTCCTAGATCAGCAGATCAAGCATTGCTGACACAATCTCTCAGCCACACAACCTGGGGTGAAAGAGCCTTCTATACCTCTGGACCAAAGCTGTGGAATAGCCTTCCCCAATTTATCAGGAGAGCGAGGACCCAATCAAATTTTGAGTCTTACCTGAAGACATTTCTGTTCCCCACTCCAACATTATTGCAAGAATAACTCAATTGTAGCATTGCTAGGACAGTACTTGAACTGAATGATGATCCTAAGCACTGTTTGAAGACATTGAAATTTGTTAGATATTTCCTATTTTTAAGCAAGCGCCATGAGCGCCCAGCTGAGGCGGATACCGGCGCTTTACAAGAGCCCATCATCATCACCACCATCACCATTGAGTATATGAATGTAAAAAATGCCCAAGTGCATATGACGTCATTTTGAGAAAATCGATAAAAAATTGACCTTTTTTTGGGGGGGGGGGGTAATTAAAGTATATTTGACCAAAAGACATCAGAGAACATCATAAAAGGATTTATGTGTACATTTTAAATAAGATTAATATTCACGTTACTTGTGGGTATTTTGTCTGGTGGACTTGGGTCGTTTATATAATTATATGGACTTGGGTCATTATTATATTCATATACATGGTATACATCTGTAGTACTGAATGTTTAAAAATGATACACACGAGATTCGTTTTATATATCAGACAAAAAGTGCCCCTTATCGTTGTGTATTTTAGGTTTCTTTCAGAGCTGATGTGTTTTGGGATGAGCGAGCGGGTGGGTTTGTGTGTTAAATGTGAGGACATGTGTATGTGTTGCAAATGCAAAAAAAAAACAGAGTTTGCAAAGTGACGTATCATTCATGTTTTAGAGTTCCCTCTTCCTCCATGACACAAAAAAGTTTTAAGCACACAAACAACAGTTCAAGAATGGCGGGGGGGGGGGGGGAGGAGTGGGTATGATCACTCCCTTTAATATTTTTTTTTATTGTATAGAAATACAAGAAATATAGAGGATGTCCTCACTTAAGCTCAGATTGGGGGTGTAAACGGAATGACAACTTTTCCTTAGCAAGGACCTTTATTCCATGCTTGCCAGAGCTTTTGAGGATAAAATGCATTTATAAAAGGGGAAGAATTTTTCATTTTATTGCTTGCCAGTGAAGGGGGGGGGGGGTCAATAATAACTCAATAAAACTTTATTTTTGTTTTTGAGCAAATTTTATAAGAAAACATCAGGCCTTCCTTCGCCCCTGGATGCCTTACACCCAGATACGCACATCAGCAAAGGATTTTTTTGTTCTTTTTACAAGGAGCTATTTTTGTATATTGACTCACATCCACCCAAACACCCCTCACACACAATCTGAGACACACACAGGGTATTATTATACCCAAATGAAAAAAAAAAACAGAAATATTTACAGTTGAACTTCAACTTCTTCCTTTTTGACCCTTTTATACCAGGTTTAAAATAAAATAATCTAATAATTGTAATCAATATTGATAATACTCATCTCCTCATGTAGAAATGAAATAAAGTTAAATATTCAGATGAATACTTTTAATCCGTCACAACGATTCAACAACATCTCTTTGTCAAATCACAAATTGATATAGGCAATAGTGCATGCACAGTGTGGAATGTAATGAGAGAGGGCGCTATGATATAAATGTAAGACAAGCCGAAATCCTGGACTTTGGCTTTTCTTACATTCATACCAGCTTTTTCCCCTTTTATTTAAGGCATTTCTGAGATGATTTCAGATTCATCAGTTATACACAAGATGAGTCATTGTATAAGGAACAATTTCCCACATTAAACTCAATATCGCAAAAAAAAAAGAATGACATATATTGAGATACATTTTTTTCTTTTTATAAACTATATAGGCGCAATCACACACACATTCTGCGTTTATACCTACTGTTGAGTACGGAACACAGCATACATGTACAAAGGTTGCAGGAAAAAAATCATACAAATATAATATTTTAAGAATTACAAAATTCTTGACAGTGAGTTCAAGTAAAATATATGAATATTCTCACATGAATGTATTCAAAATTGTGAAATACAGGACAAAACGGTGTCCCGGACAGGGTCGTATGGGACGCGGGTCAAATCTGTAAAATACGGGAATATCCCTTGAAATACCTGGTCACCCCGATTGGCCATTTCGGGAAACGCTATCAGTGATCGAGAGTGGCATTAAGCCTCTAGAGTTCAGTTTATGAGAGCGAAGTTAACTTAGTCGGTAAAGTGTCTGCCCGTCGAACCAAAGATCGTGGGTTCGAGTCCACCCAGGGGCCCGGGCAGATGACTGAAGCCAGTGCGTTCTGATTAAACGTCTCTCCCCTGTTAAATAAATGCAGGCTATGTTCCAGCGGATAGGACATTAAATGGAGGTACCGTGTAGAGGAGAGTCACCACCTTTGCACGTTAGGAACCAACTGCACTATTCGAATAAGAATAGGGGGAAACCCCGTATAGTGGTCCACCTGCATTCCCCAACCAGTTAGATCGGGAGAAGAGAACTGCGGCGCAGTTCTGTGTGCGCGCACCCAGATTGGCTGGTTCCTCCAAAAAATGCGCATTTTAATGTCTTTGACAGATACACGGGGCTATACAAATGCTGCCCATCATCGTCAGTGCAACTGGAGGAACTTTTTCCTAAACGATTGCAATGGATAATATCCGGGCCTATTTTCTCGGGACATGGGCTGGCCAGCTACCAAACACTATTAATCATGCCAACTCCGGTATCCGGTTTAGTTGAAGAGTGGCGGTTTTAGCTCATACGATCGTAAATCATGACCTCATGATCTATGATCTAACAAATATAAGACAATTAAAAAATTTAAATAAATATCCGAGATCCCCAAAAGAAAGATCTCAGTGTAGCCGCATAGCACCAATAGCTGATTTGACACTCAAAGTCCCCCCCCCCCCTTTTTTTTTTAATAAATCTGAACTGATAAGTAATGATAGATTTCACGAAATCAAATTTGTGAGAAAAGAAATCACCGAAAACAAGTGTAATCCAGCATACTCAATGGGTTGATGATATTGGAGTGATTGAAATGTATATATATACATTATATATATATACATATACAGTGCCGGCCGCAGGAAACGTCACGCCCGAGCACGCAAACACCCTAGGGGGCTTTTGCGTCTAACCGAGGGTATTCAAGGGGTGCAGACGAGGGCGTTTTCCCGGGCCCGCAGTTTCCTGCGTGCTATATAATATTGGCCGTGCCCGCACTTATCCTTGGGTGCCCTAGGGTACGTACATTGCATTATGTTTACATGTGCATGTACTTCGGTTATCTTGTGATAGACCATTATGTTTTTAAACTAGCGTGATCGGAATCTATTGTCGATTATTATTTTTTTGTAGATGTTATTTTTTTTTTATTATTCTGTTTTCCCTTATTCCCTTTCACTTTCTTCCTTCATGTTTTATTCTGTCTTTGTTTCTTTCAAATAATGAAGGAATTCTTTTTATTTCTTTCTCTTTTCCTCAATTTTTCTTACTTTTCTCTCCTTATGTTTTTTCTTTCACACATTTATTCATCTTCCCTTCCTTTATTTTAATTCTTTCTTTCTTTATTCATTACAAGTAATGACGGAAACCGTTCTCTCTTTTATTCAAACTTTTTTCCTTTTAATTTTTCCTTATTTTTTTCTTTCGTCTCAATTCATTTCTTGTTTCCTCATTATTTTCTCTTTTCTTTCTTCCGCTCACCCACCCTTCCCCTTTCTTAATATATTTTGTTAACAAGTCTAACATTGTGTAGCCTTTTTGTTGATTTTTTGGCCTGGCTCGGTCGATCCGATGGTACATAGTGCTTTGTCGATTGTCCCGTATTTAATTTTGTGAAATCTGGTCACCCTGGCTGGAACATCGAATTTATTGTATTTTATTTACCGCAATGAATCTAATCAATTAATCTAATTTGATGCATTAGGTAAACTTTTTTTCCTTACGCCTTACGTGGGAGGCATACATGATCATACAAACTTGTTTTTAAAAAATAGGACACAATTGTGATTTAATATCATGGAGATCAATTCTCTATCTTTTGGGATATTTTTTTCCATACGCACCCTATTCCTCTCCCTTCAGCGTAAACAATACACCTAATCCCATCTCCTTATTGTAAACAGTGTAAGAACTAGAAAACATTTGAAACATTCTTCCCTGAGTTTAACGGGGTGCACAGGGTGGAATCCGGAAAGAAGAAAGAAAGGGATATCAACAAAAAAATAATTAAAATAGATAAAAGGCATTAATAAGCAGACTTGATTTTTTTTGTAAATCAAAATTGACAAGTTATTAACAGAGTGAATGTTAACAAACATTAATGACCAACTTAAAATAAAACAGAATTATGAATATCAAGGGCATTTGCGAATTCTCATTATGTTAAAACAAA
The DNA here is from genome assembly GCF_037042905.1 of Lytechinus pictus. Classification (NCBI taxonomy): domain Eukaryota; kingdom Metazoa; phylum Echinodermata; class Echinoidea; order Temnopleuroida; family Toxopneustidae; genus Lytechinus; species Lytechinus pictus. The sequence goes on from NW_026974141.1 coordinate 6,668,776, forward strand.
CGTGCGGTCAATATTGGGATCGTCAATTCGTTGACATGGTTGATACAACCCTAATAAAGGGAATGAAAGGTGAAAACGAATACTAGTATGACCAAGATCATACAAAGTAGACGTGCAAAAAGCAAACACCAGCAAAACTGGTTGTGCTCATCGATTTTTTATTTGGTTCTTTTGTTATTGTCAACAGTCTGGTAGAGTCTTGCTCCCCGCCCACACATTTGATCTCCTTTGATCACATCCGCTTCCCAATTTATGACAGGATGTTCATAGAAATGAGGAGGGGGGATTAATTTGTTGATACGCTAACAACAATAAATGAGGATGTTCTTTTCATTTCGGTTCAAATCGGGTCTCTAAAACCCTCACCCTATAAAAAATATAAATTTACCTAAATGCAATAGATGTAACAGATTTATCTATTTGCTAAAACATCTGATTACATTACCTGCTCTCTATTGCGGTTTTTAAGTTACATTGGTAGATATTCGAATTGGGAAGAGATGAAAATGGTGGAAATAATAAAGGAGAAGAAGGAAGAGGAGGATGAGAAAAATGAAGAGGGGTTGCAGCTTCATAGTGAGAACAACCACATATATTTCGCGCAATTTTATATGAAATTATAGATGGGATTAAAACGAATATTAATATCCCTGATACACCTACATGATGATAATAACACGAATAATTGACGTCGAAGTAAAGATTAAACTATCATATTTACGAACTGCGGTTTTATATTGTTAGATTTGTCGGACATCAATTAAAGTTATAAACATTGTTTATTTATTAATTTTTTTTCAGTAAAGCAAGATTTTCCTTCGAAATATATTTTGTTATATGAATTGGAAATGATAAAACCAAGTCACAACTTGGTATAATACAGAATTCAGTGTTATATGGCAGCTAAAAACAATAATACATGACATTTCCAAAGCGCACTTTCCATCTTGATTGGATGCTCAATGCGCTCCAGAGCAAAGCAGCAAAAGCTATTTACATAATGTAACTATTAAAAAAAATTCTAGCACATTTAGCTTCAATGTTTAAACACATACCCAAGTAAAAGTATGTTTTCGAAAGCTACTATGACGTAGTGTGTGGAATGGGTACTTAACGAGTTAATTATCACTTGCCGACAAAGCAAGAATGGAGCTATACAAACCATTCTTTTGTTAAGAGTTTTGGTGGGTGCTCACGCAAACGCTAACTATCAAATCTAACAATTCTTTTCGGGGAACAACGGAATTAGTCAAGCCAAGTTAAAGAATGAAAGCCCCGTCCCGGTTCACCTCTATAAAGTCGAAAATCCTTTTAATCATCACGTGTGAGCATTACTGAGTAAAACAAGTTTCATAACTAAGTACCGCAGAACTACATGGTATCCATATTACCATGAAACAATAAGCCCCCTCTATTTTCTCTTTCTCCCCTTTCCCCTTTTTTTCTTCGCTCCCTTCTGCTTCTCTCACTTTTTCTATTTTCCTTCTCATTTTCCCTCCATCCCTTCCTATTTGCCTTTTTCTTTAATTTTTCTTTCTTGACTAAATGAGCGGATGTTAATTCGGGACAAGTTTTTAATTGATGCAACGAGAGCAGGAGATTGTGAGCAAGGTGAGATAAAATAATTACAAGATTGAGCGCAAGAATGTGTAATACTTGTCATCAGCGTAAAAATGGGCAGATGCGAGTTACTAACGTATTTTCTGATATGAAAAACTGGACAATTTTATTATGTCTCCCTTCTTCATTTCATTTAATATCCCTCCTTATCATTCTCTCTTTCTCATTCTGTCCTTCCTTTTCTTCCTTTGACTCTTCTCCCCTTCGATTTTCAATCTATTTTCCTTTTCCCTATTTTCTTTCTGTCTCACCTTCCCTTTTTTTATCCCCTCTGTTTTCTTCTCGATTTTCACCTTTTCCTTATTTCTTTTCTTTACCCCCTCTCCCTCTTTCTCCTCTTCCCCCCCCCCCCTATTTTCTCTTTCTCCCCTTTCCCCTTCTCTCACTTTTTTCTCTTTTTTATCTCTTTCCTTCTCGTCTTCAATCCATCCCTTCATATTCGCCTTTTCTTTCATTTTTGGTTTCTTTTCCCTTTTATCTGCATCTCGTAGATCCGCGCCTGAAACGCATGTCAGGGTATATAAAAAGGATGACCATGCAGGGAAACAATAGAGTAAATAGTTATAGGACGACCTCCGAAATGTAAGGTCAACATCGACAAATACCTGCTCCTTTGTCAGAAACTCATTTACAATCACGACTAACCATGTGAGTGAATGAAATAACGGACACCACGGAAAGAATATTAATATATAGGAAAGGACCCTTTATGCTGGTCCCAGTGTGTAATCGAACACAATAAGTAATTCGGTGAAAAAGCCTAAAATCCCAGTTATCAACCCCAAACTTTGTAATTTTCATAACAGATTTTATCCACGATAAATATTCGAAAACTTATGCTTGATATGAGATAAAAATCACATGCAGTCTTGAATGTGTCAAATCGGTCCTCTTCTTTCGACCAAGAATGCACGGCCGAACATCCTACAGAAACACCCTAGGATAGAGGCGGGACTACCCTCGGGCGCTCCCCTAGGGCACTCATGTCCTAGGGGAGCGGACGCGGGCGTCTTCCCTCGTCCGCTCCCCTCAAATGTCCGCTACGGGCTACCGCGTTCGCCCTAGGGGGCACTGTGACGTTTCCCGCGGCCGGCACTGTATATATATATATATATATATATATATATATATATATTGTTATTCCCACCGATGCTCGGTCTTTTTTTTATTTAATACTTTAATGGTATTATCTGATTACGAAAGCGAGTAGTCACTTCTTAATTATTTTAATTGTTTTCAACAAGAGTGAATAATCCAGATTAGCCCCCTCAACCCATTATCTTGGCACTCCCATGGATGAACCGAGAAGAGATGATATAGAAAATGAGCGTGAGACACAAACGCCAATTGGTGACAACTTAGCTGGTGATATGAGACGAAGGACAATGAATATTACGGGGTAAAGTTTTTTTTTTTTTTTTTTATGAACAAAGATTTTATGTGAAATTACGACATTACGTGTATCGTGTATAAATTTACGACAAGCTGGTAAGTCCTAACCTGGTTTGTGACATCCGACGAATGTTTGGTATTTCACTGAGTATGTTTCAAACGTGCAGATTCGATAGTGTGTAACGTATTTTTTTTTGTTCCCGTACACTTCCGTCATACTGATCGAGCTGCTATATTCAATGACATCCTAACAGTGTTAACATCACTGAGACCAAACAGATGACAGAAATTTGACGAATATACTGCTGGTCAGACAAATCATAACCATAATAATAATCAGCAATGAACAGTTTAATTCAAGTGTTACCCATATCACTTACGGCAAGACAAACAAAGACTGCCAATAAAACAGATAAATAACAAAATCCAGGCTATACTTGCACAATCGGCACATGATGTATTATCTTTTTACGAACAACTCTTGATAACATCAAATGAGATATCCACATGACCAACACGTTATAAGATGTTCTTTAATCAGCATGGCGTAATCCGTATTTGCAGTTGTTTCCGCTAAATCTAACGGGCTTGGGATGTAAACACTGAAATTTTAATCGACAGTTGTAATATACTTATAGTTGATGCCACAAAGGAACTGAATTGAGAGTAGCATCTAGGACCCCTCATACATAAGCATGATAAGTGTCGGGTTGGTAGCAGCCAGGAGTTCATTATCAATGTGTTGCAAACGATCTAAGGCCTATTATTGTGTGTCTACACTTGAAACAAGTCACCAGACTTCTCGTGTGAACATATTTCATTGTTCTTGCACCATGTTGCAGGGTTTTGTTATAATGAATATTTCTAGTCCAGTGGTCAAGGCGGTCAATATTCACTTGTGGTGTTTCGAATACAATTTGCAGGACTAATGCCGGCGTCAGTGTTTTTTTGTTTATTTTTCTCTCTCTCTTTGCTTCTTTGTGTGTTGTTATGTGTTATAGTGCGTGGTTGTATTCATGGGGGGGGGGGTGTTACTCATAAGTCGAGCCGCCTCTAACGGTGGCTTCAGTCCGGCCTCTTTCGACAGTTGTGTACCACCACCCTAAAAGTTTAAACACGGGGTATTGCAGATTCTGGCCGAGATGTGACGGTAAGAATGGATAATGCCCATGCGCCAATCCCAACAGTCAATGCTGACAACGCCATGTGATGTACATCTTCTGAGAAGGAGGTGCATTGATGCAGACGATACGCTAACTGATTTGCGCCTGCAGCCAAGGCAGGACACTCAAACCGAAAAATGGTTGAAATAAGAAATTATAACTAAAAAACGAATAAGGTTAATAAAGGCTTCGTGAAAGCAAGTTCAAAATGACTTGTGGGGGCGTCATGGTCTAGTTGTTACGACTCACCTCGTTCAATCAGCGGGACGTGGGATCGAATCCCAGCCATAGAGCCATTTCAGCAAGAAATTTGCCCACATTGTGCAGATGTACTCGACTCAGGTGGGGTGAATGGGTACCCCGTATGATTTATTCCTTGGATGCAGCTTTAGCGCCTATATGGCGGCTCAGCTACAGCCGGGGTAATAATATGATACCAAGTGTCAAGTACAGTAGAGTACATGCAATTATAGTAGCTGCGCTGTAATGGACCATGTTATTGTTATTATATTCAATTAGTCTACTTTTATTAGTGTGGCTCTGTTGGGAATATACTACTCATATCAGATGTGGAGTGTTGCCTAAATGCTAGACTGGCGAACGATTTGGTTAACCTGATTTTTGTTCCATTGAATCATATAGTACTATCTCATATAATATAATGTAAGGTATCTGAGAGAGCAGTTGGTACGCGACGGAAGGGCATAGGAACAATCAATGGTAAATTGCACATGCGTAAATCCTAAATTGCCTGAAATCGCAAAATCAATAATCATAATGTTTTGTTTTTAAGTGTTTTGCTTGTTTCTGTTGTTTGTTTTTAAATTACCTTTTTGTAACCATAACGCCTGACCGCACTAAATTTTCGCCCACTTTGCATCTGAATTCTAGTTAGGAACAGGGCCAGAACAGTTTCGACAGATGATCAGAACCGATAAACTTCCCCAATATTAACACCAATAAGGAGAGACTATCAAAAATGATTATCCTCGCTGCATACTCCTGACACTTCTAACCATCTGCACATTTAGGTGTGTACTGTTAATGCATCAGCATTATAAACTTTTTTATACGAACGACATCTGTCAACCTGAGACATTACAAGTTATCATTCCATGGGCACAAATTGCTAAGATTAAAACTTTATATAGTAACTAAGATAGATTAACTAAATCCTTTCCATATAAGGTTGATGTTGTAGATAACGTCATCATGCTTTCCTCATTGGAGTTATATATCAGCTAATGCAAACTGCCTATTGCTGTTTCTTGGTGAAGAATTTCTAGGCGAGTAGCTGATTTTAGTGACAATTGTATGTTCGAAGGATTTAATCATGATTCGATTCATCCGGGAGGAGATTCAGAACAGAGGCCTCGCAAGGATTGTACTAGACTAGGCCCAAATTTAATTTGATTTTACACATGTAGTTTCATGAGCATTTCATTGATTATTCCTAAAGGGACGTGTAACGTATTTACAGACAATTTTATTACTCATACAACATATTCAACATTAGGAAGTGATAAAACATAAATTTGGTCAACCTGGTCAATGGTTAAAGTTTACACGACTAACCTCAATTCCAAGTTTTCTCTGAATCATTATCGAAATTTAAGTCATTGATTGTCTTAACTTCGAGTTAATACACATTGTGAAACGTCAGGGCCTGTGTTCTCGTGAATTAGTTAGAATTTATAACCACCATAGACCTTAGAGTTTAAGGCTCGAAACCTCGACGATCGGGGTGGTCTCTGATCGAGAGTTAGTGCATGCGTGTAAGACACCGTAATTACTTAGAGTTTCGTGTTGTCACGAATAAGAGTGACCTGTTATTTTTTTCAATCACGAAATTCAACGTAATTACACAAACCGAACTGATATAAATTGAAAAAAAATCAGAATGCATTTATATAAATGTGTATGCTAAGAGGATAATTCACACCAGGAACTCGTTTACGAGTGACGTTCCAACCAGTCTCCTTTTTGTTTTGTATGTTGTCATTTTCTTTTTTCAAGGTTGATCATGGTAACGTTATTCTTTTCTCAAAATGATTTGTCTTACCTGGTTTTTGGCATTCAACAAATGCTTGGTATTTCACTGAATGTGTAGTAAACGAGTAGTCTCAATAAGATCGCTATTCAAAGTGTACATTTCCGTTCAAATAATCATAATACGAGATTCAAGTAAATCCTCACAGTAAAGACTATCAATACAACCAAACTGATATTCTAGGGAAAGAATATATTGGTAACTGGAGAAATCGTAGTAATAAGAATTATAATAACCAATAGTCAGTTAAAATCTAATGCTACTCAGTTTTACAAGATGTCGAAAAAAAATGCATGTAACAAATGACACAAAGGACGTTCTTAAAACTGTCACACATTGCATTTTATTGAAACGTGAACTCCAGAAAACGCCAAAATAAAAAAGGGGCATTGATTGGACATATTAAACTGATCTACCATCACTTTGAAATCATTTTTTTTTCTGTTGGCGCACGAACGATAGCTTAGTATCGTGCTAACACATGCCGTCGTTGTAGGCGATCGCAGGAACTCGAGGTGTTCGTGACGAATTGCATCTGACTACGTTAAAAATACGCCTAAAATGCGATCAATCCACGTGGATCATATTTATTTGCGAGTGTGACGAGACTGTTGTTCAACGTTACATGGCTTGATGCAGAAGTTGGCACGACGAAGCCGGTTGGAGGTCGTGCAACACTTGCCAGTGCGATAGCGAGCTATGTAGATCAATTTCACGACTACATTTGATAAAATATAGCCCATGAGACTGTTGCACGACCGATCCAAACACAGCCTACAACGTTTACTACCGCTACCTACTGCTTGCGCATGTATACGGCCATTTATCTGGGTTATATGAAGGGGAATTAAAGATAGGCTTCAGAATGTTCTCAGTGTCCTCGTTTAACTGTTCCGTCTTCTTTGTAGGTCTACCATTATTTCTTCCGCATTTATACTTAACGATGTGAAACTTGACATTGACTCCCGGCCAATTGTTAAATGAGATTTGATATCTCAAATCACTGACATGGACACCTGACCGGTTTCATTCAATCTTTCGAGAAATCGCAATGCCAAAGGTAGTCTAGTTCTAGACGATTTTAAACGAATCTATTTGCACCGCAGGTTCTCGGTTTTGCGCGCACACTCGGCTGGGCGTACGCACGGAATAGAACGTATATATCGGGTGCAAATAGATTCGTTTAAAATCGTCTAGAACTAGACTATGCCAAAGGTCGACTCTCATGGTTACGCGATCGTTCATTCGAATATTGACATTGGTGTGAAATAACCCGTGAAACAAAATGAACAATAAAATGTGAACGCACAACCTCTCACACGATCATATGCTGGAAAATGAGATTTATTCGTACAACGGTATCACTAATCGCTTGTGTTGTACACCATCCTTTCACTTTTTGAAAGCCCTGCAGTGATTTTATGAGATAGATACCAATTGGTACCCGTTGCCGTCTGCCGTGAGAGCAGAAGTTAGGAAATGATCGTAGACTAACTATGAAAGGGATTATATGCGTAGTTTCCATTGTCACGACTTGCGCCACGATTGAAATCGTAGTCTCAATCGTGGATTTATCGTGGTGATCGTATTAGATCTCATCAGATCACGGGGTCAGTCGTGACAATCGTAGCGATCGTAGACAAATTTTGAGCGGTTAAAAAGATTTCTACGATCAACACAATGAGCTGTCAATCGTGATGATCGCATCAAATCGTTCTTGAATGGAAGCGAATGTGACAGATCACAAATAATCGTTGTTTAAAATCGGGGTGATCTTGGTCATCCTGAGACAAGACTGTGTATTCTTCCTTTGATCTACCTCTGGAGAAGGGCAATTAAGGATCCCTCAATATATTTTTTTGAGGGGGGGGGGGGGCGAGGGCGACTTCGCCAAAACAGTTTTATTCATAATCTATATCCTTTCTTTGTTTTGGGAGAGGAAAGGGATTGTTTGCAAACTAAATTTCTGATTTTCAGAATGAATTTTGAAGTTTGCAATTTTTATTTGATTGAGTTTTTTTTGCGGTAGTCGTAGATTTCATTTATTTCTTTATTTTTGGTTTCTTCGGAGGGATGCATTTTCTGTTTATCATTACATATGTCTCCAGTGGCCAGGTTCTCAGAGTAACAGACCAGGTGAGAGGGCCTGTACCTCTGCAAGACTTCATCCAAGAGCTGTGTTGAAAAACTTGTGTAATTCCGGAATGCTACTATTCCTCCAAGAGCCTGGAGGACTGGCCAACATGTTTTCTTTGTCTCATGGACAACCCAAAACTGCCTGACTGCAGATCTCCTCACTCTCTTTGGTTGGTGTTTATCTAGCTGTATCTAGTCTTCTTCACCACTTGAGACAATGTAAGCATACAGTCATCTGTCATCTTCCTATACTCCTGCCATTATGAATGGTTGTAGGTCATAGTATAGATATATGGACTGCTATGAGAGGCATGGTTGTTTCTAGTGGCCGGTGCGGTACCCGCGAGCCGAAAAACACAACCATGTCTCGAATTATCAAAGCAGTCCATATATTATTTATGAACCGAATTATTAGGCCTATCTAGATCTAGACATACGTGGCTCATGATACAAAGTTAGATCTAGATTAGACCTAGACCCAGCATCTCGACGATAAAACAAGTTTAGGCATAATGAACGTTCGTTAGACCGAACGTTACTCATTAGGTCTCGAGACGAATTAGATCTAGATTTATTCTGAGTAGTCCTAGATCTAGTACATGAACTGAATTAGATCTAGATCTCACAATAGGTCTAAGTTTAATTCCCTCCAAAATAGTATAAATCTAGATCTAACAGTTTACGTCAGATCTTTAGAAACGGCTAGAACTAACGTTATATCTAAAACAAGTTAGGCCTAACGTTAAATCTAGATCTTAACCCTTTGCGTGCGGGCCCGTGAAACCGGATACCTCTCCCTGCGGCGGAGCCGTTTTTGTACATTGCTGGTTTTTGGATCTGTGGCGGTGTTTTCCTAATCTATTGCTAATTGCGCCAAACTGAAGTATTTTCAGGATTTTTAGTAAAGTAAAGATGAACGATCAGACATTTTTCTAACTAGAATTAAAGGTCTCGCTTCTCGAATCAACAGAATAGTTAAGAAATTTACGATGAAAAAGTCGTGTTATTTTGTCAAATCTTCGCTTTTTCCCCAAGTCAATAGGCACTGTGTACAAAAATGCGTAAGGGCAATCAGCACGCGCGGACAAGTCGAGTTCGATCGATACCGCTTTGTTGTCTGCTCTGGTGCTTTTTTCATTGCCTATTGTCACGCTACTCATGAATGGTCTCTTTACCCCCTTGTATACAGATCATTTGCAAAGTGTATAATTACGACGATAGTCCGTTTTGGGTGAAATCACAGCATACCAAGTACCTTATTTCCAGAATGAATAAAAAAGGGTGAATATTCCCTTGCAAGTACGACGATGATGCTGCGCAACGAAAGTCCGAAACTATTTTGTGATTTTTGGCTTCTGGGCTTCAAGACGGTGGCCTCAATGTTTCACTAAAAATCGCCTTTATTTTCTTCTTTTCATGAATTATAGCTTGTAATAAAATATAATTTTGTTTCTGAAGATTGCATACCAGTCTTCGATGTGTTATCCTGTTGCAATTTCAAAGAGCGAAGGGGGTAAATGTGACTCAAACAGTGGATCTGTAATACCTCCCAACGCTCTCCCAAGTTGTCTCGTTCTACGTTTCATTTTTCTATCTCCCTTTTCCCTCCAAAATAACCATGCTACCGATTACTGTTCGCCACAATGAGAGAAAGTAAATTATTCTCATCTATAGAATTTGTAGCATCTAAAATTAATTTAGATGCTTTTAATTTAAAAGTGTTTTATTTTGTTCTTTCATTTATTCATTTTCTAACCGTTCTAGATTTTTTCACAACCGAAAACAAAGCAATAAATAAACCATGAAAGATTTGTATACCATTTTGTCTCTATCTTTTAATCGTTCAATTAAATACAGATGCGTTGGAGTCGGTAGGAGGCGTCAGTCCACCCCCCCCCCCCCCCCCCATTCAGCAAACGTATACAAAAACGCGAAGTCCATAAATTTGTGATTTTGAGGGGCCGGATCACTCCCTTCTACATTCAGCTCAACCCCTCCATTATAAAACAACACGCTCAGCGGCCCCTGTTATTTATACATCTTTTTCCAATATTTGCCATGTCTTAAGCTTAAGCAGGTTTGTCAATATAAAATGAGTAATCATTTAATTTTTTAATGTTACTGTCCTAATATGAAAAACAGTATTCCTAAGAGCTTTTTGTATTGCTAAATACGAGAAGCATTCAGTAGGTCATCCTGACGAAATACACTAATCTTCCTTTTATTCAGGGCGTTGGCTTTTTGTCCCCTGCTCTATTTATAAGGAATTTTTTTAGCGGCCGCCATGACTTTCTTTTGTTTGGGGAGTGCCGAGATCAAGAACTGCATGGACGTTTTTCATTTTCAAAAGAGCAGAGGATAAACGGTGTTCTAAATTCCTTTATTTTCTGTTTGTTTCCTTTGAAATAGAAGACAAAAATAAGAGCAATATCGGATGAGAGAACGAGAGAAAGCGGGAGGGGGGGTCAAACATTTACCAGGAGCCCGTTTTATATAAAATTTTCAATAAGACTAGATAGCTACTGAAATCCTTCTATTTGACTGACGGATGGTAAATGTTTAAATTATTGCGCATTTGTCAATATAAAATGTACATGTATAATGTATTTATAAAACGGTACCAATTAGGGATTTCCTCGTTTTCCCTTTCTCTGTTTTTTTTATTTAAAAAATCAGATATTTTAGTTTTCATGCTAACCAGGGTAAGCGCCCCAAATGATTGTTTGCAGTCACGGAAACTTTTTTCCTCTATGAATCTTTTCTTCCACGCTATTCGCCGGTAAAAAAAAGAAATTGGCGAAAAGTAGGAAAATCCATAAAATTTGGATCGGTATAATTTTTTTTTTTTTTGGGGGGGAGGTGTGTAGGCCACACATGAATAAAAGTTTGTAGGATTGAGAGGGTTCTATCGCGTGACACGCCAGACAAACGTGTTTTCTTTATAGGGGGTGCCTAAACGTAATTTCTCATCCTGTATCATTCTATTTCCTCCATTTCGCGGAAATAAGATGAAAAGCTTCTAAAACCTGACCTATTATAAATTCATTCTGTAAAATGACATGAATTAACAAATTGTGATTTTTTAGCCGCTTCACCCCCGCCCACAGCTCAACCCCTGCACAATAAAAAAAAATGCTGTCCCTGCATGTATAACATCTTTTTTCCAAATATTTTGGTTTATATGCTAACCATGGTAAGCGCCCCAAATGCGATTTTTTTTTTTTGGGGGGGGGGGGGTCGTAACGGGGAAATGAAGTGGCCAGGACGGTCTTTATTCTCATCTTTTCTACTGCGTTACTCGCAATTAAAAACAGAAAATCGGAGAGAGGAGACAAACAAGCAATATTAGAGTGTAGGTCAGAACATTTCCATCGGGGGGGGGGGGGGGGGCAAGGTCAAACAAGAATAATGATAAAAAGTCATGAGTTTGGCAAGGGTCTTAGGACCGAGTTGCGACAAACAAACGTTGTGGGATTTTTTTAAAGTAATCTAAGCAAAAAATAAAGTCATGTTGTTATTCGTTTAAGTAGATATTCAAGGAATTTTAGCAACAGCGCACTTGTCTATTTTCATTTTTATCTCTGTCTTTCATTCTCTCTCGTTCTCCGTGACATCTGAACATATTTTTTTTTATATAATTTCCCTAAATGATTCTTCGTTCATCCTTATATGCATCATCACCCAGGGGAAGCGCTTTTATGCAATATGAACCACTGACGGATGTCATAAGCCCCTGTGTTATCGGTAAATGGGACATTTTTTTTTTTTGATAGGTATGTTGGTCGAAAAAAAAGTATTCATAAAAGCTTTTTGTATTGCTAAGTACGCAAAGCATTCATCGGGTCATCCTGCCGATATACACTAATCTTCCTTTTGTTCGTTTTGTTTTTCTGAAAATACAATCGATCGATGAAACCAAGGAGATATCATTCTTTCTAGAGTGATATCGTCTTGATGAAATAAATAAGACCGTAAAATGGTAAATAAACGCGTAGGTTATTACGTGACGATCTTCCAGAAAAGATTTTAGCTTAGGCTTTCAGAACAACGATATGGATCAAATCACGTGATCAGAACAAATCACGTGATCAGGCCTAGTGTGCGCGCGCGTACGTGCACGTCACAAAATTTATCCTCCCCGTCTGACTCCAACGAAAAATTCGGGTAAAGTTGAAATGATTTCCTATTTTAGGGATTTTTCTCCACGTAGCTGTGTATTTTTTTTTCATTTGATTGTCGAAATAGGTTTATAAAGGAAATAGTGGGAAAGGTTTTAGTACAAAACAATTACGAAAAAGCTGAAAAACTTCATCGAATTAAACCAAACAAATATCGGCTTCTGTAGAAGCCCGTCGTAGCTAAGTGAACGACTCGCTGGGCTTCTGTGGAAGCCCGTCGCACGCAAAGGGTTAACCCTACTCTAGATCTACTCTAGATCTAGGCTATAGCGTCCCCTATACTAGGCCTATGTCGATTCTTCTCCGGTTTAATGTTAAGCCCTTACTAAGATTCCAACGACAACAGTTAACGTTAGTGAAACTCAGCTTTTTGCGAATATGAATATGCTTGAGTAACGTACGGTCGTACCGGTATTCACTTTAGCAAAATATGGCTTGAATTGATCCGTCCGTCAAACAGTCAGTGATAAGTTTCTTTTAAAATGTAGATTCTTTCGAATAATGCCCTCATTCTTTAAACATATTCAACTAAATATTGGGGATAGAACAACCCTGAGTCACGAATAAGTATCATTCCATCGATATGTTATGTCCCTTGCTTGCACTCGCGCAATAAGCGAGTAAATGCCCGAGCTGTCTAAAATTTTCGCTTAAATCACGCGGACCTTTTTTGGTAGCCGCAATCACCGCATAAAGCAGCAGTTTGCTTGCAATCAAATGGGGATCTCAGCCAAATTTAACTATGCCAGTCATTAAGGGGCGGATCAGGGGCAACGGGCAGAGATATTGTAAGCTACATGTATGTCTGTTGCCCTTGGTTACCACCTTAGTTTGTTGTAATTGAAGGCATGATAGAATACATGACCCCACTTTTGACCAATCAGAGATACGGATTATTCGACATTCTTAAATAGATGTTTATAATGTTCTTCATGTACTATATGGGATGTCAAGAACAGAATGAAGTCTATGGCCACTTGGACTTTGTTAATACCAGTCAGTCTCCAGTTGTAGCATCCGATCGCGATGTTCGTATCAGAGCTTTACTTAACTGCATACTCAATCGGCATGATCGGGACAATCTCATCGGAATGTATTTGATCATAGCTGAACGGGATACCGGATCGTGGCTCCTGAAAACGATTAATCGCATCCCGTTCAAGCGCATTACATCGTATCCATGAGTATTCCTCGTATCTCAACGTGACATTTCAGATAAGTTTAACAAAGAATATACGATCAGTTCCGAAAGGACAATCGCGGCGTTCGTAGCGCGAATCGTGACAATGGAAACTACGTATTAAGGAGGTTGTGTACGTACATCACAGGAACGGATACTCCTGCTGGTTTCATTCAATTGTACGAACAATCGTATTGCCTTCACTTTTCGTCAACTATTCAGTCTGGGGTGATAAAAAAATATTCCATTAATTTTTTTTATTTTCTGCTCAATTACGACTGAAAACCCTTTTTATTAGTTCGAGGTTTAATCCATGTTATCGCGCCGCACATATTTAAAGAGGTCGTGTTTCGTTGTCATTACTTTAACAAGGCTTGTGTTCACCGTTATCTGTATTGTCATTATTATATAATTCCCTAACCTGGTTTGTGGCATCTGACGAATGTTTGGTATTTCTCTGAGCCGTATGTTTGAAACGAGCAGTTTGGGTAGTAGAAACAATGCATAATTAATTGTATACTACCGTCATACTAATTGAACTGCCACATTTCTCCAAAAATCTCCATAAAGAAAAATTCCTGGTAGAATTAACGTTCCTTTCTAGTTGCACATATATTGTAGTCTGTGCCAACTGCAAACCAAGCTAAAACTATATTACACTTGTCTTCCTCAACTGGACCCAATATGTATCCAACGCACGTCAGAAAGCATGTTGCACTTTGGTCTTTATGGAAGAAGTCTACACGACTTAAATCTATGGCATTTTTTACCATCAGTCTCTTGTTTGTGCCATTCTTGATTATGTGATCTCTGCCTGTAATGATTACACTGCTAGACGTGTTCAGGTGATAAAGATGATTCAGAGATTGGCAGTGGGGTATGCCATCATCCACTGCTGCTATACATCCTGTTATAATGCATCTTGTAGAACACGGTGAGACGATAGTGTTCTATCCCTTGCTGGTTTCGACACATCAATCCATCCTACAACTGTATCCAACAGTTGAATTTACCTTTTTTTTCTTTCTTTGTTTTTTTCCCCGGCGCCATGTAAAACGTTCGTCCGTCGACAGTTAACACCGGGGAGGGGAAGGGGGGGGGGGGTGGAGATCGATAGCTATATCGGTGATAATTGATGTGACCGTAGTCATACACAAAATTAACAAATACAATTTGGTTTCCTCTAAGTAGCGTACAATCAAACACAAATGTATCTGCGATTGGTTCTAGAGGTAAGCAAATTTAACCTCGAAAGTCAATCACAGTTCTGCAGCTCGCGTCTATTTTTATTGTCCCTTGCGGTTGTACAAAATATATGCAGGGATTTTTATCAGTGAATGGGAAAGGCTATTTCTAAGGATATCAAAAGCTGTGTACCAACTGGAAGCATTAGCTGTATCATCAGAAATCTTCTACTCCCTTGATTTATTTTGAATGATTTGGCAGATTCGCTGCTCTATATACTTGCAGATGTAATTGTATGCGTTTGGGTATTGTTATCGTTGAAAATGATGTGGAAAGGGAGAAATATAATATCCTCCGATTTTTCCTTACCTGGTCTATAACATCCGACAAATTATTGGTATTTCTCTGAGCTGAGTGTTTGAAACGTGCAGTTTTGGTGGTTACTATTTACGTATTGAAGTCGTATACTTCGCAATATTAATCCCCTTGCTACGTTCAAACCAATTTCACCCTTCTAATCTTAATGAGATATGCCACACATACGGAATATACCGCCTGCCAGATAAATACCCATAATGAAGCCACATTCTGCCCCAATGTCAATTATATTGCTGACCACATTCCGCCTGATTGATATTGGTGTCCGTCTCCTATTTCACCATTTTCATTTTCCCCCCTTTTTTGAGGGAGAGGGGTGTATGTTTTTTTGTTCATTTTGTTGTTTTTATTTGCCTCTTATCAAAGCTTATATTAGGTTATACGCAAACCTTCTAATGTTTAAAATGAGAGATCTACAATACACAGCCCCCCCCCCAAAAAAAAAAAAATATATAATAATAATAATAATAATGAAAATAACAAATTCAAACAGATCCGTCACCAAGCAAGTGCCTTCCAGGACTCTTTCTGCGTATTCAACCTTACTCAACTAGAATTAACTCCCTACAGACATAGCAAATTCATTATCCGTCGACTCTTTCAAAAATGAATTAAATATTAATCAATACTTCGAGCATCTCCACAAGTAGCATGCTCGTCAGGTTAGCATGATGTGCAAATCCTGGTGTTTTGCTGACTTAACTAAGTATACATGTATACAGAAACAGATGTTGGTACAACGTTTAATTCAAAACTGGACAGACTTTCATATTGTAGGTTCTCCACTTGTACAATGTCTTTACAATTCTTAATGAATATAAGTCTTGAATGTTTAACTTTTAAAAATAATCTTAACACAATATTGACTGTATGATTTTCTATGCAGGCCTTAGAGAGTAGTTTAGGTAAGAATTGTCAAATATTAGTTGATATTTTTGGTTTGTATAAACAAATATTGGAGTTATTTCCCATGTTTCTCCGACAAGTAGGAGTATATAGAACACAACAATATCCTTTGATAACGATTTTGTTGAACTTTAGTTCACAACACAAAAAACAGAAAATAACGAAGAGTTACCTCGAAACTTTCGGCTGCTAACTGCAACCTTCGTCAGCGATGTGACCCGATTTGACCTTAGTGACGTAATGATCGATGATCGGGTCGTAGACATTCGGAAGCTTGTATCGCCCCCCGTCTCTGTTGAGAGAAGGTCTGAACGCCCGGATGTAGATGGCCTCTTTCACACCTCTCTCGAAGTACCGCGGCTCCCTGTCCAGCACTTGTACCTTGTTGATGTCAACACAATGGCCAGGGGATTCGATGTGGATGTGCTGAGATACCTCGGAGGAAGTGGAGCTAGGGCGTCGGTGTTCAAGGAATCTTGTCCTAAGGGAACGTTCTGTTTCTCCTATATAAGATTCCTGACATAGACCCTTAGTCGTCTGTCCTTGACAAGGAATCAAATAAATAGGACCGGTGATATCCTTCTTCTCTGTCTTATCTTTCGGCGCAACCAAGTACTGTCTAAGGGTCCTTGTTGGTTTGTAACACACCCTAATGCCAAATTGACTGAAATTCCTACGAAGGGCTTCCGATAATCCTTTAACGTACGGAAGTACAATCTGTCCTTTGGGTGGCTTGGGGTTGTCCTTTCTAGGCGGAGACTTTCCTTTAGCTGAGTTATCGATCTTGTTGAAGACCCAACTAGGATAGCCGCACTTGGAGAGAGCCCGTTTAACGTGTGCTTTTTCCTCAGAAACGGTGACTGGATCTGTGATAACCGCTTCCGCTCGATGGAAAAGAGTCTTGATCACACCAAGCTTATGTTCAAGTGGGTGATTAGAGGAAAAGTTCAGGTATTGGTCGGTGTGCGTAGGTTTACGGTAAACTTTGATATCCAAGTTGCCGTCTGGTTGAATAACCGTCAAAGTGTCAAGAAATATCCTTTGATAATCACTTTGACCAAAGTGCTGAGCCTATAGACAGGCAGCATATCCCATTTATTCCGAAAAAAAAGTATATAATTGTCATCCTGACCATTTTGCTTAGTCAACATTGCGTTAATGATGGAGGTCATTTCTTCTAAATGCCATACATGTATTTGTGTCGAGTGAAACGCCAACGTGTTTGTGTTGTTTTACTGAACAATTTTACATCATTATGCATTCTTTACCTCCCGTAAAGAAGCTATTACTGGAATTGCCAAATGGTCAATGAATTTGCAGAGAAAAGCTTTTGTAAAGCTCAATTTATATGTTTGGTGTTTTTTTTTCTGTATCTCTCGTTTTTATTGTTCATTTTGAAAATGTTAATTTAAGAAATTGTATTCGTGTTGAAGAAAGGGGATCAACAAGTCACTTGGGCCAATGGAGGTAAGGAACTAAATTCAGAGTCAGACTTTGACGCAATCTACTTACATAATGGTATCGTCGCACTGCATACATGCTTAAAAGGACTTAACCTTACAAACAGGCGTTCCTGTGCTGCGCAGAAGTAAGGTTTAAGATTCAGGCGAATGCTATTTCTCTTTTTGTTGAAATAGATGGTTCATTAACGTTTTTTTTAATGCTTTTTCTGATGGTAATTACAACATTTCGATTGGAACGAGTGATTTAAACATTTGGTTTTCACTTGTTTACCTGACCATAAACGTACAGAACAGCAATGAGACTTCTTTATCACCAAGTAGAACTATACAGCAAAAAACAGCGTCAGATTCGTCATGCTTCCCTCTGTTGGTTTTCCGATAGAAATCTACTGGCAAAGTCTACCACATTATGGAAGAATATTACGAAGTGAAAGAGAAAGCCAAATCCTCAACAAGGGACGCTCTGCCGGGGAAAAGAAGATTGGTGTGAACAGAGGATAATATATCCGCTGATTGGGAGAAAGCCAATGCAAATCCCCATGTCCAATACAGAAGAAACGGAGTTGTACTAAGTTTTTACACCTTATAATTTGTGGACTTCTTGTGGTATTCATCCATGTACAAGATGCGCTTCCGACACCGAATGTTAGACGCATATGCATGCTAAGACCACGCAGACGAACTCAGATATTAACAATGGTTTCTAGACCATATTCCAAGGTTTCCAGATCGAGGAACTCGCCATTGGGAACAACAAAGTGAACAATATACACACATTCGTCATCCAACCCCTTTCAATTATACCGTTAACACTAGTCGCGAGGTTTTCGTCTGGGTATACGGCTTTGTGGTAACTGATCGTTTCTCTTCAATCATGTCAACGGGAATGTGATTGAGAACGGTCGATGTGGAGATCGTTACCCGGCTAGTTAAACAATTTGTTCACCGTCACGGGAGGTTCGAAATAGTCTGGTGGGCACAAAATGAAACACCTGCTAATCGAAGATTGATCGTCAGGGAGAGACTTCAGCAGCTCTTAGCAAAATATTCGTAACACTGGGCCATCAAACTGAGCTGCCACCCGGGTCACCCGACCTCAGCCAGTGCGATTTCTTTCTTCGGGCTACACCTGCACGAACAGCAAAAAAATTCACCTCGACACCAATGAACATCCACGCAACAGGATCGTCCAACAATGTGGGTCGTTGCAGCAACAAAAACACATGATCCACCAGTCAGTATATTTGGTACCAAAGTGAAGAGAAAAAGGATAATCCACTTGTACTAATAGATAAAAATTACCTGGCAGTGTTGAAATAATTTTAGCCTAATAGCGTGAAAAATGAAGCATAATCTTTCGCGGCGCTGCAAGTGTTACTGATTTCAGCAAAGTTAGTATATGAAAAGTGCATGTACAATAATTATACAAACATGAAAAAGTAAACATTTATTATCATACTATTTTTCTAACCTGGTTTGTGGCATCCGACGAATATTTGGTATTTCCTTTGATATATACCAAATGTGCATTTTCGATGGTGGCTAATCACGTAATTATAATCTATACACGTTCGTCATACTGATCGTGCTTCTATATTCAAACCTATCCTATAAATTCCATCTTCCCGAGACCAATATTATTATTACATATATTCGAAATATACTGCTTGTTGGACAAATACCAATAACCATAATAAAGATTCAGTTTAGCAATATTGCTCTATGAAAAGACCGGAATCTGGTTCGGTATCATTCATCTTTCAAGTCTGGAAATACCAAACGCACCTACTTGCTGGTAAAGTAAATAATAAAATACCTCCCCTTAGAAACCTTTGTATCGAGGATGAAAATTGTGATTATGTCCTATGATATCGACAGGATCAATGATAAGTGGACAGAGTATGACACTCAATTCTTTAGCTCGAATCATTTTCGCTGTTTTTTTTTTTTATGATGATCACCCGCTAGATGCATTGGAACTGGAAATGATACCAAGTGAAATAGGAGCAGCCATACATGACAATGGAAACGCAGCAGCAGTAGTAGTCATAGTAGTGACATTATTCCACGTCCCCTTAGCAGAGTTGAACCAAATGGTCCGTAATAATTTAAACAGATCACAGTATTATTATTATTTTTTTTTTTTTGGGGGGGGGATATTTGATTGTGACGGTCATTACAGAAAATTAATTGCATCTCAAATTCGCAGGTAAATTGCTATTTGGTCTACATTCACTTAATGCTTTTCACACTGCACTTTTTTTCCTAAATTGGTGGGGCTAAGGGGGGGGTCTTAGCCCCACCAATTTCCCAGGGTTAAGCTTAGCCCACTTCGTTTTCACACTACGTTTTAGCAAAGTGGGCTAGCGAGGTAAATAGTAAGGTACTATCTGGCCCTGCAAAAAAGCAGGGTTAGCCGGCTTATTGTGGTGCTAGCACCACAATTGCGGTGCTTACAGATGCAGTGTGAAAACGAAATAGGGCTAAGGAAAGTGGGGCTAAGCATTAAGCCAATCACAGAAGTCGAATTGCACGTTAATCACGCTCTGTATGGTAAAATAATCAATATTCATGAGCTGAGGCATAGTCCGGGGTTAAGGCATTAACCACGGTTGAGCAGATAGTATGGGGTTAAGAAAGACAGTGTGAATCGAAAAAAAGATATTATGGGGTTAAGGATAGTCCGGGGTTAAGGATAGTATGGGGTTAAGGAAATACAGTGTGAAAAGCATATTTGTCTACTTTCGGTTCGGTCTCATGTAGGCTTTAGAATGCATTGTTTCTGTCGTAATATTTAAGTTAAACGCCTACCAACTGAAAAAAGACTAATCTCAAATGGCCTTGTGAATGGTAACCACTGTTTCCGACTCGCGATCTCTACCTTAGGGGAAGCAGCCAATCAACAAGCGTATATTTCACTTCAGTCAGCGAACCTACAACAGAAGCAAAAATTCCCGGTCCAATGCCGCCATCAGCTTCGGCGATGTGGATTAGTGCTTGAATAATTCGTACCTTCACGTCTCCAAATTAAGTCCTCGCACTGCGTTACTGATCATGGCATGTATACGCCAGAAAGTCTCGACGACGAAAGTGAAATCAGGGATACATTGCAGCGAAATGTTATCATACAGAATGCAAAGGCTAGAAGCACTGCAAGAATCCGAATATACATGTATATATATATATATATATATATATATATATATATATATATATATATATATATATATATATATATATATATATATATATATGCAGCAATGGAGATACACACCTGAAAGTCGACCCTGAGTCAACCGACTTTAAGTCAATTTACTCAGGGTCATGTTCAGAACTTTTTTTTGAGCTCGGAGTGCTTTCACGATGGGAAACACAGTTGGGGGGTGTGATCGCTTATTAGAACAGCCAGTCAGCCCAGATGTCAGGAAACTGCCACTCGTTAGACCTTCATCCATGTAATCGTGGTAATTGTATACTTTCTGTTTTCACAATTCATTTAGAGAAATATTTAGACAATAAATCACCCTAGTCCGGTGACTATGGTCAAATACACGGTAAGCCCCTGGGCTCCCACCCGTGCAGCGGGCGGGAGCTCCCTGGGTTAAGTATAATTTATAGTGGTGCAGTGGCAGGTGCCAGTGACTGGTACGCCAGTAACCCAGGGAGCTCCCGCCCGCTTACCAGTCACTGGCACCTGCCACTGCACCACTATAAATTATACTTAACCCAGGGAGCTCCCGCCCGCTGCACGGGTGGGAGCCCAGGGGCTTACCGTGTATTTGACCATAGTCACCGGACTAGGGTGATTTATTGTCTAAATATTTCTCCAAATGAATTGTGAAAACAGAAAGTATACAATTACCACGATTACAGGGGCTTACCGTGTATTTGACCATAGTCACCGGACTAGGGTGATTTATGGTCTAAATATTTCTCCAAATGAATTGTGAAAACAGAAAGTATACAATTACCACGATTATATGGATGAAGGTCTAACGAGTGGCAGTTTCCTGACATCTAGGCACAGACTGGAACCTCAAAAAAACGAAAAGTTCTCTCCTTCTACCCCCGTCTCGATCGGCCATTTTTGTTAAAAATCGTAACGAAATGGCCGATCGAGAATGTACGTAGTGGCTGTTCTAATAAGCGATCACACCCCCCAACTGTGTTTCCCATCGTGAAAGCACTCCGAGCTCAAAAAAAAATCTAAGTTCTGAACATGACCCTGAGTAAATTGACTTCAAGTCGGTTGACTCAGGGTCGAATTTCAGGTGTGTATCTCCATTGCTGCATATATATATATAAATATATAAATATATATATATATATTGTAAAGAAATTGATGAAGAGAACAATGGTAGGCGTAGCTTAAATCAAGGTTCCCCAGAGCTACATGTATCTACCCTTTGGAAAAATTGGTAATGCCGAAAAAATGTCTCTGCCGGGAATCGAACCCGGGCCCCCAGCTTTGAACGCCGGTGCCTTAACCACTAGACCACAGAGACGGGTTAGTGGCTAGGGCGACCCCGATCCGATTGACCGTCAGATAGACAAATTTTCGACACTATACCAATTATAATTTCCTTTGTCGGGTGAAGGTGGGTTTCGAACAATGACAAGCCGCCATGCTTCAGCTGGATCAAAGCTATTGCTTTGATACAGTACACGTAGGGGGAACGTATACAAATGTGTAAAGTTATACATGTACAACAGCTTTGGCAACTCTTTTTATTTAAATATTGTAAAGAAATTGATGAAGATAACAATGGTAGGCGTAGCTTAAATCAAGGTTCCCCAGAGCTATCTACCCTTTGGAAAAATTGGTAATGCCGAAAAAATGTCTCTGCCGGGAATCGAACCCGGGCCCCCAGCTTTGAACGCCGGTGCCTTAACCACTAGACCACAGAGACGGGTGAGTGGCTAGGGCGACCCCGATCCGATTGACCGCCAGATAGACAAATTTTCGACACTATACCAATTATAATTTCCTTTGTCGGGTGAAGGTGGGTTTCGAACAATGACAAGCCGCCATGCTTCAGCTGGATCAAAGCTATTGCTTTGATACAGTACACGTAGGGGGAACGTATACAAATGTGTAAAGTTATACATGTACAACAGCTTTGGCAACTCTTTTTATTTAAATATTGTAAAGAAATTGATGAAGAGAACAATGGTAGGCGTAGCTTAAATCAAGGTTCCCCAGAGCTATCTACCCTTTGGAAAAATTGGTAATGCCGAAAAAATGTCTCTGCCGGGAATCGAACCCGGGCCCCAAGCTTTGAACGCCGGCGCCTTAACCACTAGACCACAGAGACAGGTTAGTGGCTAGGGCGACCCCGATCCGATTGACCGTCAGATAGACAAATTTTCGACACTATACCAATTATAATCACCCGACAAAGGAAATTATAATTGGTATAGTGTCGAAAATTTGTCTATCTGACGGTCAATCGGATCGGGGTCGCCCTAGCCACTAACCCGTCTCTGTGGTCTAGTGGTTAAGGCACCGGCGTTCAAAGCTGGGGGCCCGGGTTCGATTCCCGGCAGAGACATTTTTTCGGCATTACCAATTTTTCCAAAGGGTAGATAGCTCTGGGGAACCTTGATTTAAGCTACGCCTACCATTGTTCTCTTCATCAATTTCTTTACAATATTTAAATAAAAAGAGTTGCCAAAGCTGTTGTACATGTATAACTTTACACATCTGTATACGTTCCCCCTACGTGTACTGTATCAAAGCAACCATTGCTATTTTTTTTTTTTTGATATGGCTGATTTGGTAATTACTGAACTTCCTTTTCCCAAATTGGGAAGAAATATCACCAATTTTGGACTATATTTTGACTGGCGGAAGGATTAGGGCTATTTTGCTGTTTGAGGTGATGAATCTGCTCCCCCCGACGATGTCTTCAAACACGCCAATTTATTTTTAAAATGAGCCGGTCGAGGGACCTTTTTCTGGTCAGATATGGATTGCCAGATATATGTCCTATCCACTGGTAGTAAACATTCGACCCCCGAATTTCATCCTTATTTTTTATAAATTTTTTAAAGTGCCAATTTAACACACGAGTCTATGGGGAATGATTTAGGCCTGTGATACCTGTAACATTGACCATAGCCTATTACAAGGGGAATTCCCTAGTGGATGAAATACCTGCCCAAACTCTTCAGTAGCAGATTGCTTTCTTTAGTATACATGTTTCAATCTGCAAGAGGTCCAAAAACTGAACTTCATGGCTATATACAAGGCTACATAGGGGGTATAACAGGTAACAAATTGTGATTAGTAACTCTGTGTTTGTGTACCTAGGCTAGGCTGTGTAGGCTGTGTGTTTGTCTCTGTGTTGCATGTTGTCGTGTGTTTTCGTATACCGACGAGTGCTGCTGTAAATCATGTATAGCACCCATCACAAGATATAGTACACATTAGATAGGCCTTGCATCAATTGCACTTGTGAAATTGGTTCATGGGGAAGGGAAGGAAAAAAGAAAACTTTAGAATTTGGCTGAAGAGTGGTGGATTCAAGAGGGAGGGGGTGGGGGTAGAGAAAAGCAAAGTTAGTATGTTTGGGAGGGCTGAGAATGAGTGCTACTGCTCTATCTTGTTGAACTTTTACTGACTTCTAGCCAGACTAGCCCCCATCCATTTAGAATACAAGCCATCTAACCCCCCTCTCTCCCTGTCTCTCTCTCTCTTACACCCCTTGGCTTGGGCCCTTGTCATAGGAAGATGTGAATGTATAGTATGCTTGTATGTTGATTCTCATTTCTTTTTATTGTTATCTAATTTAACTCATGTGAATCTGGAATTTATATTGTGGGCAGTTCTTGAATACAGATATGCACACTATTCATATCTACAATTTGCATTATAGGATTTGGACCCTACATTGCATCCATTGTGGAGCTACATATTGGCAGGTAGGATGTGTGTAAATCCATAAGGCACTAGACATTAGGAGTAACATTAAAATTGGTCATTACATAACACATCTGTATATTTCATGCATTTCTTTGTGATAAAGTGAGTGTACAGATGTTAAAGAAAAGCCAGGAAGGTAAATTAAAAAGAAACCTTCATGTGCCATACAATACAGGCTACACGGGCCTTATCACTATTGGCAGGCCATAGATATTCATTCGAGCCAACCCATTGCTATTTTTGTTATTTTGATATGGCTGATTGAAAAAATGTATGCATATGATTGTCCATCTAACACTGATTCTATTTTTGGTAATTACTGAACTTCCTTTTCCCAAATTGGGAAGAAATATCACAAATTTTGGACTATATTTCGACTGGCGGAAGGATTAGGGCTATTTTGCTGTTTGATGTGATGAATCTGCTCCCCCCGACGATGTCTTCAAACACGTCAATTTATTGTTAAAATGAGCCGGTCGAGGGACCCTTTTCTGGTCAGATATGGAATGCCAGATATATATCCTATCCACTGGTAGTAAACATTTGACCCCCGAATTTCATTCTTATTTTTTATGAATTGTTTAAAGTGCCGATTTAACACACGAGTCTATGGGGAATGATTTAGGCCTGTGATACCCTGAATGCGCCTCGAGATAATATCCCTCACATCGCCTATTCACATGATACGAGTTGCCTGAGCTATTGTTGATTGCTAATTCCGCGGCCAAACCAACCTGTGTCCATTTGTAGGTGATACACATGCCGATTGCAGGCGTAGAGCCGGCGTGAAGAGGCCTTCAAAGCACATCGAAATTGGGACTCAGTCCGAGGCGGTGTCAAAAGGAAGAAAAATAAGCATAGGTCGAGCCTCGGCGTTGGTCAACTTTCAGCGTATGTGTATACCCATCCTGAGATCACCTTGAAAAAACTTATTTTATCTCAGTATTTTTGAACTACTAACGTCATTGTAATTATATTGGGAGGATAAAGCGGTGAACAAAAAACGTGTTACTCATTATTGACCGTCTATTGTAATGATGAAAACAAAAAAGTACCATTCAACTGCTTTATATATTTTTTTTTTATTTATTATCTGTCACTACGTTTCCATTATTTGATTCCTTCTTATTAGCTTACTTTGAATTTGATTATTTCCTTCAGATAAAGAAGTGCGAGTCTCGTTGATGAGCGTATTTTTTTTTATTTGACTACAAGGTGTTTAAATTGCAAGCAATTAAAAAAATTTATTTTATTTATTTTAACGAGCAGGCAGTTAAGCGTGCTTGCACGAGGATTGCCGCATGCGATCACTCGAGTGCGGCGAAGCAACTACTGTCGCTTGGAAACAATAATAGTTAAGGGATAGTGGAAGCCTGATTGGTTAAGAAGTTGGGTGTGGAGTGAAGGTGAGACTTCGTGATAAAAAAGCGAGAGTGAGAAGGGGAGAGCATATCAGGGAACGTTTGGGTAAGGTTCTCTGCGAGAGAGTCCGAGCGAGACGGCGAGAGAGTACGTCGAGAAGGTGTTAGGCCAGTGATCCCCACTGCTATGTCAGGCGAATGACATTGATATTTCGCAAGTTTGCTACAGGGATTTTGTTTCAAGGGCCGTGATATAGAACGCCGAGGCGACTCCAGTCAAGGCCGGACAAGGGACAGGTTATACTCGAGATAGACTCGCATCCGGATCTTATCTGATCCTAATCGATCGACCTGGTACTTCAAGATTCAACAGGATTCAACAAATTGAAGTTAGTGGCGTCCACCGCTAAGCAGATTGGTGACAGTACTCTTCATAATTCTCCAAAACGTCAGATAGAGCTCCATCATCTTCATTCTCCGAAAGGACTGCAAGTCAGCAAAGTTTCTGATAACCGGTTCACATCCGCTTTGACGCGAAACCGTACATGCATGTATCGCCCAATATTTTATCTTATAATTATGAAACCAAATTACTTCAGTCGAAAGTGTAGAACTCTCTAATTATTTGTTGAACAAAATTTGGCCAATTTGATATTTTGAATTATCTGATCATATTTTCATGAGATGCCTTTATTTTTAATGTATCAATTGAATGTAAAGCAATTAATTTAATAAATAATATTGTTAATTTTGTCTTATTTTGAAACCAAGAACTGCTTTGTAGTTGTACTTTGTTCGATCTGCCTATCTAATTTATTCAGAGCAATTCCCCGTGACATTATCATTTAGTCCCAATTTTCGTATTTTCAGTGATGACACGTTTTTAGATTAATGTTTTCTATTTCTTTTTTTTTCGTATTGTTTTCTATTTCTTTTTTTCCTATAACCGTTTTGGCTCACCTGGTTTGTAACATCTGATGAATGCTTTGTATTTATTTGATGGTATAGTAAATATGCCGTTTTTGTTACATCTAAATGAATACCGCACTATCTACACGTGGGTCATACTAATCGTGCTGCTATATTCAAACCAATCCCAACGTTAATATCCCCGAGTCAAAATTTATCACAAAATAATCGGAATATACTGTTCGTCGGACAAATTAGAGTCATTTATAATCAATATTTTCTCGGTATGCTGCGAGTTCAATGCACTGGTTAATATTTCAAATGTTTTTTTAAGAGTGTGCACTTAAAAAAAATCGTTCATTAGGAAATAACTGTTTTAAATCATAATATTTACCAACAATTTTTGGCTGATTCTTTCTGCACAGGCGAACCATACTGACTCTTCCGAATCAGTTGTTTCATGATTGTTTAACTTTATACTTCTACCGCAGTCTGCGGCAGATGGACCGTGGACTGGCGACCGTACGGGTAGTGGTTCGAATAGCAACAGCTATTTATTTTGCTTTTATTACCCCCCTGACAGCTTGTAGCACTGCTCCATTCTGCATCGTTTATGTGTAAAAGTCATTTATATCTGAATTATGATTTGGTCAAATAAATGATCAAATTATAATTATAATAAAAACAACAATAATAATAATAATGACAACAATAATGATATCGGGTTTCTTTGTGTGGACAGCTGTTTTGAGTAGGGTTTGGGTGGGTTCAATAAACATTGATATCGATCCGGTGGATTCACAATACGGTG
This sequence comes from Lytechinus pictus, assembly GCF_037042905.1. Lineage (NCBI taxonomy): Eukaryota > Metazoa > Echinodermata > Echinoidea > Temnopleuroida > Toxopneustidae > Lytechinus > Lytechinus pictus. Next base: position 6,696,433 of record NW_026974141.1, read on the forward strand.
CCCAATATATCGGTTGCAGCGGACAAGCCGAAATTCGCAATAACGTAGGGGGAAAGTGGACATCGAAATTAATCTCTGCATTTCAGAGTAGTAGGTTCATAATCTCTATAACCAGCGATGCCTGCATATGCGATATAGTATGCTGCCGTGGCTTACGCGGTCGGCCTCCCCGGCTTGCATGTAGTGTCGACTCTGGTCCAGGAGGTGGGAAAAAATTACCACATTTGTTTTCCTTTGGGGCGGTATGCCACGATTAGTTCAATATATATATATATATATATATATATTAGTTTCTCGGCCCGCATTTGTCGAAAAAAAAAATGGGTCTGTTGCACCACAAACTGTCACCCCTGCAAAAATTGTCGCCCCACGACAATTTGTGCAAAATTTGACACCACAAATTGTCACCCCTGCCGGTCTCAATTTTTAAGCATATTGTGCCAATTTGTGTCGGCAAAAGAAACCTAGAATCACTAATTGTCGCCCATCACACGAGTTGTTTTCACCAGTCTGGTGTTTAGTGTATGTGCGTATTGGTGTGTGCGTGGTTTGTGTGCGTTGTGCTAGAGGTAAATGCTGTGTTGATAGGGGGTGTGTAGTGTGCGTATGTGTGCATTATTATTATTATTATTAGTTTTTTGGGGGAAATATTCCAACTTGGTCCAGCAGTAGCAGTTGGTCAAACTCTCTTTTCGTCTAATACCATGAGAGCTAAATCCATTTGCTCTAGCAACAGTTTGGTCTAACTTCCACTCGGGCTAATGTATAGGACTTAGTCGAATATGAATGGTCGTTATAAATGCCAAATCGTCTAATAGCCAAACGGTCTAATCGCCTTTCCGTCTAAATCTAAAATGGATATTTCCAGTCTGTTGCAGAAATTGACCAAATGATGTTAGACCAATTAGATATTAGACAACGTACAAATAGACCAAATGGACATTAGACGGAATGGCAAATAGGCAAAATGACAATACGACCAAAAGGTAAACTGGTTGTAGACGACATGGAATTATTCATGTATAGGGTGAAGCTAAGCGCCCATAAGTCATATCGGATTTAGACCAACTCGCAATTTACCTTAGATGGAGAATAGCAGCAGACCCCGTGGAAAATCCGGTCTTTCCACTTGGTTTCCAGTTGGACTTATTTTCCGTTTGTCTAATAACACATGGGCTCAACCAATTTTGTCTACTAATAATTTTGTCTAATTTGAAATTGGTCAACTATTATACATGGCCTAATTCTTATTTGGTATAATTTGTAATTGGTTTAATATATACTTGGTCTAATTTTTATTTGGACTAATGACCAATTCCTCTAATAGCCAAATGGTCTAATTACATTTGCAACTCGAAATGATCTATTTTGTTTGTTTGTTAAGTGTTAAGTGAAATGGGGCGACAATTTTTACTGTCCCCTCCTCCACAAAGTGTCGCCTAAATAAGGCGACAAGTTGTGCAGGGGTGACAATTTGTGGTGTCAAATTTTGCACTTGTCGTCGCGGGACGACAATTTGTGCAGGGGTGACAGATTATGGTGCAACAGGGTCCGCCATTTTTAAAAAGCAGACTTTGCAGGGCAGTGGATGAAACAAACACACGCGCACACACCCGGGACACTCCCAACTTTTTTTTCATGCTTGCCTGCACATGAAATAAGAAGTAACTCCGGAAGTTAGAAATTGGCCTGTCCGCTGCAACTGATAAGCGGAGCACCGCATTGTGAATCCAGGGAATTCTATGGATTTGTTACCATTTTATCATGGCACTTACTGCGCATAGCATATGCAATAAGGCATCTATGTTTCGTTTCTGTCTTTATAAAATGCGATCAAGGTGGTCAGTTTCAACAGCGGACGTTGTTATGCGGTAGACTTACTATTCAGCATACCATCCAAATTGAATATTTTTGCGATAATAATGAGGTAAATTGAACTAATTGTACAAATAATGAGAGGCCGAGTTATTGTTATGTTTACCAATAGAATTTCGAGTGCGTGTGCAGACACTTCAAGTCAAATTAATAACATTTATACGTATACTTCTCACCGAATAAATTTGATGAGAAAGGCTTTGTCAAGTATTGAGTAGTTTGAACATTGATTTCACATTTAAAGGGTAAACGAATCAACAGCCCTAATAGCCCCACTTCAAGAACCCACTGCACTACACGTATAAGAGTATGGGGAAACCCCGGTGTAGTGGTCCACCTGCACCCCCCCCCCTCCATTCACTTATATTGGGAGGCGAGACCTGCGGTCATTGTGATTCAGTTTGCTTTTCAAATCCCAGGCACAGGTGACGCCAAACAAATAATAATAATTCACTACCCAATACATTATTTTCGCAGTGACTTTGTTACCAAGTAGCAATACATTTTCCCCCTAAAAATCAAAACATAAAAGTTCCTCCACACGAATAAATCATACAGTCCTTTTTTTTCAAATCTAATGTAGTCTCAAAGGATATATATATATATATATATATATATAGACTATAGCACAAAATCAATTAAAAACTATTAGAGGCAATGTTAGTCAACCCCCCTCCCCCACTTAAAAAAAAATTAGGTGCACGGTTTCGCTCGCCACCACCTGTGTCTGTGATGTGTGAAGAATCTTAAAAGAATAATAATAAAATGTGTCCGAAAAACGCTAGTGCAAAAGAAAAGAGAAGCCTAACATGAACGGGAACATAATCTTAATGTCATCCCACACATTTAAAATATTAATATTGACCCCGAACAGGCCGGGCGGGGGGGTCGGGTACGCGGTTCCAAAATTACAAATTTCGTAAGTGCATGTCAGACCAAATATTGTTCCAAAACGTGATTTTGTGTACAAAGTCAATGCAAATTGAGTTTTCTCATCTTATTCATAAAGATATGATTATTTTTACTTTTAAACAGCTGAAATCAATTGATTTTAGCATAATTATGCTTCAAAAAGGTTGTGCAATAAATCTCATGAAAAAAAACAAAGAAAAACAAAAGGTTGAAAAACAAAGAAATACATAAGAAAGTCATAAAACAATAACATAGATAAAAAATTGATTTCCAAACCGAAGTTTTTTAATTGCGATTGTTAAAAATGCTACAAAGAATATTTTTACCAAAAATTAGCATTCCAGGAGCTTTATTTAGTGAATTAGAGCTAAATGTATGATTTATGCATAAATTAGCATAATTAATTCATATAAAATAAAATCTCATTATTTTGGAAAATTTTACCATACAGCCTTGTAGATTACATCGCACACTACCAGCGTCAAATTTTTGCGGCGCTCGCGCGATCGGCGGCCGAGATCTGAGTGGGGGGTTGAATCACCCCCCAACCCCCCCCCCCCCCCCCCCCCCCCCCCCCGCCACAGAACAGCCTAAAAAGTCTGGCCTAGTTAGGGTTTAGTTCATCGGGAGATTTAGTAGATTCAGACTTGTTGTTGTTGTTGTCCTCACATATTTTCTGAAAAAGTCTGTACGAATTTCATTTTGCTAATACCCGTTTTGCTTTCTGGGTTTGTTTTGTTTTCTGCTATCATTCGTATGAAATAGTTTGAGTCAATGCCAAGTATTTTTTTTCTTTCAGCAACATCTACCTAATATTAGCATATACTTTCAGTGTCATCACTACAAGAATAAACACACATCACACCCCAATACTCAGAGATTAATACCGTTGAAATGTGTGGGGCTATAGCAGGTACATGGCGCTGAGAAGAATCGATTCCTGTACTGACATTCCTAAATTACTACATAAGGATCTTCGGATGCACTGGTAAGGCCAGGTCATTAATGAATTTGCATTACATAACAATTTATTAAGCATTTATGATCCGCTATAATAGTCAAAATGACGACAATAATAATAATATCAAAATTTTATATGTATTCCTTACATGATTTGTGGCATCAGACATATGCTTGGTATTTGCTGGTATATTATCAAAAACATACAAATACGCCAGCCAATCCTCTTAATCGCAGTATTCCACTAACGTCATACTGATCACGCTGTAAAAATTCAATTTGCACTAATTTAGCAATTAATTTCAAATTGACGAGATGTTCGGAATATACCCTTCCTGGCGCAAATTACAACTTATATTTAAATGTAAACAAATGCATGACAATTCAAATCATACTGCATTTATCGTTCTCTGCAAACAATGTGGTGCATTGTAATGTATAGAAAACAAAACATCAAAGCAAAGTCTCAGTTCAACGGTAACTTTGATAATAAAAATTTCACACACAAAATGTGCGAAATGGCACGTTAGTGTCGTTACATGGCGCTACCATTTTTTGACTAATCGGTAATATCATGCTGCGATATGCCTATATTATATGGCTCAGTCTCCGGAACATTGCTCATGACGCCAGATATTTGATTATTGAAACAAAACAAGTAATAATAGAATAAAAACGGAGAGTAAACCAAACACGTTACAAGAATCCTCGACCCTGTATCCCCAGAAACCCAGAATGTCAGGAGCAATATTTACAAGAGTAAAATGTCGATTTACCAAATTCATAATCACGTCAATTTAGTTAATGGAGGTATTACGTTTACATTAGACGATACAAAAATATATGTTCCCTTTCCTCTTTCACTTTCTTTATGTTCTCTTTATCTTTTTTTGGACATCAGTCTTTATATTATCATTGTCAAAATATCTATCCGAATCATTCCTATGTTGATTGTGTATATTTGCTTATGTATATATGTATATTGTGTATATATATATATATATGTCTGTATGTATGTATATATGCATGTATATGTGTATGTATTTATATGTATATGTGTGTCACCTGCATGTTTATCACTCCCTTCTATTATTTACTATTTATAAGTAGACATCTGTTGTTTCTCTTTTTTTGACGAAATACTATTTTTTTTATCTGCTAATATTCCTTGCATTGTATATTTGTTTTGTATTATTTAGTACTTCTTGTTTTGAACAAAATATTGGCAATTGCCAGTGACATTCTAATAAATTCAATTCAATTCATGATATCAAACATGTTTGAATATGATAGTTAGATGTGTCAGCAACCTCAATATCCGCTTTTCTTCTTGACATGCTTGATGTGTCTGGACCACCTAACATTCTAACTATCTCATCTGCGAAAATATATATTTTCGTCTCATTTGAGCAGAAAATTGAGCAGATCAGAATTCCATGTTTATTTATACACAACAAAAAAAGTAAGTCCCCCCTTAAACAAACATCAATAATTTCCAAACCAATGCGAGTTTTTAATATATTTTTACGTGAGCGTGTAGGGAATTGTATAAGCTACCCTCTGAGTAAACGTTATGGACGTATTTCACTTCATGCTTCAGTGAGCACCGTCAGAAGGCAAAAATGTCACTTTTCAAAAGTCACAGGACCAATATCATGACTTTGATTCCATTTTATTGGAACTTATTCCACATTCTCATCATAAAAAACATAGTCAGAAGGCTTGTAAAAGGTAATCTCTAAAAGACAATACAACTTTTTTGGCTAAATTTTACGGTTGAATAAACACAAGTCCAAATTTACTATAATTGGATTTTTTACACATTTATATCAATAAAAATGATAGAATATGATGACAGTTATTTTTGGAAGAGTTTCTTCAACAATATTCATCGTTTTACGGGTTCAATGAACATTTATTGAAAACAAAAAATACGTTTTTTAAATATCATAGGCAAGTATTGGTTCATTTTGGGAACTGAAAATGATATTTTCTCAACTTTTTCGTTATGTTCATGACCAATTAACATGCTTCAGTGATTCAAAGGCGTTTAATTAAATATCCACGCTTGAATGAACATGTGGAATGCGATTAGCTCTTTTTACGTTATTGGAAAAATGCAATTTGTTACTATGGATATCTGTCACAAACCTGCTTGCATAGTTCATTCGAATTGATTTTTATGAAAATCCCGATGTTTAATGCATCAGTGAGCACACAATATTCGAAAATTATGCAAATGAGAAGAAAGTTCAATTTTGGTGTGCGCGCCTTTTGGATAGTGTTACTCTGAAGCCATGTACGAAGTTTCATGAAATAACAATTGGCAAAAGTAACAAAAACCGTCCATGAAACAAACCCTCATTTCATATTTGTTGAAATTTTGACTTCGTCTCTCATAGACTTGTGTACATTATGGGTGCACATGTTTAAGAATAAGTAACCCCTTATTCAATATGGTGGAACTTTTTTTCACGGCTGTCTTTAGCAATGTCATTTAATAGTAATGATTATCAACCTATGGGCATAATTCTGTGCAAAAATGAAATCGATTTGTTTATTTATGGATGAGTGAGCACGCATCAAAGTGGGAAAATTGGTATTTTCAATGTCACAGACTAATTTTAAAGGGTAATAAAGTGAATATTGGGGGCAAATTCGGTTTCAAATAAGACTTTAATTGCTATTGTTTTTATCATCCATCATTTCTATCACCACACACTTTCCGAACTTTAATCATTTTCATGGTTGAGCGAGGACATTCGAAAACTTAGGAATGAATACTCTTTATACTGCATAAATGTATTCTTTTCCTAACAATTTATCATGATCAGTTTAATTCATGGACAAATCAGTGGTGGGTCCAGAATTTAAAAATGGGGGAGGGGCCTATAATCGGGGGAGCCACCAACATTTTCAAATGTTAACATGATCTAACAAGTTGTATAGGATACTACCATAAACCCCTATGATGATACGTCACAATACAGGGGCTGGGGAAGGGGTTTTCATAGTGAGGGGGGGGGGGCTGACCATGCAAAAAAATCACAATCGTATGGTAATTTTTACATTTTTGTACATGCTTTTGGAAAAGAGTGGAGGGACTGAAGCTCCCTGCCCAGCCCCCCCCCCCCCCGCGGCCCCTGCAATACATTGTGCTCACTCAACCATGAACATATGATATCAAAATTGTGTGTGGAGTGGCTAAATGATGGATAGTAAAACACCATAGCACCATAAAATTCACCTAAAGACAACATTTGCCCAACTTTGTATTTGCACAATCTGAAAAACGACTCTTGTGACTTTCAAAAATTGTCATTTTTAATTCAATCTTTAATTACTTAGGCATGACTCAACCGATCAATCTCCAGGAGTTGCTTAATGAGTGTAGAAAAACACCTACGGAATATCATATCTCAAAATAATTCCGTTCAAAAGTTACAGCAATTTGATCTAGGGGAGACTTACTTTTTTTTTTTGTGTATAGATCAATGACTCAGATTTTATGTATGTAGATAGCGGCGACCAACGAATGAAATGATTTCAGGTTTGCCCATTTGCACCAGTTCTATAGGACCTACCACCCGCTATACAGCAATTTTACAGCCGATTCTGGCCGCGCTGGCAAAATATTGTAACTATTCCAGGTGAGTTCTATGATGGCATCACGCTTTGTGATTGTCTCGCCATTTCCTTCGCAATTTTACACCCAATTCTGGGCGCGCTGGCGAAATATTGTTACTATTCCAGGTGAGTTATATAATGGCATCACGCTTTGTGAGTGTTTCGCTATTTCCTTCGCAAGCTCCGGCACATGATTCAAAAATTGACGGCGGATATTTCCTCTAAAGCTGTTTCCTATCTGATTTCTTGGTATGAACAGCTATTTCGCAGTGGGGGTAGGTTCTGGTCATTGCAATTTCGATAAAGTCTACGAATATCCTACCTTTTGTCCCTCTTTTTCTCCCGGCAATTGAATCGTATCATTCCCATGGACACTGCCCCTACTCTCCCTTGCGTACCGTTTGTAAAACCCCCATCACACTTATTCGGAATCAGCAGGAATCAAGCAGAAGCTGGAACGAAAAAAATATTCAAAAAATCTAGAAATTTTTGGGAGGAACTTATGAATTCACCAAACTGGAGTTCAAATTCAGTAAATTGACCAGGTGAATCATCATACACTAGTCAAAATGAGCCGCAATGGAGTCAGATTGATAATTCGTGCTACATTCTTGGACATTCTAGGCGCATTTTAAATATTCTGACTGCATTCTGGGTGCATTCGAAATATTTTTTTTCATTTCTTTTGGCCGTCCCGAAGGTTTTGGTCATGTTAAAAACATTCGAGGGGTATTTTCGAACGGTGTTCGAAGTAGATTTAAATGACCAACTGGTGGTCAAACAATAGTCCTTTCATTCAGGCCAATTCTGCTTGATTCGGAATAAGTGTGATGGGGGCTTAATACGCCATAATCTTAATGCGCGCAAGGGCGTTTTAAACAGAGGTGGTCGGTATATGTGACTCACTATAGACGACGATTTAAACAGGTTACGGGATATTGTGCATACACAAAACGGTTGTACATCGTAAACGGTACCTGTTTAATAATGTTTTACCAGTTCTGTGACTTCTGACTATTGCTTTATTATTCCTGACACCACCTTTTTTCATGGTAGGCCTATTATCAAATATACATGTAGCTTGGTATACGTAACTCCATAAAATGTCTACTAATACACCTTTTATATTTTGTTTACCTTGACTTGAAACAAGCAGTATGCTGTGTACTGAATTATGAGTCAAGCTGACGACATTTGTTCGGAATATACTGTTGACGAGGCAGCAAATTATAATCATAATAATGAAACAGATTATTACTAACTGCCAGAATATCGAGCTTTTTTTTTTTCAATTTTATTAAATTTACTACTCCCCCCCAAAAAAAAATATATACATAATAATAATAATAAAATAAATTAATAATGAATAAATGATAAATTAAATGAATAAATGATAATATTAATGATAAACAAATAAATAAACAATAATAACAAGAAAAATAAACGAAAAGCACATACAAAAAAATAGGAAAAAAAAAGTCATTCGCTGCCCTTCAATGTTAATTGAATGCCACTCTACAAAATACATTATTATCCTGTTTTTTTTTCATCACTAGAAAATGTTTCTTGAATGTACCCATTCACAACGATTATCTCTATTTAAAGCCTTTGGAAATAACACAGACCTGGAGGGGATGAAACCTTTGCATCAATTTATGTAATATAAACGTTGATTGGATAATAGTACATACGTGCACGTTTAATATAATTTTTATCACCTGGTTTGTGACAACTGAATATTTATTCGTTTGTTCATTGGCATTTCAATAGTAAACAATAGCATTCGAATGGTGTGTCAATCAATCAATACTATTTGAAGGTGTCTGACTGTTTATTTATATAAGCTGTATGGTCGGTGAATGGTAATTTAATACTCAGTAGTGTTTTCTCACCTGTCGATGGCATTTCGATGGCGTTGTAATTGTGTCTTTTCAGTGCATATCTTATGATTCAATATTCTTATATTTAGATTTAGATTTATTTATTTCCGTTCAACAAAATTTTCAAAATATAATCATAGAAATGCTCATATTCATGCTGTCCACCTGCTGGCGTGCGTTGAACCCAGGGAGCTAGAGCTACGTTACTCGTTAGACGATTAGACCCTTGACTTGTTCCCTTTTTCACTCAGTTCTTCTGAAATTTCTGATTCCTTCTGACCCTGTCGCTGGATTTTCTTAGATCTACATGGTCTATCTTACTCTAGCCTGAAGCCAGGCTCCTTGAGTTGAGAGTAAAAATCAGTCTAGTTAGTGTAGTACTACTACTAGTACTAGGTCAATCAGATTCAGAAGTTCAGTTTACTCTCCATCATGGTCATGATTACCTCAAGCGAAGTTCGTGCAGGCTCCACTCCACTTCACTACCGCTACACTAGGCTCCACCTACCCGAACTTCGAGACCGTGAACTCGATCTGATATTCCGAGTGAAGGTGGGATTTTATGGGGGGAAAATATAGAATTCATGCCACATCAAAATAAAAAAAATTAAAATATTCTTACTTTAACACAAAGTGTCACTTCTTTTCCTAGACCAAAAGATTCAGTCTCTGTATTTTGGTTGTTCCGCTAAACTACGTTGGCTCCACTCACCAGTAAAATGTCAGAAATTGTTGAATAAATCCCCAGAAACGACGGTTATTCCTGTCTATTCTTTTCCATGCTTCTATCAGTCTCAAAATTGGTGATTTAGAGCCAACATGAAGTTTCTCACACGTATAAATAATTCATTTCATTTCATTTCATTTCATTTATTTCCATTTCTGGTAAAAAACATTCAAATACAATCAAATATTTACAAAAGAAAACATATGAATACAAATACCAAGAATATGGGGGAGCCAGCAGAGGCCATTGGCCTTTCAAAGGCTGGGCTCCAATGCCATATTGAAACATACATAATATAGAGAGAGAGAAGGGGGGGGGGGGTACATTTATGTCTGGATTGTGATGGGTACATTATAAAGTACTTAAGATTCCTTCATGAGATGCATTTTATACTTCCGTTTAAATGAGGCAATAGATGGGGACATTTTTATATTAACAGGTATTGCATTCCAAGTAATTACTCCAGAATATTTTACCGATTTACGTGAAGTTTGATATTTCAACAGAGGAATATACATATTATTAGCATGTCTTGTGTTAATTGTATGAACATCCTTTGTCATTTTAAACATATCATCAAAAATTTGAGGAAGCAAGTGTTTATTATACATGTACATAAATGATCCAACTTGCAGTTCATGTATTTGAAATATAGTTAGCATATTAAATTTTCTGAAAAGAGGTCCAGATGGAGTTCTCGGATGAGAATTTGTAATTGCACGTAGTGCTCTTTTTTGTAAAACATACAATTTATTTAGAAGAATTTTGGCACAATGCCCCCAAGTCACAGTACAGTAAGACAGATGGGGAAGGATAATAGCATTATATATATTAATCAATATTTTCAAAGGAACAAAGTGTCTTATTTTGTATAATATACCAATTGCACACGAGATCTTCCGCAGGATGATATTTATATGTGGAGTCCAAGTAAGATTTTCATCGATTGTCACTCCAAGAAATGTGGTGTTTGATACCTGTTGTATATTAAAATTATTGATTGCAACATCGCAGATTTGTTCAGAGAGTTTTTTATTTTTTGGTTTGAATATCATATAATTAGTTTTTTTTGAATTAACAAGTAATTTATTAGCCAAAAACCACATCTCCAATTTTGGTAGTTCCGAAGTAATTATATTAGATATTTCATGGACATTTTTACCCGATACAAAAAGGTTTGTGTCATCTGCGAATGTGATTGGACGAAAGTTTGGGGTTACATATTGCATATCGTTAACATATAATAGAAAAAATAACGGGCCTAAAATGGATCCTTGCGGAACACCTGCATTAAGTGTTAGCAATTTAGAATTAATACCATCTATACATACAAATTGTTTTCTATTATATAAATAACTCTGTATCCATGCTAAAGAAATTCCTCTAAACCCATAAAATTGCAACTTCCGTAATAAAATATTGTGATTTATTGAGTCGAATGCTTTCGACAAATCCAGAAATATTCCAAGACCAATATTCTTATTTTCAAAAGCTGTATTAATATAACTAATAAATTCAAGTAGGGCCATAGATGTAGAATGGCCAGAACGAAAACCGAACTGTCTATTGTATAAAATATTATGTTTAGATATATAAGATATCATCTTTGCATACATCAATTTTTCGAATAATTTATCAAAAACTGAAAGTAGGGATACAGGACGATAATTTGTACATAAAGACTTGTCCCCCTTCTTGTATATAGGTAAGACTTTAGAAATCTTTAAAGCATCTGGAAAACATCCTGTTTTTATTGAAGTATTGAAAATATGAGTTAAAACTGGTGCTACAATGTGTATACATTGTTTCAAAACCTTGGTATCTATATCATCATAACCCGGACTTTTTCCTTCTTTTAATTTCAATACCATGTCTATCACCTCAGATTCTTTTATACATGTGAAAAATAAGGATTGTGGGTAATCACCAGTCATATATATAACAGGGTCTGTCAAAGTATGAGGCATATTATTTATAACCTTCGTACCGATGGAAACAAAATATTCGTTGAAAACTTCCAAAACTTCTTTTGGTTCTTCGATAGTTCCCCCATCTTTTACCAGAATTGGGCATTCAACTTTCTTTTGTTGTTTTAATATGTTATTTATAACACGCCATGTTCCTTTCAAATCATTTCTTTTGTTGTAAAATTTCTTTTGATAATAGTCTCGTTTGGCATTTCTTATGGCATTATTTACAATATTCCTTTGCTTCTTGTATGCGTTTTTTCTATAATCGGTAGGATTCTTTATAAATTTATGGTATAAGGAATTTTTCTTATGACAAAGTTTTTTTAATGATTTGTCAAACCATGGGTTCTTTTTTTCTTTTTTATTATCTTTGGGTTTTTGTTTTGGAAAGCATTGATCGTAAATAGAACCAAAGATTGCAAAAAATGAGTTGTATAACTGATTAACATCAGTGCTTGAATTATTTAAGATGAATTCCCAATTTACTCTACTCAATTCAGTACTAAATTGTACTATTTTTTCTTCATTAATATGTCTAATAGTTTTGACAGACTCTGCATTTTGATTCAAGTTCACAGCAAGATCAGAAATACAAAATATAGGCATATGATCACTTACAGGGTAAGTAATAATTCCAGATGTATAATTTTCGTTGGTGCTATTAACAAAAACATTGTCTAACAAGGATGAGCTTTCTACAGTAATACGAGTTGGTTTTGTTATGAGAGGAAAAAATGAATAGGAATTCATGTATTGTATAAAATCATTGGATGCCATTTTGTCTTCAACAAAATGATTTATATTGAAGTCTCCCATTATATAACAAGGTTTCTGATAGTGAATAAGTTTGAATAAAATTGGTTCAAACAATTCCTTGAAGGCAAGAACAGGCTGACCAGGTGGTCTGTAAACTACACCAACTATGACATTCTTTCTGTTACAAAAAATCTCAACAAATAAACTCTCTACTTCCGACTCAAATAGCGTTAAGTCTTCACGTATTTTATATTTAAGTGATTTATTTATAAATATACCAACTCCACCACCTGGGCGGTCATTCCTACCTCTACTGATAAAATTGAATCCTCCCAGATGGTGGATTGGCAAGAGTATTTCATTTCCTTTTAACCACGTTTCTGTTATTCCTATAACGGAAAAGGTAGTTACAGTATTATATAGACATGACTGTAATTTATCAATATTCTTTTTCAAACTTCTAACATTGGAATGCAATACTGAGAAACAAGAAGATTTACCCTTAGGTAAATTCTTCAGTTCATAATACTTTGATTCAGCTGTTATTCCTGTATATGTGTCACTCATACATGTATATATATGAATATACAAAAATGTAGTGATCAAAGTATAATCAAAGTACAAGTTTGAAATTTCAGTACACCTTTGCCTCAGTATAATGTAAAATACCTCAAACTATCTTGTGAAGGAAAAAAAGTGTGATAAAATGGGGGAGAATATAAAATGTTTGTAGATCTGATTATTTACTATGCAAAATGTTGATTAATGAACAATCTTAAAAAACATGAAAAAAAAAACAATCTTCTACTGCTATACAAATTAAAAGATAAAAAATAAAGAATAAGGTAAGAGAAAATTAAAATATATAGGTGGATGATGAAGCCATCTGGAACAGAAAATTTACAGCTTCAATGTTATTATAAAGAGATATATACACGTTTACTTGTAAGACTCTCCAAGTTAAGGCAAGACAAATCTTAACAAATGTTAAATATACATGGGTGTATGCTAGACCATGCAATCCATGATCCAGAATAATACCCATTTATATCTGAAGAAAATTATAATTTTATTTTTTTTTTAAAGAAAAAGTGATTACCATGTAAAATATGTTCCTTAGATAGAGCCTGTGTCAATATAATGAATGTTAAATATGTATGGGTGTATTGGACCATAGAATCATGTGCATGTAATTGTAATGATCTGGAACAATACAACAATCAGTACATGTATATGTATGTATGTATGTATATAACTCACATACAGTTCAATAACAAATTGGACTTGAGATTAAACATCAGATCTAAAAAGAGACAGAAGAGTTCTCAAATTCTTGCTAATCACATGAAGGCATGCAGGAACTGATAAACATGTACATGTACAAGGGCACCAGTCTGAATATTCGAGATGTTTCACACCTGCACTGGCATCACTTCAATGAAAATTAAACATCAAAATTATCATTTTACCATGTAAAATATGTTCCTTAGATATATAGCCTGTGTTAATAATATAGTGAATGTTAAATATGTATGGGTGTATGCCAGACCATACAATCATGCACACGTATTACACTGGTCCAGAATAATAAAATAAGTACCTATTTATATATGTAGTACATAAAAAAATTGAGTATTCCAGAAACTTTACACCTGCACATGTACATGTATGTATGTATCTCACACACATGTACACATGTAGTTCAATGATATTGAACTTGGAATTAGACATCTGATCTAAGAAGTGACCGAAAAGTCTCAAATCTCACTTGACGACATGCAGAGACTCAATATGACAAACATGCACATGTACAAAGGCAATTTAATCTGAAAATAATACAAAAAAAGACAATATATAAAATGTATTAATTTACACTAGCATAGACAAACAATTACAACTTTGAGTCATAATTCCAACATGAACATACATTTTACTGGAGAATTACATGTTCAGTCAAATTCTCAAAAAGCACAGAAAAGTAATTGCTGCCATTACAATGATTACATCGATATCAAGGCTAATAATTTACAGTTTCAATAAATCAGCCTTATTCCGAATCATCTGCTTGGCTGTATGGCCATTTGGCTTGGGTATTAACACGAATACCCTGCCATCCAGTGTCCACGCAGCTTGTACCTTATCACAGGATTTTGCTTCGTGAAGCAAGTCAAAGTTCTTAGAAGTAAGATCCTCATATACAGCAATCTTCGTTCCTTTCAGAGAGCTTCGATATTTGAGGAGTGCCTGCCTTGTACGATATGATGACAATTTAGCGATGATTCCGCGACTTTTTGACTTATCATGAGGAGTCCTGCCTATACGATGAGATCTATCTATTTGATCAAGATGAAGGTCCAGATTCATTTTCTTCGCTACTGAGATTACAATATCGTCGGTATTTTCGTTTTGCTCTTCTTTAATACCAAAAATACGTACACATGTTCTTCTTGAATATTGTTCCAGCTCGTTGATATCATTCTCCAGTCGAGTGACACATTCTCCTTTTTTTTCAAGTTGTTTCTCTATTTCCGTGATTTTCCGAATGTGTGAATCAGATGCATTCTGAAGATCCATCATAGTTGATTCCATCTTTTCTGTGGTAGTTGATAAGTTATTCCATTTGCTGTTTAGGTCAGTCTGCACCTCCTGGATCCGCCTGTCAGAGTGTTTTGTAGTTGACTCCAAGTTTGTGAGACGAGATTCATATTGCTTCAATCTATCTAAAATTTCACCAAGTTTATTCTCAACACCTTCAGTAACAGCGGCCAAAAATTCCTCACTATTTAAGATGTCTTTCAACATCTTAGATAGATTCTTCGAAGTCATTGTAGATATAGATCTAATGCAAACAGTTAATTACCAGCATTCAGTACAATATGTTGCAGTCAGCAAATTAATAACGGGTCCCGTAGATCTCACAACAGAGAGCGCAAGCCACGTACGGTACATGTAGCATATACACTGTCAATTTCCGGAAGAAGGCTACACAAAAATGAGTACGTGGGACAACGTTCACAGAATAAAATCGGCTCAATATATTCGAAGTTCAATTTCACAGATTTCTCACCATTTTCTGTTCCAATCCTGGCATTGCTTTAATCTAGATGTTATCTACATGGCAAGATTCTAGCATCAGTATACAATGTTCGTCAGAATGAAAATTAAGGATGTATTTCTATAGCCGAAAACTCTCTGTCTGCTTATCTCGTCTCTCGTCTCTCAGAATTCGCTGCCGATTTCAAAGCATCGCAAGTGCGCGCGAGGGTTCGAGCTCGGACTGGACCCGGTACCTCGCGCATATCGCATGCGATGCGGCAGCGAATTATATATGGGTGAGGAACTTCATGTTGGCTCTAAATCACCAATTTTGAGACTGATAGAAACATGAAAAAGAAGTGAAACTTGATGTAAAGTAAGAATATTAGTTTTAAGTGTTTTTAAAGATCGTGATGTTGCATGAATTTCATATTTTCTCCCTATAAAATCCCACCTTTGTCAATCAGAATATCAGATAGAGTTCACGGTCTCGAAGTTCGGGTAGGTGGAGCGTAGTGTAGCGGTAGTGAAGTGGAGTGGAGCCTGCACGAACTTCGCTGGAGGTAGGTCATGATGGTCATGAGTAAGCCTACGACTACGTAGGCCAAGACTGATCTTTACTCTCCAGGATCCTCCAGGCTAGTTTTTTCAGCAATTTAAAGATTTCATTTGAGATGATGAATCGTTTCAAAGAAAATAAATTTGGGAGACCAGTCACATGTATTTTTAGCACAGGAAAAAAAATTGGCGTTTTCAGTGATAAAATAGGGGATGTCCTTATAGAGATGACACCATTTTCAGAATACAGATTTGAGAGAATTTTGTCAAACTGTTATCTCAATGACTGAATCTCATTAACCCTATGCCAATTTCATTTTCTATGCAAAACAAAAATGGCAGAAAATCACCGTGCTCATTTAATGCATCTTGATCGTGTCAACAGGCTCAGAGAGGTAAGCTTTTGTTTCTATTGAACAACAAACTGATGCAGTGCTTATCGCAAAATATTTCCCTTTTTTATAACTGACAAAATTATGTTTCTAAATATGGAGGAGATATTGGTTGAAGCACTAGTGATGAAACCAACATGGCAAATTTTCGTTGCTACTTGCACAAGTAGTGACAATTTTCATCCAGGATATAAAAAATGGATTGAGCCAAAATGAATGGAATGAGTACGGCAATTAAAGCAGCAGATTATTTGAAACATGTGACTTTATGTATGCAATGTATATATTAATGTAAACAAATTAGGAAAAGAAAAACAAATTTAATCCTAAATAGACTGGGCTATTTCCATACGGTACCTAAGAAGACTAGGGGGGGGGGTGAATGTATGCAAACCTTAGCTATTGTTCAGGGAATCTTGAATTACCATTTTTTTCATGTTGTCTACTCTAATTCTTTTTCCATGTATACACAGATAGCCAATAGGCCCAGACCCCGACGGGGATTACAGGACTGAATGAATCATTTTGAGTTGTACATGGATGAAGCCTTTCGAATGCGGTATCGCTTCTCAAAAGAGACTGCACTCCATCTCATCAACATGCTTGAGGGTGATCTGAGGAGGAATACATAACGTAATGAACCTCTACCTGCTTTTTTGCAGGTTCTGACAACTTTACGATTTTATGCCGTTGGTGAGTTCATATTATCCACCAAATATTTATATGATATTGGATGCGCTTGAGTGGTATATCATATATATTGCATTTGTCAGTCACTATGATTATTGCACTAGTCTATGACTCAATGCAGTGGAATATAATATATTTAATAAACCACAAAAGATATCATTATTATTTTCATTATACATCCACACAACTTCCCATGATATTTCAATTTATATATATTAACAAGATAGAGAGAGGAAAAAAAAGAAATTATTTTTCTCTTTTTTTTCTTCTTGGTCTTGAATTTTAAAAGTTTATGGATCTGATTCATAAAACTTGGCCGTAAGGGTAATCAAGTATCACTGAACATCCTGTGCAAGTTTTAGGTCACACGATCAAGGTAATTTAGGGTCAAATTACTATGACAATGTTGGGGGTATTTGTCAATGAACATAGTATTGGATCATTATATGAATGGTGTTTTTTGTGAATAATTAGATCTCAAAGTCAGCACTGCTGTTACATTATATTGCGTAATGCAGGTGAGAATGCCAGAGGCGCTCCACTTGTTTAGGGGTGAAGTCCATAGCCCCCCAAGATCCCCCTTTCATCTGTACACCAGTGCATGAATTTAGGTTACATTAAAGCAACTGGTTACATTACTAGTAACTGGTGTAAAAGTTTTTGTGCAAACTAATCCATAATAATATTGATTAGCTATTCATAGACAGAACCCTAGTTAACCCTGATATCAGCATTGTCTAAAAACCTTCAATCAACAACATCAAATTAAATATATAATATTCTGTCCGCCCCCCCCCCACCCCCCCCCCCCCCCCCTTTGAAAAGAAAAAGTCTAATTTCTGGATATTTGACCATAATTCAAGTAATTGTCATTACGAGGATCGGTGTAACAAATGCATTCTGAATTTTCAGAATTTATCATATTGCATTTTTTTAACACCAAACACCATGTTTCACTACGCTCAATATTTTTCATCCCATTATATTTTTCGATCTTCATTAGTTTTTGTCTTTATCTATGTTCTATTTATAATTGTTTTGGATTTATTAGGAAAATTATCCAGTTCAAATTGTATTCATTAGAATTTCTTGTTCTAATTCAGGTTCATTCCAGAGGATGCATGGGGACGAATCATCAATGTCCCAATCATCTGTTTGCAGAGTCATCAGAGATGTTTCTGAGGCTATCGCAAGAAGGAAGAGAGAATTCATAAGGTTTTCAACTACGAGAGAAGAGGTTGAATCTACCCAGCAGAGATTCTACGAGTACTGCGGGTTTCCTGGTGTCATAGGTGCCATCGATGGGACTCATGTCTACATTAGGAGTCCTGGTGGGGAACAAGCCCTGTACTTCCTTAACCGGAAGAACATGTATTCCGTCAATAGGCAGATTGCATTTTTAATATATTACTGGTACCTATCTTCATAAACGTATACTCTGTTATGCCAGTCTGAAGTTTTGGGTAAGGGTCGATAATGTGACTTTTACTCCTATCATCATTCCAATGTCACTAAAGTATAATAGCTGTCATTTACTCATTTTTTTACTCTGAAATTTAGATTGTTTTATTTAGCACCCTCTCCTTGTAATGTATTGTACAGTTCTTATTTGTTCTTTAAAAATGCTCTTGAGTATTTTCCTTACAAATTTATTTATCTAGATATTAGACGCTACAGACTAAGAATTTAAGTGAGCCTTTCGATACTTGTGTTTGATATATGAAAATATATACAAAATCTTATAATTCCATTATATTTGTTTAAGTTAGAGAAGTGTGAAAATCATTCAGACAAAGACCAGATCCTTCTCCTAACTAGGTTTACTTTAAAAACTACATACTCACTTTCTTACTGTCATGCTCTTCATGTATGTTTTCAATTGATAATGCCGAAGTCATATATCAATATTCAATAAATACTTGATCATCATAGATAGTGAAGAATATATGTACATTAATAACATAAATATAATATATTATAACCCATATCTAACATCTGAGCTGGACATTTTAAACTGTATTGCCCTAGTTTTAATGAATATTGATAATGAGTCAGTTACTGTATATTATATTTGTTTTTCTCGGTCTTTCTAGTACAATGTCATCCCATTACAACATACTTCCTAATTTATAAATAAAAATGTCCATATACAGTTTTTATGATATCAATATTCAAATGAATTCTCCCAACCACATCAACAAATCAAGAACTTCTGTCATTTCTTTAGCTATAAGTATTTAATATAATCTGCAGTACTGTTCATACAGTATAAACCCCTCAATGCATATTTTACATCATTCAAAAGATCATTTAATTATCTTTAAAATAATACCATGCTTGTTATGATAATGCCATCATGGAAAGAGCAGGATTCAAAAGTGTTGGATGAGGTCTGAATTGAAAAGCTGCAAAACGAGTAAAAAGGGTTTCCGAAATCTGTGTTTGTCCATTAATTTCTCCAAACTCACAATTTTGCACAATGCATTTTTTACATCATTCAAAAGATCATTTAATCTTCTCTAAAATGATACCATGCTTGTTATGATCATGCCATTACGAAAAGAGCAGGATTCAAAAGTGTTGGATGAGGTCTGAATTGCAAAACGAGCAGAAATAGTCATAAAGGGTCAATACAGAACATGACTCTTTTGCCTGTGTCAATAGAGATAAAATCCATTCAAATCTAGCCCCTGCTTCTGTAGTGATGGTTCTGTGAGATAACATGGTTTGAGTCGTGGTTTGAAATACCCATGCCTGTTTGTTTGTTTGTTATGTGTTTGCTTGTGCCGAGGTGTGTTTGATTCCATGTTAATGTTGATGTTAAGGTGCATGAAAACAAAAGAAACCGCTGAGAAACCCACTCATCACCACTAAAAAAAGAACAGTGACTTTCAATATTGTGTCATTTTGCAACTTTTGAATTTTGACCTTGCCCCACATTTCTGGGCAATGCACCTCCATGTGAACGATAATCATATCATGTAGGATATCAGTTTAAAGAAAATTAAATGATCTATTCATCGATATTAATTACATATTGATATTTACTCAAACCGATGAGGAATTATCGATCAAAGTATAAAAAAAAACGCTGAGAAACTCACTCATCACCACGAAAAAAGAACAGTGATTTTCAATATTGTGTCATTTTGCAACTTTGGAATTTTGACCTTGCCCCACATTTCAAGGCACTGCACCTCCATGTGAACCATAATCATATCATGTAGGGTATCATTTTAAAGAAAATCAAATGCTATATTCATTGATATTAATTACACATTGATATTTAGTCCAAGGAGGGATTATCGATCAAAGTCAGATTTCCAAACTTTTTTTTGAGGAGTTTATATTACTGGATATTATAATTTTAATTAAATTCAATTATTAACAGAATATGTGTACATGCATGGATAGACCATAATTGATCATTTTAATTCTTACTCCTCTGAAATAGCCAAGGGCTTTTTTGTTCTTTGCTGCTTCAGTACATTTCTGTAAAGAAAAATGGTCCATCTTAATGGCATGTTCAGCATTGGCAATTTTCATTTTATTTTCATATTCAGCGTTGATCAACTTCATTTTGATTTCGTGCTCTTTGAGCATAAGCCTTATTTTGAGCTCGTGCTTTTTTTTTATCCAGCTCTAGAATGGCTTACTCTGTTGTCACACGAGCTCTCTTGGTGCCTTGGCGACGATTTTCCAAGCTCCTCTTTCGAGGTGATGCATTGCTGTTAAAACTTATTGACCCCCCAAAAAAAATATTTACTTAAGATTTAATGGTATTCCATGATAGTATGATGTATTTGAATTTTAACAAATTAATTTGTACATGCGTGTCACTCGACTTGCAGAAAAATTAGTTTTAACAGTCATAATATATGTAATCATAGTTAAATAATAATGTAAAGTGTGGTTATTCATGTGTGGAAAATGTGGCAAAATAATATATTGAATTGTTGTCTGTTATCAAATTTAATCGATTTTGCTTTGAATTATTCCAGATATTATTCCCATTGATGAGAGTGATCATGGTGATGGTATGTTTTTTGTGTGTGTCAAAATCGAATATAATGCTGTGATGTTTTAAATTAGGTGATGATGTTTAAGTATAAAGGATTGGAATGTCTGATAACGTTATTCATGATTAGTTTCCTGATTGTATCATGATAATGGCGTGATTCAAAGTAAATTGGCAATCAGTGATTACCTTGTTCTTATATATGGATCCAGTGGTGCTTTAGTGATGCTGCATTGGTTGCTGTAAAAAAGATTGTGATTAGTTTCTCGGTTACATATCTTATCCTGTCTATCTGAGATTAACTCGATTAAATAATTGATTTCTGCTTTCTGCCACTTCAAGGCCATGGTTGATCAAGTGCAGCTAGCTGATGATGTGCTTCTATTTTGTGTGTGTGTACATTGTGTGTGTGTGTGTGTAAAGATACACAATAACCAATGCCAGCAAACATAATTCTTGGGAGATGGGGGGGGGGGGGGGGTCTGTACCAGCAAACATTTATTTTAGAATAATATATTTTTGGTTTATTGTGTATATGCTGCAGATGTTATGTTTTTATGACACTGAGCATGCTCAGTGCAGTCTCAAAATAGAAGAAATCCCTAGATTTGATTGAAAATCCATGGTTGAATCCATGGATTTAGTTGAGTCCACGGTTGAATCCATGGACTCGACCGTGGGTCTGGTGGAATCTGCGGATATTTTAGTCCACCGTTGGTGAATCACAAACTACAGAATCTGCGGATTTTCCAGAATCCATGGACTCAAAAATCCACGTATTCTGAAATCCGTGGATTTTGCAGAATCCACCTTTGTGAATTCGGGCCGTTGAGTCGCCGATTAGTGGTCTGGCGCGGTGTGTGTACTATGTGAATCAGTGGCATAATTTCCGTGGGAGAATTATGCGGACAATAAAATACGGTCAGTATCTGAACTAATTTTCACGCTGTTTCAAGAAAAAAAGGCGAAAACAAACTGACCGTGCGGTACATTTCTTTTACATTTCGTGTGCATTTCTAGCTTATTCAAATAGACTGATAGACTTAAACATTTTGTAACATCTTTGCCACCCAAATTAACAATTTAACACTGGGCAAGCACAACGTTTATCTTATTTGTGTGGGCCAGTTGGATCTGAGGACATAACAAAAATTAATTTCAAACATCTCCAGCATTTTTTTTTTCACCAAGTTTCTATCATTTAAAGTGTGTTTATATTTAATATTTCGTGTAATACTTGTTTCTCTACACTTGTCCATAGCTTGACAATGAGTAAAAGAAGAAAAGTCAAGCCTACACCATTTCATGTGAATCACATCTCCGTGTAAAGCAGATAGCATCACGATGGTCTCGCTGTGTGTGTTTGTGGGGGGGGGGGCGCAATGGCGCTCTACAAGTATGACGTGTTTTAGGCAAGGAAACAAGTTAAAGAGGTAAACGATATCCACTTATCAACCTTCCTAGCTTTAGTAAAATGTTATTCATGATTAATGTCTACTTTTATCAATATAACCTTTTTTTTTAGTTTTGCGCAAATAATTTTTTTATGAACTTTATAAAAGTAAGTGTTGCTCACTCAAGCGCAAAATTTTTTTTACAGTTATATCGTCATTAGCGAAAAGAGATCTGTACCAATGTTTAAATGTGAAAAAAACTTCAGGATGTTAGAAATATATGAATTTACAGATTTATTCCTAAGTGTATTTGTATATGCATTGTATATATTTACTTACACCTTTTTTTGTTGCGGACCAATTCTAACGTTTCGTAAGCAAAATACTTAAACGTTAGCAAGAATTAGATCTGAGTTAGATCTCTAACTTTTAAACTCTAGTCTCGATCTAGATCTAACACGTTGAAAAGTCAGACCTAACTTATAGATCTAGATCTAGGCCTAGGACTAAATCTTTATCTACTTACCCAACTTTATCGTCAAAAAGGTGATCTGATTCCTCACTGTTCATCAAACACCACCACAAATTTTTGACGTTAAACCCAGTCCCAACTAAAGCTAAGCTTCAATCTCTATCCGCTGAACTACTGTAGCGTAATGTTGGCTCCACTCACCAATACATATTTATAAATTGTTAAATAAGTCCCCAGGCCAGAAAATGATGGCTATTCCTGTTTAACTTTCACACAAATCTAGGCTCCATTTTAGTAACTGTAAGAAGCCTAACGTTAGATCTAGTCAGATCTAACATTAAATCTATCTTGAACGTCGGACTCACCTAACTTCGGCGGTCCGGTCCGAAAATTGATTCCAATTGATATCAAGTGTTGATCGATTGTAAACGATTGCTACTTCAGTCCCACATGATTATATCCGTGTAATTGGTAACACATATTCCACGAGAGGGTGCCATACTCATAGAAAAACATATTTATGGACCAGCAGGTCAATATATTCATCTAAGGTGGACCGGCTGTGAAAATACAATAATCTCGATCATATCACATGACGCGCTATGGACCAATCGCGCTTGGCTATCTGTCTTGGCTGTCCAATATATATATTCTTTTAAGATATTACATACAACCGTTTCTTAGATGTGCTGATTAATTAAGGGTCATGGGCTGTTGAAACATTGCTGACCTAGAGGGGTTGAAAACGTTACTTCACTGTATTTCACAAACTATTTTGGGATAATGGTGCAGGCAATGCAAGCTTAATATTATCCGTCACCTGTTTTGTGACATCTGCCTCTTGCTTTGTACGTTTTGCCACCACCTGTATCATACCTGCAGGTTGATATACATGGAATGGTAAATCTACCTACATATGCATTCGAATTATAATGCGATTATCGTATCTGAAGTAAATAAGACAGTTGTAGACCTGTATAACGAATTAAACGGACAAAATTATATTCGGAATATACTGCTGACGCGGCATGTAAACATAATTGTAATAAATATACATAATTTTTGTAGCTGCCAGAATATCGACTGTCAGTGTAGTAAAAAACGACAGATAATAAAAAAATAATAAATAATTCGCTGCCCTCCAACATGCATGGATGCAGCTCTATAAAATATTGTTTCCATACTGACACTATTCCGTATCTGTAATTTATGTCCTGGGTGTACTGATTCATCAAGGTTTAATACAACAGATGTTAAATCAGATGTTGGATAGTAATAGCATTTATAGAAACAAGGAATCCCGTGAGAAATTATTAATAACATGATAAGCGGGAATGATTACTGCTTAGCGCTGTTACATTGCGTGCATTTTTATGTCAAACACATCGGAATACAGTAGGACAAAGCCATCCCACCCCCCCCCCCAAAAAAAAAATGGGTTGTAATTTCCTGTCGTCCCATTTCACTCGAATGCTACTCTATTTTCTTTCATTTTTAGATAAACGATGTTACTTCCTGTGAGTTTGTTTCTTTAGAAAGCTGATTTATTTAGAGTCTTGGACTGTTGAAGAGTTGAAGCTGTTAATTCATACTTTATTTTAATGAACTCTTTTGGGATAAAGGTGCAGACAGTGCAAGTTTGATAGTAACTACCTAACCTGGTTGTGAGATCTGCCTATTGCTTGGAATGCCCTACCACCTCCTGTGTCATACCTGCAGGTTTATGGAAGCAGGAGACCGTAAAAAACACGGATATACGTCGTGTCGTGATTCAATTTACTACACGACGTAAATAATTACGTCGTGTAGTAATTCGAAATACCACACGACGTAATTATTTACGTCGTGTAGTAATTTGAATTACGACACGACGCAATTCCGAATTACTGCCCAACGATTTAATGTCATGACGTTAAATGAATTAGTGTCGCTACATCAAATAATTAAGGTCGTGTAGTAATTAGAATTACTACACGACGTTATTATTTACGTCGTGTAGTAAATTGAATTACGACACGACGTATATCCGTGTTTTTGACGGTCTCCTGCTTCCATTCAGGTTGGTATTCGAAAAATATATCGACATATTCGTGCAGATTTTAGCGCGATTATCTTAACTGATGTAAATAAGACTGTAGAACCACATTTGTATATCGAATAAAATGTACAACATATGATGTTCGGAATATACTGCATACGAGGCAAATAGATATTAGGATAATAAACAGTTTAATTCCAAATGTCAAAATAGGACAACAAATCTAACAATTGCACTTTCTATCCATATAGTTGATAAGGTATCTGGACAAAACCTTGAGAAGTAATACACCATTCGTTCGTTCGCTACCTTTCTACATTATGCCCCTTTTAGTGGTTGTCTAGCTTGAATAAAAAACGGGACGCATATTATTTAATTACTTTTAAATCGAACTGGCAACTTGTATTTGGAATATACTGGTGACGAGGCAGCTCGTCATGATGGTAGGAAATGTGCAAACTCTTCTGGATTGTCAGAATATGACAAATACATCCATCGCCTTGTTTTGCCATTGCAGGTCCGCGAAATAAACTTGGCAAAATAAATAAGTCTTTCCTGACCTTCTAATAAGCTTCACAAAACATGTTTTATGAACGATATTCAGATATTGCTTGATGCTTTTTTTTTCATTTCTCTAACAGAATATTTGGAATCAAATTCTGTCAAGTCCTGATAATTCATCAACAGTTCATTGTAAACTTGGCACTTTATCACGATAATATATATCCAAATTCCAAAGTCTATTAGCATGAACCCCTCTATGAACATGTTCAGCATGCTTTTTGCATCCCCTGTACATACCCTTATAAGAAATACAATAAGACGATTTAAACTTTGCAGGATTAAAATGGCGAAATTGACTAACTTTGACAACTTTTAGGATTAGGATGAAATCCGTAAAAGACGTAAAAACGTGTCATTTTATAATGTTAATGGGGAACGATGACTTCGCTTCTGTAATATTACAGCATTCCAATATTCGAGTATACTTCTTATCACTGACCTTTTACCCTAACTTTAGACAGATTTAATTGTTATGATAATAATTGATGATTAATTAATTAAATTAATAAAATACATGTTTAACTTATACATACCATTTAATAGAAATATTTGTTGTTGTTTTTTTTTCATTTATCTTCCTTCATTTTCTTTTGAATTGGCCGGTGAAGCATCAACTTGCAATACATGTGACTCTGCCGAAAATGAACTTAGTAGTGGCTACATTTAGCTATCGGAAAATTAATATTCCATTAATACTGTACATGTATAACCGACCTTTGAAATACAAATATTTTGAATATAACAATGTTCGGAAAGACGACTTTGATTTTAAAGGTCTAGACAAGTTTTCTTTCCCTTTGTTATTCCTATATTTAAATGGCTCACATGGTTTGTGACAAAAAAAAAAAAAAATCTTCCAACAAATTAATAAGTACAATACGTGCAACTTGGGAGAGCAAAACTCTGGTTTCAAGAATTGTATATATTTTCGCATAGTTGATAAATTTTAATTCAAACCTACATATTCCGCATCCCTCATTAAAACTGCCGAATTTAATTTGGAATATACTGTTTACGATGAATGTAAGTATTGCTGTAATGAATATGCAGATTAACTCTTGCCTGCCATAATGACACAATCCCCCCCCCCCCCCTCCCCGAAAAAAAAAAATAATAATATATATATATATATATATATATATATATATATTCTCCTTTAAAGGATAACTTGCTAAAATACGTGGGAATAAAATTGGCATACCCCTTCTCTCTGGTACTCATTGATAGACGTAGGTAATTTTGCGAAAGATGTCTACTCCTTGCTAATAAGTAATGACTTGCATTAATACTGTTACGCAAAAATGCAATAAATGTTTAAAGTTACTAAAAGTATTCAATTTGACTAGCTGGCGGTAAATTTGTTAAACAATTGTGCGTTATTACAAGTTGTTATGATTTTAAACCCAATGCACTCAAAACAGCATAATCACCTATTCATGGATCTAATGTCGACGTTTCAGGCGGTCTGCCTTTACAAAAGATCATATTTTAATTTCGCTTGCATTAATTATTTACATTATTCTGTTTGGATTGTTATTTTCTTTGTATTGAAGTTACACAAAAGCCCCCCCCCCCCTCCAAAAAAAAAAAAAAATATATATATATATATATATATTATTACATGTACCTCCCCTCCAATATCCATCGAATGCTACTATATATTTTTTTTAATTAACGTTATAACATCTCGTGAGTTTGTCTTTTGGTGTAGACTAATTCATTAAGGGTTGGGGCTGCAAAGGTTTTTACTTTTTTACATTTCATAAACTGTAATTTAATAATGGACAGTGCAAGTTTAATATTAAATATATCACCTGGTTTATGACATCTGAGTATTGCTTGGTATGTCCTGCCACCACTTGTATCATACGTGCAGGTTAGTAGACGTAAAACCTATCTACATACTCATGCAGATTTTAGTGCGATTATCTTATCTGAAGTAAATAAGACAGTTGAATTTCATGTATATAACGAATCAAATCGACAACATATAATGTTCGGAATATACTGCATACGAGGCAAGTAATCATTAAAATAATGAACAGTCCACTTCCAAATGTCAAAAAGGGACAACAAATGTAACACTTGCCCTTTCTATCAATTGTAGTTGATGGTATTTGGACAAAGCATTGATAATAATACACCGTTCGTTATATCGCTCCTCGTCTCAATTCGCCAGATGCTACTACCCAAAACATCGTTTTAAGATAAACAGTGTAGACAATGTAGCTCCGTATTAAACCTTTCTACATTATGCCCCTTTTAGTGATTTTTTTTTACTTTAATAATAAAGAAAAAAGACAGGACGCATATGATTTAATTACTTCATAAATCAAACTGGCAACATGCGAGATATAATTATACAAACTCTTCCGAATTGTCAGAAAATGACAAAAACATCCATGGCCTGGTATTGTCATTGTAGGTCCGCGAAATAGGCTTAGCAAAAAAAAATTCCTAACCTTAATATTTACCAGATACAGCTCATTTTTTTAAGAATGATATTCAGAAATTGCTTGATGTCATGTTCTTTCATTTATCAAATGAATATATTTGGAATCAAATTTTGTCATGTCCTTTTAATTTAAAATATATCCAATCTATTAGCAGGAATCCCTCTATTATAGATATGTTCAGCATGATTGTCGCATCCCCTGTACATAAGAAGATTTAAAATCTGCATGATTCTTTGATTAAAATGCCGACATTAAATAACTCCGACAACCCTTAGGATATCATTTGAAATCCTTAAAAGACATACAAATGTCATATTATAATTTTAATTGGGAACGATAACTTGGCTTCTGTAATATTACATTCTGTTTGATAATTCATGAGTAGGGTCTAAGCCTATAAAAACAATGATGACAAATACTAAGGGCACAAAACGTCATTCCCTCATATCAGTACCGAGATTACATATTGAGGCCAATCGTCCATCACTATAATGCTTTACCTGTTTTGTGACATCTGACTAATGATTTGTAAGTCATGCCATCACCTGTATAACACATGAAAAATGGTATACGCTTTTCCTTACTAAAATATCTTCGTGAAAAAAAAAAATTCGTGTAATTACCTAAAAACTGGAATTCCATCAAGCGGCATACCATTTAACTAAACTGACGACATATAATCAAAATATATTGTAAACGAGGCAATCAATATTTTTTTTCATTTTCTTTCATTTCTTTTCTTTTGAATTGACCGGTAAAGCATGAACTTGCAATATATGTAACTCTAGAACAATGAACTTAGTAGTAGCTACCTATCAGAACATTTTATATTGCATTGACACATGTATTGCCTCTTATTCTGAAGGTCCCTTGAAATCTCTTAATAATGCATTTGTTCATTAATATAACAATAGTCGGAAAGACGACGTTGATTTTGAAGTATTTACTCATTTTTAGTTCCCTTCGATATTCCTATCAAATGGTTTATAGCATAATGAGAAAAAAAAAATTCCTGCAACAAATTAATTGGTACAATACATGCAACTTATGGGAGCAAAACTCAGTTTTTTTCAAGATTTGTATACATTCTCGCATAGTTGTTTGATTTTAATTCAAAACTGCGGTACAGATTCCGCACCCGTCATCAAAACTTACGAATTTTATGTGGAATATGCTGTTTATTGTTAATGTAAGGAATATAAGTATTGCTGTAATGAAGATGCAGATTAATTATAGTCTGCCATTTTGACACAACCCCCCCCCCCCCCCCCAAATAATAAAATAAATAAATAAATATTGATTTTCTTTTTTTGAAATTCATTAATCGGTTTATTCTCTACAGCGAGTGCGAATGAAATTTACAAATTTCATGTGCGTGGGTTTTGCTGAAGGAATCATGTTTATCATGTATATGTACGGTAGCGTTTAATGAAGCTTGACCTACCTGTTTTTATCTTTCAGATTCCGTATCTAAGTGTATATATAGCATTCAGAAACGATGCTAAACTTTTTCTAAATATTATTTACATCTCACTGTGAATGAATTACACACCGTTCTGAGAGGTTTGAATAATGTGAAGTTCAACGGAAACTTTGATAATTTAGAACATTTCACCCCAAAAAGCAATTCTTAGTATCGTTAACAAGTTAGTATTGTTTTACCTATTCATAAAATCGAGTTGTGAATTATACAGAATATTTTTTTGGTATACAAATTATATGTCTCTAACTTCCATATAACATATCATTGACGCCTACATTAAATTACTGAAAGAATAGCAAGCCGGCATAAGAATTGAAAAAATTGATAGTCATTTAGCTATTAGATCTTTTTATTCAGTTAATCATTCATTCATTGCACTTATTTATTTTTTTTTATTTGGGAGGAGGAGGGGGTGTTTAAGGGCTGTTTTCCCCGTTAATTGCCCAATAAAGGAGTCTAAAGTATTATCTTCAATGATTGATTGGTGCATGAGTCATGTGAATATCATGGATATTAACCAGAACCTATGTCTCAAATACCATGAAGAACTGTTGTGAACTCATTACGAATTATTTTAGACCATTTCCCAAGGCCTTCTAAAAAAAGCCATAGGAATCCAGCCTTGTCAAAGATTTCATTTATTATTTGTCTTACTTTTTTTTACTTCGTACGAAACCCTCCCTTCGTAATGCCGGCCGAACAACGTCGGAAGCACAAGGTAATTAGCACGCAAGATTGTATTTATTTATTTATTTATTATTTTTTTTTTTTTTGGGGGGGGGGGCCGAGAGAAAATATGAGAAGCCTTAAAATATTGAGAGGATCGTAAGGACGCCCTTAAGCTGTTCAAGAAAGGCTCTTACGGCGTTTCCTTCCGTAAAGAAATTCGTATTACGCTTTTACCTCCATATATGTAACTTATTTTATCAATGGATTTTTTGTTGTCTTTTAGTTTCTATTAGTAAGTTTTCTTCCCGTTCACTGGTGCGCCTAGAGTATCTCTTATCAGATGGATATGGCGCCGAATAAATTGCATTCATTATTATTGTTACAAACGACTCTTGGTGATTGTAAATAGTTCGTTAGGGTATCGTAGTTAAATTGGCACTACCGCCATTTTGAAAGTATCAATCATTTAATCGGATGTGAGACTTTTTTTATAGGACACGTTGGAGTCTTTTTTTTTTGCAACTCGACAAAATATACAAGCATTCGTAAAATTATTCTTACGAATGAATTGAGATTGCAGTGAGAAATGGCCTTAACGAAAAAAAAATAACTCAAGGCCTTCTTACAAAAAAGAGGTAAGAATTGTTGGGTCACTGTATAACGAGAAATCAACTGTTTTTCATGCAATTAATTTAGTTAGATTCGTACCAATGTATCGTTCATATGAGATTTGTGACAGTAGCTTAAAAATAATGTTGGTCCTAATTTCAACCTCTCATCTGGTTTATGGCATCCGACGAATATTTTGTTATATCCTGTCATCAGATGTATTATTCCTGCAACATTGGTAAAATAAGTCCATATTTATAATGAATATGTTCCTTTTCAGGTTTCTATATCATATATGTAAGCCGACTGTAATTAAACAACGTTTTCCTCGAATCAAAGCTAACGATACACGGATGATATACTGTTGACGTCGAGGCGTGTTTGAATCAGGGTAAAGATACTTTCTAACTGCAATGTGCCATTAAGTAGGGTTATGAGACATATTTATTTCGGTTTAGGAACACCAAAGAATAAATAAAAGTAAATAAATACGATGAATAGTTTACGCTTACTGGCTAAAGAATGACATATTTTTCAAAACGCCAGGGATAGAGGATAAAACAATGACTACGTTAAAGATAAATTGTTCTCAAAACAAAGAAGTTAAAACAGTCAAGCATAATGCTGAAAATTTGCCAAAATTTGATATAAAATCAAAAATATTGTGTACATTGTTTTGGCTTAAAAAGTTATGTACCCAAGACATGAAGACATTGGTATGTAAATAAGAGAGTTGGTGGGTGTTTGTTTTATTGTTTAATAAATTATATTTATTTTTACAGACTTCGAAATATTGTTTATATCTATCAAATCGTAAGAGGCAGTTCCATATGTTTTGGGAGGAATTAATTAGTGTTTCACATTATATTGAGGTGAAAATCGTTTTATTCCACAATGCATCTTTTAACAGGTAAATGCAAATAAGTTCGCATAGTCATCCGTTTCTTTATTCATATACCGACGTGGATACAGTTCTGTAAATCACACCGAATCTATAAAACGTTACATTTTCATATTGTACACCTGATTTATTTATTTTTTATTGGTATTCAAGCACGTCTAGGTGCCGAATGCGATTCATTTATTTTAATGTTTTGGCGATGAATAACTGGTAGCTTGAAACAAAAATAATACAATTAATTATCATACAGCCATGGATGCGATGTTGTGCCCCCTCAAAAATTATTCCGAAAATCACATTTTTCGTCAACGGAGATAATTCATTAGTAAAATGTCCCGTTTTTAACATCTCACCTGATTTGTGACATCCGACGAATAATTGGTATTTCCTGCCACTATTTGTATGATACGTGCAACTTTGGCAAAATTAATATATCTATACATTCATGTGTTCATGGTATAAATGAACAGCAAAGGCAAGTATTAAAACTTTCTTTCCAATTCAAAGTGAACCAAACATAAAGGGTTTATAGATATCTAACAGTCTACACTCTTTCAATTCTATGTTGCTCAATGTCGATATTTTTTTAACAGAGAAAATCCTTGCACAGCTGTATTACTCGTTTATTCTACCCCACATAGACTATTGTTCGGTGGTTTGGGGAAAATGTAACAAAACGGACTTGATAAAACTGCAACGTACCCAGAACAGATATGCAAGACTAGTTCTTAACGCAGACAACACAACTACCAAAGAAACTCTACTTAATAGTTTCGGATGGCAAAGCGTTGACAGTAGAATTAACTATCAGTATTGTATTTCTGTCTTTAAAATACTTCATGACTTA